>NC_080543.1:119465907-119775282 GCF_028640845.1 Ahaetulla prasina | reverse complement strand
TTCCTCCCTCTCTCTCCTTCCTCCCTCCCTCCCTCCCTTCTTTCCTCCCTCCCTCCCTCCCTCCTTCCTTCTTTCCATCCATCCATCTTTCTTTCTTTCCTCCCTCTCTCTCCTTCCTTCCTTCCTTCCTTCCTTCCTTCCATCTTTCCTCCCTTTCTCTTTTTCCTCCCTCCCTCTCTTCTTTCCTTCTTTCCTCTCTCTCCTCCCTCCCTCCCTCCTTCCATCCTTCCTTCCCTCCCTTCCTTCTTCCTCTCTCCCTCCCTCCTTCTTTCCATCTTTCCTTCTGTCCTCCTTCTCTCTCCTTCCCTCCCTCCTCCCTCCCTCCCTGGTGATTAGAATGCAGTACTGCAGGCTAACTCTGCTCACTGCCAATAGTTCAATTCTGAGCGGCTCAAGATTGACTCATCCTTCCGTCCTTCCGAGGTCGGTAAAACGAGGACCCGGATTGTTTGAGGGCAATATGCTGACTCTTTAAACCGCTTAAAGAGAGCTGTAAAGTACTATGAAGTGGTGTATAAGTCTAAGCACAATTGCTAACACACATCCCAAAAGGCATTTCTTCAAAACCCTGACAGATGAGGCATGTTTATTTAACTCCCAAACCTATATATAGGAAATTCTCGATTTACAACCATTCATTTAGTGACCGTTCAAATGACACTGAAAAAAGGGACTAATACCTGGTCCCTGCACCATCCCTATGAGTCGCGTGATCCAAATTTGGGCACTTATTTACAATGGTTACAGTATCTCAGGGTCATGTGATCACCACTTGCAACCTTCTCAGCCGGTTTCTGACAAAGACAGTCCATGGGGAAAGCCAGATTCATTTAGTGACCACGTGATTCACTTAACAACTATAGTGATTCACTGCACAAGCAGGGCAAGGAAGGTTGTAAAATCAACCTTAAGAACTGTGTTTGTTTCTCAATGGACATTCCGGTTGAAGCTAAGACATACCCCTACAATGCTACTTAGTATAATACAACTTTGTAGAGACATTCTTGTTTTTCTCTGAAGAGGTTTCACTTCTCAGCCAAGAAGTTTCTTCAGTTCTGACTGAATGGTGGCCTCCAAATGACCTCAACAACTCTCAGACAGAGTGCTAATGACCAAATGACTTCAAGGAATATAAATCCTTCCATTCCCCATCATCTAGTCCAGTGGTTCTCAACCTTTATAGTGCTGCGACCCCTTTAATACAATTCCCCACGATGTGGCGACCCCAACCGTAAAATTATTTTTTTAGGCAGCGATCTCAGCGCACCTCAGCAGCCGCAGAAGGGGGAAAAAAGCGGCAAACTGTTTTTTTGAATTTATCGCGCCTGAAGCCGTATTGGCTAGCGATCTGAACTGCTTGCGATTGCCTTGAGGACGGAGGCATTAAAGCGGAGACTCCTCCCCTATTAAGTTTATCGCCCCTGAAGCCAGATTAGGCTAGCGATTGGGAGTGATTGCAGCTGGCTTGAGAGGGAGACATCAGAGCAAAGTTTTCTCTCTTTTTTAATTCATCGCGCCTGAAGCCGAATTCGCGATTCTTCGACTCGCAAGTATACTTCCCATATTTCCGATGGTCTTAGGCGACCCCTGGCAAATAGTCATTCGACCCCTAATGGGGTCGCGACCCACAGGTTGAGAACCGCTGATCTAGTCAGAGCTGAATAAGCTTCTTGGATAAAAAGCGAAATGTCTTCAAAGAAAAACCAGAAAGTCCAGTTGCCTCTTGAAAAAGCACCTTTGGGACAACCATGACCTGGATGACTGAGAATCGCCATAGTTATTTAATAAAATACTACAAAGTTTGAGACCTACTTCTATAATATAATATAACAGGATTGTAGAAATCCTGACTGTGTTTTTGGACAGGGTGTAGCTTTTTAATCTGCTGCAAGTAGGAAGCTATTCTTTCCCTTCATTTGATTCTTCCCCTTCAGTAGCCAAAATGAGTGGGAGGTTGGAGATATCTGAGTCATCCAGTGCTTCTATAAATAAATCCATGGCCTACTTTGTAACGTGAATAAATTGTAAGTTACACACCTTCATTTGCACTTGTCCATAAATGTATGTAAGCCTGGATTAGAGTTCATATGCCTGTGGACCTCAGCTTCCAGGATTCCCAGCCAAGAAACAATGGATGGAAACTAATCAAGGAGAGAAGCAATCTAGAACTTAGGAGAAATTTCCTAACAGTGGGAACAATCAACCAGTGGAACGGTTTGCCTTCAGATGTTGTAGGTGCTCCATCACTGGAGGTTTTTAAGAAGAGATTGGACCCACAAGAAAAATATATTTTGGAATGGAGGAAGTGGATTGATTATATTCAAAATAAGTATCAGATTAAAAAATATCAATTAGTTTTTGAGTGAAGTTAGGAATTGCTATGTATTAGTTTAAGAAAGAAGGGAATTGATAGTGTGATGGTGTGAAATGGAATATGTTTTATGTTATATTTTAGATTATGTTTGTTAGTTACTATACGCTGTATTCTGTTCTGGGAAGTCTCGAGGGGGGGAGGGGGGAAATGGGGGGGGGGAAGGGGAAGACTATAAATTGATTGGTTGCCATTGTACAGGAATAATGGTAGAATTAAACAAGTTGGAATGGTGTAAAGTCGGGACTGCTCGGTAACCACTCCCGAAGGGAAAGGATAAGGAAAGAGGAGTAAAGAAGGAAGAAAGTAGGTAGGCAGGTGGGTAGGTAGGAAAGAAGGGAGGGAGAAGAAAGGATAGGAGGAGAAGAAGAAGGAGAAGATAGAGGGTTAGAAAGGATGGTAGTGAGAAGTGGGAAAGAGGTAGGGAAGTAGGAAAGCGAGGAGAAGGATGGTGGGGAAAGTTGAAGAAGGATGAGAAGGGAAGAAAGGATTAAAGGGGGGAGTGGCAGTCGAGCAGCCCTGATTGAGTATAATTTGAGTATAGGATTGATTGTTGGATAAGTGATTGTATCGTACACTGGTCAAATTGTGGGAATTATTATGGAAAATAAAAAAAAATTTGCCCCTAAAAAAAAAAAAAGAAGAGATTGGACAGTCATTTGTCTGAAATGGTATACGGCAGTGATGGGAACCTTTTTTTCCTTGGATACCAAAAGCCTCACCCATAATGCAGTGCCCCACACACACCCTATCCCCTGCGCATGCGTGCACAATCCCCCTTGACTTGCCCCCCTGCACAGGTGTGCATGACCCCCCCCCCACACCCTGTTTAGGCCTAGTAGGCCTCCCTGAAGCCTCCGGAGGCCGGAAATGGCCCATTTTTGGACTTCCGGTAGGCCCATTTTTCGCTCTCCCAGAGCCTCCATGCGAGCCTTGTACTTACCTGCCATCCAAAATGGACTGCGTGGAGACTCCTGGGAGGGGCAGGGCAGCATGGGCATGCTCGCATGTCTCCCGCATGCGTGGCAGAGACACAAAAATCAGGTGGCTGGCGGGAAGCGTGGGTGCATGTGCGGTGGAGCTGATCTAGGGCAACGGCTCGCGGGCCTGTAGAAATGGCTCCACATGCCACCTGTGGTTTCCTGCTTGAGCAGGGGTTTGGACTAGAAGACCCCCCCCCCCAACTCTGTTGTTCTGTTAATATGTTTGTCATTGAGAATGAGGGAAACTTGAAATCCATCACGGTAAGCGATAAGTATATTTGGGAGACCAGAATGTTTTGTGCTGTACTCTGTTTCAATTGGGAAAGGATTAGAATGACTGCCCAGGGCGTAATCAAGGCAGAAAACATAGCCAGCTGTTGTCGTTTTCATGGCCAGCACATTTGCTCAAACACAAGGGCTTCATTGTGTTAGTGTGCGGTTCTACTCCTCTTCATCCCAGCTGCGCTCTGAAACATTCTCTCACACTCCTTGCTTGTGATGGCAAGTAAGGATACGCTGACCTTATAAAGAGGAAGACGGTCAACTTGAACTCAAAACCGTTTTTCCGAGAAGAATTGGGACCCAAAAGGACAGGTGGGAGGTTTTTCAAGCCAGTTGACTAATGAACAACTTAAATAATAATAATAATAAAGGCAAAGCAAGGAAATGAGATGAAAGCTTTATTTAGCGGAGGTGAGAAGAGAGGAGGCGAGGGAAAAACTGACGGAGGCCTGCAATTTCAAACTGATCTCCCATAGCAAATTAAGAATGGTGGAAACCTAAGAACCCGGTAAAGCAAAGTATGATGTGAGAACTGTCTTTGGCTTTGTCATCTTATGGAATGTATCTGGAGGGTATATTCACTCACTAGGAGCCAGCTAGGCATTACACAAAGCGCAGCAACCTACCAATCAAATGTAGATTACCAATAAAGGAGAATATTTGTAGCTCAGGGTTGAAGCGAGGGATCCTTGCTTGTTTTCTTGCAGGCATTTCATTATCCAAACTAGGTAACATCATCAGGGCTCCACAGGACCCCACAGTAGTCCTCCTCCTCCTCCTCCTCTTCTTCTTCTTCTTCTTCTTCTTCTTCTTCTTCTTCTTCTTCTTCTTCTTCTTCTTCTTCTTCTTCTTCTTCTTCTTCTTCTTCTTCTTCTCCTCCTCCTCCTCCTCCTCCTCCTCCTCCTCCTCCTCCTCCTCCTCCTCCTCCTCCTCCTCTTTCCTGCAAACCCTACTCCCTTCTGGCACTGGTGTTTTTACCTAGTTAGGGTAATGAAATGTCAGAAAACAAGCAAGCTCAGAGAGCACGAAGGACCCCTCAAATGCACATTAGTCAATGGAATAATTTTTCCAATTGCTACTTATAGCTGCAAAACCTGGACTCTGAAAGAAAGGTGGATAGGAGAAGGGTGGACACCTTTGAATTATGGTGTTGGAGATGACTTTTATACATCCCATGGGCTGCAAAAGTGACAAGCAAAGACATCCTCCATCGAACCTCACCAAAATTCACTCGAAGCCAAGATTGCCAAGAAACAAAGGCTACCCTACTTTGGCCATGTTGTGTGAGCTGACTTGCTCAAAAAGTCAGTCATGCTGGGGGGGATCAGTGGAAAAAGGAGAAGGGGCTGCCATAGTATCCGGACAAACAATGACAGAAAAGAACAAAATCATCTGGGTAGAAGTACTGTAAATTTTTAACCAAAAGAGGACTATATCAAGAGCCACGAGGACGCAGTGGTTAGAGTGCAGTACTGCAGGCTATTTCTGCTGCCTGCCAGCTGCCTGCAATTTGGTCATTCAAATCTTACCAGGCTCAAGGTTGACTCAGCTTTCCATCCTTCTGAGGTGGGTAAAATGAGGACCCAAATTGTTGGAGGCCACAGGCTGACTCTGTAAACTGCTTAGAATAAAGCACTGTAAAGTGGTATATAAGTGCTATTGCTATATTGGGACTCATTGTACCTTGATTGGGTGCACAGCTCTGTTCCTGGGGTATCATAAGACAGGTAGACTTCGACTTATGACCGCAATTGAGCTCAACATTTCTGTTGCTAAGCAAGACAGTTGTTAAATGAATTTTTCTTCCATTTTAGACCTTTCTTGACAGACTTGTTGAGTGAATCACGGCATTTGCTAAGTTAGTAACACGGGTTATTAAATGACTCTGGCTTCCCCATTGATTTTGGTTACATATTACATATATCTAATTGCATATCTGTTTAAAATAATTATGCAACAAGCTATGAGTTTGCTTAGTGCCATTTATTTATAACGTCCTTTCGTGCTGTCGCAATCATTTTGACTCTGCTTGGTGATGAGTTGGGCTCTGAACTGAATGGACAACGGAGCGATTCTTTCAGCAGCCTTAGTAAAGCCCAGCCTTTGCAGTGGCAATAGAAAGAGGAGCCAGGATAAAAATGTGTTGTGGTGTCTATGGCTATCTTTGTTCTCCTCTGTGCTTTGCTGCTGGCTGGACTCTCACAGCACAGAAAAGAACAGGACAAGAGGGTCTAAAGCATGGCATGAGGACATTGGCAGTGTCATTGGGGGAGGGTGGGGGAGAACTGGAAATGGCACAAAAAGATTCTGGGATCTAATCTGGTGAAAACATATAAGGGACGGTTGCTAGAACGGGGTATGTCTAGTCCGATAAATAGAAGGACTAGGGGTGACATGATAGCAGTGTTCCAATATCTCAGGGGTTGCCATAAAGAAGAGGGAGTCGGGCTGTTCTCCAAAGCACCTGAGGGTAGAACAAGAAGCAATGGGTGGAAACTAATCAAGGAGAGAAGCTGCTTAGAACTAAGGAGAAACTTCCTGACAGTTAGAACAATCAGTGGAACTACTTGCCTCCAGAAGTTGTAAATGCTCCAACACTGGAAATTTTAAAGAAGAGATTAGATAACCATTTGTTACCTAAGCAGGGGGTTGGACTAGAAAACCTCCAAGGTCTATTCTATTCTATTCTATTCTATTCTATTCTATTCTATTCTATTCTATTCTATTCTACTCTACTCTACTCTACTCTACTCTACTCTAGAAGGACTAGAGGTGACATGATAGCAGTGCTCCAATATTTGAGGGGCTGCCACAAAGAAGAGGGGGTCAACCTTTTCTCCAAAGCACCTGAAGGCAGGACAAAGAAGCAGTGGATGGAAACTAACCAAGGAGAGGTTAAACATGTGATTAATCCACCGTACTATTTTACACAACTAATGTAGCAAACCATTTTGCGTTACTACTTTTTTGCATTTTAGTATTTAATGACTATGGGCCATCACAGTTTAAGGATTGATATTATACTATAGGCCACGTGTAACTGACCAATTGGATGCCAAATTGCGATTTTAATAAAACAATAGCAATAGCACTTAGACTTATATACCGCTTCACAGTCCTCTCTAAGCAGTTTACAGAGTCAGCCTATTGCCCCCAACAATCTGGATCCACATTTTACCCACCTTGGAAGGACGGAAAGCTGAGTCAACCTTGAGCCTGGTGAGAACTGACCTGCTGAACTGCAGCTAGCAGTCAGCAGAAGTAGTTGCAGTACTGCACTCTAGCCAGTGGTGAAATCCAATTTTTTTTACTACTGGTTCTGTGGGCGTGGCTTGGTAGGCATGGTGTGGCTTGGTGGGGATGGCTTGGTGGGTGTGGATATTGGAAGGATATTGCAAAATCTCCATTCCCACCCCACTCTGGAGCCAGCCAGAGGTGGTATTTTCTTGTTCTCCGAACTACTCAAAATTTCCACTACCAGTTCTCCGGAACCTGTCAGAACCAACTGGATCTCACCCCTGCTCTAACCATTGCACCACCAGGGCTCATAGTTATTTTCTGTTATTTATTACTTTATTCTAGAATTTCTAACTAGCTAACCCTTGAGTGTTTTTATTTATTCTGATCTCTTTTGTCTTTGAATGTAATAAACTTGATTTGATTTGAAATTAGCCAAGGAGACTAACTAAGGAGAGAGCCCAACCTAGAACTTTCCTGACAGTGAGAACAATTAACTGGTGGAGTGACTTGAGTTCAGAAGTTGTGGGTGTCCCATCACTGGAGGTTCTTAAGAAGAGATTGGACAGCCACTTGTCTGGAAGGTCTCCTGCTTGAGCTGAAGGTTGGACTAGAACAGATGTCAGCAGTCTGCTGCTCTGGAGCTGCATGTGGCTCTTTCATCCCCCTGTCACTCAACAATTGCCCCCAACAATCTGGATCCACATTTTACCCACCTTGGAAGCCGCATGTGGCTCTTTCATCCCCCTGTCACTCAGCAATTGCCCCCAACAATCTGGATCCACATTTTACCCACCTCGGAAAGACGGAAAGCTGAGTCAACCTTGAGCCTTGTGAGAACTGACTTGCTGAACTGCAGCTAGCAGTCAGCAGAAGTAGTTGCAGTACTGCACTCTAGATCAGATGTCAGCAGTCTGCTGCTCTGGAGCCGCATGTGGCTCTTTCATCCCCCTGTCACTCAAAATATGCGTCACAACCGCCAATGTGTGACACTCGCTGTTATGCGATTTATTGAGCTTTTCAACCCCCAGCAGGCCATGGATAAATCCAGGAAAAGAAAAGTTTCAGAAGAAAACAACATTTAATTCAACTACATATGCTAGTTTTGTGGCCGCTCAAGAAATAGTCAGGCACGGGAAAGGTTTTGTGGCTCCTGGTGTTTTCTTTTCCTGGGAAACGGGTCCAAATGGCTCTTTGAATGTTTAAGGTTGCAGACCCCTGGACTAGAAGACCTTGAAGGTGCCTTCTCCAACTCTTTTATCCTGTTATGTGGTGCAGGAAGACTTCAGCTGCCCTACTTTGTTAAAGCCAGGCAGCTTCATTCGACTGAAGCTGATATTCTTGCCTTCTGAAATTTAAATATATTTCATCTCTAGGAGCAGCTAAGGAAAAGAAAGGCAGTGTTCCCATCTGTCTTGTTTTATTTCTCCTCCTTCAGAGAAGTACAAATAGCTAGTTATTTTCTTTGCAGGATGGGTTTCCTGAAAGTGCCCATTCAGGGCAAAGAGAAAACTGCTGATGGCTTTTCTAGCGTGTCCCTTGAGCATTTAGTGTCTCGTCTCCTGGCTTAATGCAATGATATTGATCTAGGACCACTTTTTTTTTTTTTGTGAGTGGGAGGCAATCATTAATGCTGGCATTTCCTTTGAAAGGTAAACCTTTCCTTGACATTTTCTTTTTTATGTTTAGCATTTGAAAGAGCAATAATGAACTGAGAGGAGGATAATAATACACCTAAGGGAAGGAAAGGGCTTTATTATCTCTATTACCAGCCAGTTCTGAGTGGCCTTGGGAGTTCATCTCGGCTGCAATCCACTCAGTTGTTTTAGGAAATAGCCATGTATCTTTAAATTCTCTTTCACCATTTGGAGTCTTGGCCTGATTCATAAGAAGCCTTTACGACCTGAGTGCTGTTACCCTTTCTCCTGAAACAATGGAGTGTAGGAATGATGGTCTTTTTGCAGATTATCTACCTGGCTTCACCCTTCTTCAGTTACCTGGATTCGCCTAGAAATCATCAGGGTAACTCAGTGTTATGGTAGCAGCCAAAAAAAAAAAAAAGCTAACACAATCCTAGGCTGTATTAATAAAGGGATAGAATCAAGATCATGGGAAGTATTAGTACCGCTTCATAAAACCTTAGTAAGACCACACTTCAGAGGTGGTATTCAGCAGGTTCTGACCAGTTCTGGAGAACCGGAAGCGGAAATTTTGAATAGTTTGGAAAACCGGTAAATGCCACCTCTGACTGCCCCTGTCCCCATCTACTCTCTGCCTCCCAAGTCCCAGCTGATCAGGAGGAAATGGAGATTTACAGTATCCTTCCCCTACCATACCCACCAAGCCATGCCACGCCCACCAAGCCACGCCCACAGAACCGGTAGTAAAAAAAAATTGAATCCCACCACTGCCACACTTGGAATACTGCATCCAGTTTTGGTCACCCTGAGACAAAAATTGAGGCTCTGGAAAGAGTATAGAGAAAAGCTACAAAGACGATTGGTCAACTGGAGGCTAAACGTATGAAGAATGGTAGCAGGAATCGGATATGTCTAGTATAATGAAAAGGATTAGTGTTCCAATGTTTGAGGGGTTGCCACAAAGAACAGGGTATCAACCTATTTTCCAAAGCACCAGAAGGCAAGACAAGAAATAATGGATGGAAACTAATCAAGGAGAGAAGTGATCTAGAACTAAAGAGAAATTTCCCAATGGTAAGAATAATTAACCAGTGGATGGCTTGCCTTCAGAAGTTGTGGGTGCTCCTCCACAGGAGGCTTTTCAGAAAAAACCCAGACATCCACTTGGCTTGAAACGGTATAGGATCTCCTACTCAATCAGGGAGTTGGATTGGAAGACCTTCCAATGTCCCTTCCAATTGTTAACTTAGCTTAAGAGCGGTAGGAGGACTTTTCAAAGTCCTTCCTTCCCTTTCTAACTGTGATGGAATTTGCCATCTAAAACTGGCCATGATATTTTAACAGCTGCAACATATGGGATATTTTAAAGGGTAATTCTTTCTCTTGATATTTAGGAGATTAAGAATAGATGTAATTTTCCAAAATTACCATTTCCCTCCAGGCCTGCCAGATTTCTGTCCTAGTCACAGTTGTCTGCTGACTGCGGCTACTGGCATGCTCCTAAAAGTTCTTCCAAAGATTTTTTATTTTTTATTTTTATTTTATTTATTTTGCCACACCATCATACAAAAAGATTATATAGTATATACACATATAAACATATATAGGAAGAAGAAAAGAAAAACAATAGGACAGGAACGGTAGGCACGTTTGTGCGCTTATGCACGCCCCTTATGGTCCTCTTAGGAATGGGGTGAGGTCAATAGTAGAAAGTTTTTGGTTAAAGCTTTTAGGATTATGGGAAGAGACCACAGAGTCAGGTAAAGTATTCCAAGCACTGATGATTCTGTTGCAGAAGTCATATTTTCTGCAATCTAGATTAAAGCGGTTTACATTAAGTTTAAATCTATTGGTTGCCCTTGTATTATTGCAATTAAAGCTGAAGTAGTCTTTGACAGGAAGGACATTACAATAGATGATTCTGTGAGTTAAACTTAGGTCTTGTCGAAGGCGACGGAGTTCCAAGTTTTCTAAGCCTAGGATTTCAAGTCTGGTGGGATAAGGTATTTTGTTGTTTTCAGAGGAATGGAGAACTCTTCTTGTAAAATATTTCTGGACACGTTCAATTGTATTGATGTCAGAGATGTGGTGAGGGTTCCAAACAGGTGAGCTGTATTCTAGAATTGGTCTAGCAAATGTTTTATATGCTCTGGTTAGTAGTGTGGTGTTTTGGAAAAGAAGCTACGCAAAATTAGGTTTACAACTCTTAGAGCTTTTTGCTATGTAGTTGCAGTGGGCTTTGGCACTTAGATCATTTGACATGAAGACTCCAAGGTCTTTAACGGGATGGGGTCGTCTGTAAGGTAATGTCCATCTAGTATGTACTTAGTTTTAGGTTCTTTTTCCTATATGTAAGACTGAGCATTTGCTGGTTGAAATTTGGAGCTGCCAATTTTAGACCAAGCGGTTAGATGGTCAAGGTCGTTTTGAATGATAGAAGTGTTGTCTGTGGTGTTAAATAGTTTGACATCGTCAGCAAAGAGAACACAATTACTTGAGATATGGTCACAAAGATCATTAATGTATAGAATAAAGAGTGTTGGTCCAAGGACGCTGCCTTGAGGAACGCCACTCTTGACAGGAACAGGATTTGATAAAGCATTGCCAATTTTGACCACTTGTTGTCTGTTAGACAGAAAAGCAGATATCCATTTGTGGAGGGGTCCTGAGATGCCATAGGATGTTAGTTTAAGGAGAAGTTTATCGTGTACTACTGAGTCAAAAGCTTTGCAGAAGTCTATGTAGATTGCATCTATTGATTTGCCTTGATCTAGATTTGAAGTCCATATGTTTTTGCAGTGGAGAAGTTGTAAGTTACATGATAACTTTTTCCTGAAACCAAATTGTTTGTTGGAGAGTAGGTTGTTAGTTTCTAAGTGTGAGGTAATGGATTGGTTGATGATAGATTCCATGACTTTGCAGGTGACGCAGCAAAGGGAGATCGGTCTGTAGTTTTCGACTAAGCTGGGGTCTCCTTTTTTGAAGATGGGGATGACTGTGGCTAGTGACCAAAGTTTGGGAAGAGAACTGGTAGTGAAAGCTTTATCAAAGATAATACTTAGGGGTTCAGCTATATTAATGGAAAGTTTTTAAGAAATATGCACATAGTCCATCAGGTCCAATAGAAAGCGATGGTTTTAAGTTGTGAAGAGCTTTACCAACGTTGTCTTCTGTGAAATCTATATGAGTTAAATCATCATAGTCATTGCTGGTTCGTTTGTGGAATGTTGGATATGTGTTATCGGAGTTAACAAAAACTGAGCCAAAGAAAATGTTGAAGAGGTTTGCTTTGACTGTTTCGTCATTGCATTCTTTGTTGTTAGAATCTTTTAGTGGTGGGATGGATCTTGAGTCTTTAAGTTTATTGTTGACAAAATTATAAAAGGCACGATTAGAGTTTGTGCGTAGAAGGTTCTCTTCTTGCTTGGTGTGGTAATTTGTGCATTCAGTTTTTATTTGGTTGCATATGTTTCTGTAGCGGTTTCTGAAGTTTGTAACATAGCCTTTTTTGTTTCTTTTCCAGAGGGATTTTTTTTTTTTGTTCATCTCTGCTAAAAATGCTTCCAGGCAATGCAGTTGCAGAGTTTTGTGTCTTCATTCAGCAATGTGGTTACCTTTTGGTATCTCCACTGCTGTTTGTTTTTTTTCTTTCTTCTTCCTAGCTCTGTTTTAGATAGTGATGCAGCCCAGCTTAAGTAACCTCAGCTCAGTGAAGGCTTCCCTATAGCTCTGCCCTATAGACACTTTTGCTAAATTCTGGCTCCTGTTACCAAGAGATTTAGCTCTTTGCTGTCATTTCCCTATGGCTTAGACTGCCGGAAGGACTTCTTCAGGAAAATTAAAACAAAGAGCAGAGATCAACATTAGCATTCACCAAAGGCAGAGAAGGTGTGTATGTGTGTGGGGGTAAAGCAGGCAGGGTAGGGCCTAGGAGCCCAGGCTGATGGCTGTGTTTTGCAAATTATATATTTCTGAGCTGCAAACAAATCTTAGTATTCACTTTAGATATTTCTAATTTAAAAAAAAAAGGGGGGGGGAGGTACAATAGGACATCTATCTTCAGCATCTACCATTGATCATCCAGAGTATGGATGAGTGGACCACTTGAGATATTTAGTTTCTCCCCAATCAATATTGTGTTGAGCTAAAAACCTGTAATTATCCTTGCTTAAGGACATTTTCCTGCAGAGAGGTCTTACGGGAAAATCCCTTGCAGAGGTATTTAGACAGCCTTTCCACTATATTGATGAGGTCAATTATCATTATTTATAACATTTGTTTGCTGTCCATCTTCTTGCAAGGCGATTCTGGGCAGCTTAGAATATTGTAAGCTCCTTATGCAACATATGGGACTAATGTGGAAGAAAGATATAGGCCAGCAATGGCTAATCTTTTTGCCGTCGCGTGCCAAAAGTGGAGGTTGGGCAGGGGGTTGCGCGCACATGTGCCCACACCCAAAATTCAATGTGCCCTGCCCCCTGCATGCAACCCCCCCCCCGTGCTCCCCTGCTTTTGGTACGTGGGCCTAGTAAGCCCATTTTTTGCCCTCCCCAGGCTCCAGAGACTTTCTTGGAGTCTGGGGAGGGTGAAAACGGTCTCCCCTCCTCCCAGAGGCCCCCCAGAGGCCACAAACAGCCTGTTTCCTGGCTTCCGGTGGGCCCAGAAGGCCCGAAAATCAGGTGGCCAGTGCGCGCATGCGCGCTGGAGCTGAGTTAGGGCAATGCTCGCATGCCCATAGATATGGCTCCACGTGCCACCTGTTGCACGCGTGCCAAAGGTTCGCCATCATGGATCTAGGCTGTGCGATGTTGATGGCAATTCTGTTCATATTAACAAGGGGACAAGACCTTTGGAAATTTGGACTCGGGCTGCCAGGATTCCTCGCTAACATTGACTTTGACCATGGTGACTATGTTTCTTGGGCGCCTAAACCAAGCTTTCCATGTAACACCAATCCTGCGCAGTTTGCACTGGCTTCCTGTGGTCTTTCGGGTGCGCTTCAAGATTCTGGTTACCACCTTTAAAGCGCTCCATGGCTTAGGACCCGGGTACTTACGGGACCGCCTGCTGTTACCTTTTGCCTCCCACCGACCCGTACGCTCACACAGAGAGGGTCTTCTCAGGGTGCCGTCCGCCAAGCAATGTTGGTTGGCAGTCCCCAGGGGAAGGGCCTTCTCTGTTGGAGCTCCTACGCTTTGGAATGAACTTCCCCCTGGCTTACGTCAAGTGCCTGATCTTCGGACTTTTCGCCGTGAGCTGAAAACGCACCTATTTATTCAAGCGGGACTGGATTAAAATTTTATTGGGGTTATTTATATTTTAAGATTTTAAATTGTTTTAAATTTTCGGCCACATTATAATATGTTTCCTTTTAATTTCTTTTAATCTGTGTATAGTGTATTCTTACTTGGCTGTACACCGCCCTGAGTCCTTCGGGAGAAGGGCGGTATAAAAATCGAAATAAATAAATAAATAAATAAATAATATCCAGTCATCCCCAGAACATTTGAGGTGACTTGAGGTTATTATGTCTAATCATCCCTTGCACTACCACCCTCCTCCCCTCCTTTCCCACAGAGGAGAATTGTGGCAGCGCATGGAAGCTTTTAGCCTAGTATGGCTTCCAAAGCTGACGTTATGCTTTCTCAAATCTAATATTCCAATAATCAACTGAATGGTCAAAAACACTACCAGGATCAAATTTAGAACATAGACTATCAGAGTTGGAAGGGACCTTGGAGGGTCCTTGAGTGGCGCAGACTGCTAAACAGTCTGTTATTAACAACAGCTGCTTGCAATTACTGCAAGTTCAAGTCCCACCAGGCCCAAGGTTGACTCAGCTTTCCATCCTTTATAAGGTAGGTAAAATGAGGACCCAGATTGTTGGGGGCAATAAGTTGACTTTGTATATAATATACAAATAGGATGAAGACTATTGCTTAACATAGTGTAAGCCGCCCTGAGTCTTCGGAGAAGGGCGGGGTATAAATGTAAATAAATAAATAAATAAATAAATAAATAAATAAATAAATAGTCCAACCTCCTGTTCAAGCAGGAGACACTATATCATTTCAGACAGATGGCTGTCAAGCCTCTTCTTAAAAACCTCCAGTGATGGAGCACCCACAACTTCTGAAGGCAAAGCTGTTCCATTGGTTAATTGTTCTCTCCATTATGAAATTTCTTCTTAGTTCTAGGTTGGATCTCTCCTTGATTGGTTACCATCCATTGTTTCCTGTTTTGCATTCTGGTGCTTTGGAAACTAGCTTGACCATCTCTTCTTTTGGCAGCCCCTCAAATATTGGAACAGTTGCTGTCATCTCTCCCCTGGTCCTTCTTTATACTAGATTAGCTATACCAGAGGTGAAATCCAAAAATTTTTCCTACTGTGGGAATGGCTTGGTGGGCATGGCAGGGGAAGGATATTGCAAAATCTCCATTCCCACCCCACTCTGGGGCTAGCCAGAGGTGATATTTGCTGGTTCTCCGAACTATTCAAAATTTCCGCTACCGGTTCCCCAGAACCTGTTAGAATTTGCTGGATTTCACCCTTGAGCCATACCCAATTCCTGCAACCATTCATCATATGTTTTAGCCTCCAGGCCCCTAATAATCTTTGCTGATATTCTCTGCCCTTTTTTCCAAAGTCTCAACATCTTTTTTTTAGAATGTTGTGACCAAAACTGGATGCGGTATTCCAGTTGTGGTTTTACTAAGGCTTTATATAGGGGTATTAATACCTCCCATGATATTGATTCTATCCCTCTATTAATGCATCATAGGATTGCAAAAAGTAGGTGGCTCAGGGGCTAGGACGTTGAGCTTGTCGATCGAAAGGTCGGCAGCTCGGCGGTTCGAATCCCTAGTGCTGCCGTGTAACGGGGTGAGCTCCTGTTACTTGTCCCAGCTTCTGCCAACCTAGCAGCTCAAAAGCAGGTAAAAAATGCAAGTAGAAAAATACCTTTGGTGGGAAGGTAACAGCGTTCCGTGCGCCTTTGGCGTTGAGTCATGCCGGCCACATGACCACAGAGACATCTTCGGACAGCGCTGGCTCTTCGGCTTTGAAATGGAGATGAGCACCGCCCCCTAGAGTCGGCAACGACTAGCACATATGTGCGAGGGGAACCTTTACCTTTACCTAGGATTGCAATAGTTGTGTTTTTTTTAGTCTTTTTTGCTGTTGCCACACAGTGCTGGCTCATATTTAACTGATTGTCCACTAGGACTCCAAGATCTCTCTCAATAGCAGTTACTGCTATTGAGCTAGGCTTCACCTAATCTGGCCCCCCCCCCAGTGTCAGATCTTATTTTATCTACACTGAATTTCATTTTGTTGGATAGGTCCCAGTCTTTAGGTTTGGATCTTGAGCTTATCTTCTGGGATGTTGGCTATTTATGTATAAAAAAAAAAACCTTAAAAAAATCCCCAGCAATACCATGATGGTTTCAGTCAGTGGTAAGTCAGTAGAAATAGACCCGAGCATCTAAGTGCCTGTCAGAATAAGAGGAACTGAAATAAGTAACACATAAGGGAGGAAATGGAGCTGTCCAGATTGAATTTATCTGGGGCACTCTGTAAGGAAAACAGTATGAAGAATGTAGCTATCACATTGGGTCATGAATTTGCCAACTGGGTATACAGATGACTTGAAGGCTCTTTCTTATATTTACCTCAGTGGCTAAGACTCTGAGCTTGTCAACTGAAAGGTCGGCAGTTCAGCGGTTCAAATCCCTAGTGCCGGGTAAGGGAATCAGCTCCCGTTACTTGTCCCAGCTTCTGCCAACCTAGCAGTTTGAAAGCACGTAAAAAATGCAAGTAGAAAAATAGGGACCACCTTTGGTGCGCCTTTGTCGTCGAGTCATGCCGGCCACATGACCACGGAGACGTCTTCGGACAGCGCTGGCTCTTCAGCTTTGAAATGGAGATGAGCACCGCCCCCTAGAGTCGGGAACGACTAGCACATATGTGCGAGGGGAACCTTTATCTTTTTAAGATTTTATAAGCTGAGCTCCCCTCTCCTATGAAGTACTGCAAGTCACCTTCAAAATGATATATTTCACAAGGGCACTAGGAAGTTGAAAACATAATGTGCCTCTGTCATGCAGGTTCATTGTCAATATTAATGATCCTTGGATAAGAGGAAGTATGGGGAAATGGTGTTTTACAAGGAATGTGGGGCCTCAGGGGGGTTCACACCATTCTCTATTTCGCTCCTTCCTTATGCTGATCCATTTATCCCCCCACCCTAATAATCAGTTTGGGTGTTTTCCAAAGTTCCAAAATGTAACGGAAGGAGGGTAAAACTTCCATCAGATTGAAAACATTGTTTTTTGGCCTCCCTTGAACGAGGGGAGAAAGGCATGGATCCTTTCTGTGGAATCCCTTTTGCTTTGGATCTAACATCTCTGAAGAAGCAGAGTTGGTACGAAGTGCAACGTGGAACAACTTGGGTTATTCTTTGCGTTGCTCTTCCCCCACACTTAAAAAAAAAGAAAAGAAAAATTAAGAAAAAACAAGGGCTAATTCACATAACAGCGGTGACCTCCGTTTCATTGCTAAAGCCCCGGCCCCATCCTTTTTGTCCTCCCCCCCCCAACTTCTCATTTGGCTTACCAGTTGGACATCTTCCTGCCTTGGGTAAACCAGATTGTCTCCTTATTCAAGGTCAGTCATTAGCACTCTCCTTCCCCCCCCCCCCCCGCCCCACCTTCCCTCCTGAAATTATGAAAAGCCTTGTTGTTCTTTACAAATAACTCTGGGCTCCTCACTCAGTCAAATTCAAATGGGAAGTGACTGCTGGACAAAGCTGCCTCTATGATGGACAGGCCACTCAGCAAGTCATCTATGTTCACAGGAAGTTTGGGTCTCTCTCTCTTCCTCCCTCCCTCCCTCCCTCCCTCTCCCTCTCCCTCTCCCTCTTCCACCCCTACCCCCCTCCTCACCCCCCCTGCTCTTCCAAGCCATGGACACAATATCAAAATGCTTCTGTTATTCTGTGCTTTCTCTACAGTTAGGGCTGCTTGAGCAAGGAGGAGGAGGAGGAGGAGGAGGAGGAGGAGGAGAAGAAGAAGAAGAAGAAGAAGAAGAAGAAGAAGAAGAAGAAGAAGAAGAAGAAGAAGAAGAAGAAGAAGAAGAAGAAGAAGAAGAGAGGAAAGAAAGGGAAGGAAAGAAAGAGAAAGAAAAAGAAAGAGAAAGAGAAAGAAAGAAAGAAAGAAAGAAAGAAAGAAAGAAAGAAAGAAAGAAAGAAAGAAAGAAAGAAAGAATTTATTTGCAAAGGGCTGCTCAATGCTAATCAGATGCCAAGTTGGTTCTGCCTGAGCAAGACTTCTGAACTTTTGCAGGGGGGACACCTATACCTTCTGTTCCAGTCAACCTCATCCAAGGGGGGTGGGGCAGGCCCTACCATTTAAGTAGTTTTGAATGCAGAATGGGTCACATCCTTGAAGCTGACACACCCACCCGCTGAGCCTTTGCCATTGTCCAGAGGCCCCCTTTTCACAACAGGGTAAAAGGTAATTGACAGCTGGATTGTCTAAGCGGGATCCCCGGGGCTTTAAAATACTCCCAGGCCCCATCCAAACCATTGTCTATAATAGCTGTCGGAGGTGATGAGTGTAGAAGGAACTGTTCAGGAAATGGGTTTTGAGCCATCAAGTGGACAGGCCTGAGTGACTTCTCTGGCATCACAGCTGCCATAGGCAACCCCTTCAAACCTTGCCTTCAAACTACAAATCACCCCGATTTCCTGGACTATACAAGAAACAGCTGGTTATTTTTATTACCCCATTTTTCCCCCCCAACCCTCTTTAAAGCAGGGGGGGGGGAGAAGAAAGAATTAAGGCCAGGAAATCATGCATGTCAAAGTTTGGCAAAAACATTTTGGGTGATTTAGCATTAAACATCCCACTCTCTCAAATAGTTTAGACCTTGGCCCGTTTCCCTTGCTCTGACTTTTTATCTATTCCCTTCAATCATGTCTCCCTCTGCTGCTGTATTGTCCATAATTCATCTGCTGTCTCCCACGCAGTGCAGGAAGTGAGCTGAGTAATTTGCAAAGAAAATTGACCACAGTTCCCTGTTTTGGAGGGATCGTATATTCCCCAAAGAGGAACTGAGCTAGTCTGGTCTTTTGATTTAGGAGCCCATAAAAGAGGCATTTGTGGAGTTCTGCAGGCTTGCATTGTTATAGCAAATGTTATGTTGCAGATACAATAAACATAGATGCTTCTTCAACCACTGAAAACGGCCAAGCTTCAGGGACTAGAAACTTGCAAGCTGCTCCATCCATACTTTGCTAGCATTTACTTCGTAAAGCTATTTTTATTTAAATTAGCGCCCTGGAATTCTAGCAAGGACTCTGCAGTGGCAGTAGTAGCAATAAGATTTTAGCTGGAGGTTATTCCCAGCCTTGCTACTGAGATTCCTTAATATAAGGTGTCTGGGAATTCATTCCAGGTACATACTACAAGATTCTCAGATCTGAACCAGTTCAGAATAGCTAAATAGATTTCCCTATTGCTTCTTGGGAGCCATTCATTCATTCTCATTAACTATTAAAAGGTTAGATGAATGAATGAGAGACATGGAGCTGAATAAGCAAAATGCAAGGAGGGCATAATGTTTCTGGTCGCTCAGCAATCCATGCAAATGTATACAAGCCAGAGTAAATGTTTCAACCACCGCAGGGAATTGCATTCTGCTAGTGACTATGCAGCCCTCCGGTGGCATTATTTTTGAGGCGGTAGATATTTTTCAAAGGTCTACTTGAAAAAGCCTATCGTAGCAAAAATGGCATTGATAAAAATCGTAGAACTGCATTACCGGATTTTGTTTGCGTATTAATGCTTTTAATCAATGTATTGGCTGCTTAATGAGCAACACAATTCTGGTCAGCATCCATATTAATGAGCAAAGAAAAGCATACATCCATACATGCACAGACCCCCCTCCTCCCTGTGTCAGGGAACACATTTTATCGTAAAACATTAAGAGGAAATCGGCGTGGGCTGAATAAAATTTTAGATCTCCCATCGCATGAAAAAATCAAACATCTGAGAAAAGAAGGCTGTGAAAATATCTACAGACCAGAACTTCTACTTCTACTTTCCACTTCTACCCTCAAAATGACACTATAGGGCACTGCGCACCAGAACAACTAGACACAAGGACAGCCCCCCCCCCGGAATGCCATCACTCTGCTAAACAAGTAATTCTCGCAATACTGTCAAACTATTTACTAAGACTGTATTACTATTCTTCTTCTCATCCTTCTTATTACCTATATGTCATCCCACTTATGACTATGACCTTGTTGCTTGTATCTCTATGTTTTATATTGTTTTATTTGTTTCCTTGTATGATTTGATTGCTTATTTAGTAACCTATGTCTATCACTACAGTAAGTGTTATATCTTATGAGTCTTGATGAATGTATTTTTTCTCTTTCTCTTTACGTACACTGAGAGCATATGCACCAAAGACAAAATTCCTTGTGTGGCCAATCACACTTGACCAATAAATAATTCTATTCTATTCTAAAAACGCATGTCATAGGAAACAATATTCCATTTTTAAAAAAAAAAAAACAAACTGAGAAAAGTTAATGGATTCTTTTCAATTGAGAAGTGATAAAGTTGAATGTGAACGGTCAAGGAAAAGGCACTTGATACATAACAAAGAAAGCTTGATTTGTATAAGTATTTTTTTTTAGCTAATACATATTCCAAAGTGAAATGGACCCTCCCTCAAATTAAGCTCTGGATGAATGACCATTGCTTTAATAGAAACAAATGGGATACCTACAGAGAAAGCTCTGTTCTTAGGCAAAACATTTGAGTCCATTTATTCAGATACATTTTAATTCTCTGCCTTTACGTTAGGAATCTTTTGAGACCTGCAAGGAAGAATGGAGACAAGGTCCAAGAGCTGGACTATTGGCCAGGAGTTTAAGGCCACCTAGTCTTTCCTATGTCCTGCTTGATTATATATAGCTTTGGATAGGTCATTTGGAACTGATAAATTGAGGGAAAGCTAAAACATCCTTTAAACATTTGACAGTGGGGTAGACCAGATGGATCAGGACAAGATGCAGGAGACCCAGAATATAATCTCCTGACTTCTTCTCCCCCTGCAATTAAAATTAGCCATGGGTGGTGACAATGGTTTATATCAGAGTTTTTTTTTTTTAAATATATAAACGTTTTTTATTTTTGTTTCTCACAAAACATATATCAATGTACAATCTCTTTAACCATTCTTATCACACATATTATCTTTTAGTTTCCATATTGGTTCATTCTTCATCCTAAAACTTTAAAATACATTTGGAGTTTTTTTTTATTATTTACATTTGTATCCCGCCCTTCTCCGAAGACTCAGGGCGGTTTACAGTGTGTAAGGCAATAGTCTCATTCTTTTTGTATATTTACAAAGTCAACTTATTGCCCCCCCAACAATCTGGGTCCTCATTTTACCTACCTTATAAAGGATGGAAGGCTGAGTCAACCTTGGGCCTGGTGGGATTTGAGCCTGCAGTAATTGCAGGCTGCTGTGTTTTAATAACAGGCTATCTTACAGCCTGAGCCACCACGGCCCATTGCTCGTCTACCATTCCGTATCTCCTTTCTTCCACAACAACCATTCCTCTCCTTCTCCCAAATTACCCTTCCCTCCCTTCTTCTATTGTTTTCAATTTTCTTCTTTCCTCCTCTCCTTCCCCTCCTCTCCTTCCCCTTCCTTTCCCCCACTCCTCCCCTCTCCCTCTCTTTCTAAACCTCTCTCCTACTCTTATTTCCTCCCTTCTCTCTCTCTCTCTTTCCTCCCTTTCTTCCTCTCCTTCCCTCCTCTCCTTCCCTCCTCTCCTTCCCTCTCTCCTTCCTACCTGTCCCTCTATTCCTCTCTCCCTTCCTTCTCCATTGTTGTGTCCATTTTCAATTGAATATTGTATCAAGATGGTATTCGACGCCAGGTTGATGGCATTGGGAAAGGAAACATTAAATTTTCCTTTTGGCCTCATATTTGTCTCCTGAAGGCCTAATGACACTTCCAAGGGCTGATTCATCAGGAAATATCACCAAAGGGAAAATGAACAATCTCAGGAGTCCATAAATTTGTGCTCCCATTGTTCAACTAATTCCTTCCCATTAATTCATTTAATTTTAAAAAGACAAAGCCACCTCAGAGATAAGCTTGACTTCTGGGGGACTGTATTGATAACATTTTTCTTGGCATCACTGGGGACCAACCCTTTCTAAGGCATTTCCCCCCCCCACCCAACTTCTCTGTCTACAACTGCAATAATTCCATGTCTCCCATCCAAATACTACGCAGGCCTGAACCTGCTTAGCTTTCATGCTGAGACAAGGGCGACTGTGTGATGCTGGCTGTATGCTACAATACAAACAAGACCAAAAAATATAAGTCTCAGGCCATTTTTTTCCCCAATGTGGCAACTGGTTCAGGTAGACTGAGATACTGCCATGCAAATATAAGTTAGCAAGCATAATATTATCTGAAAGTAAAGCATGCTCCATAAATCTTCTTAAAAATCAATCAAAATCAGTTTGGTGTAGTAGTTAACAAGCTGACCTAGAACCCAGAAGACTTGAGTTCTAGGTCTGTCAAAAAGGTTGGGTGGCCCTCAGGGGAGACGCTGTGCTGAGGCTGAGACTACTGCTCCACTGCAGTGCATGCGTGCAGCCTCAGGACATCTGCCCACCCTCCTGGAGTGGCAGTGGCAGTGGCTGCACTCTGGCCAGTTGCTGTCCTCTGGGTTCCGGTGCTCTGTTGCATGCACATGTATATGCTCCAATTTCGGCACTCGGTGCTGAAAAAGTTAACCATCACTGCCCTACCCCATTTCTGACAGACTGGCAGTCCAGGCTCTTCTTGAAAACTTCCAGTGATGAAGCTCCCACAACTTCTGAAGGCAACTTCTGTTCCATGGGTTGATTGCTCTCACTGTCAGAAAATGTCTCCTTATTTCTAGGTTGAATTTCTCCTGGATCCATTATTCCTTATCTGGCCTTCAGATACTTGACCCCCTCCTCTCTGTGACAGTCCCTCAAATATTGGAACACTGCTATCATGTCGTCCCTAGTCCTTCTCTTCATTAGACCAGCCCTGCCCAGCTATTAATTGAATACCTGAGTATATACATAACACTAAACCTTAAAAAGGGGACGCGGTGGCTCAGGGGCTAAAACAGCTGAGCTTGTCAATCGAAAGGTCGGCAGCTCAGCGGTTCGAATCCCTAGTGCTGCTATGTAAAGGGGTGAGCTCCCGTTACTAGTCCCAGCTTCTGCCAACCTAGCAGTTTCGAAAGCACATAAAAATGCAAGTAGAAAAAATAGGGACCACCTTTGGTGGGAAGGTAACAGCATTCCGTGCGCCTTTGGTGTTGAGTCATGCCGGCCACATGACCACGGAGACGTCTTCAGACAGCGCTGGCTCTTGGGCTTTGAAACGGAGATGAGCACCGCCCCCTAGAGTCGGCAACGACTAGCACATAAGTGCGAGGGGAAGCTTTACCTTTTTAAGTCTTAAAATACCACTTTTGGTATTTAATGCTGTTTGTAGACCTAGGCTGGTCTACATTATAAATATGGAGTTTTTCAACATTTTCTGTGCTTAGGTAATGCAGAGGACCGTGGAGGTTGCACATAGACTATATGTACAAACTTTACAGTGTAAATAAAGAAGCAAGATACAAATCTCAACCTTCTGATTGCAATATACTAACAGTAATTTAAAACTAGTTTCCTTACTTTATTTTGTTACGTGTAGAGAAAGGAAGTTATTTTCTCACAGGAATTAGGATGCTGGAGTCCCAAAGGGGAGAAAAATGACCAAAGGTTAACTAATTTTGTTTTGCAACCCTTTAATCATAAAATAGCAAAAAATAAACCAGTAGTGCTCCCTCTACTGGCTATACAGTAATAATGATTAATCGATAAAACTTTTGACTCCTTGAAAACTTTATTTATTTATTTATTTATTTATTTATTTATTTATTTATTTATTTATTTATTTATTTATTTATTTATTTTGTCACAACAATATATGTAGGCATCATACAAAAAAGATTATATAGTATATAAACACATATATGAGTAAATATAAGGGGGTATGTGTATATATATATATATATATATATAGAATAGAATAGAATAGAATAGAATAGAATAGAATTTTTTATTGGCCAAGTGTGATTGGACACACAAGTAATTTGTCTTGGTGCATATGCTCTCAGTGTACATAAAAGAAAAGATACGTTCATCAAGGTACAACATTTACAACACAATTGATGAGTGGGTGGTTCGGAGAACCAGTAGCAAAAATCTCTGCCTACCCCCATGCCCAGCTGAGCCACGCAATCATCAGAGGTTTTTTTTTTTACTTTTAAAAGCATTTTTAAATATAAATATAAATATAAATATTTTTAGAAATAAAAATAATAAGCCTCTTCAGCCGAAGAGGTTGTAGAAAAAATGCTTTTAAAAGTAAAAAAAAAAAAAAGTTGGCCATGCCCATCCAGTCACATTATCCCCCCACCACCAAGCCACGCCCACAGAACTGGTAGTAACAAATTTTACATTTCACCCCTGCTGGGGAGGGTGAAAAACGCCCCCCCTCACCGTGGTGCAGGCGGCTAATTAGGCCATATCCACCATGGCCAGGCCCACCCAGCAACAGGGCAGTGAACCTGTTGCTAAAGGTTCTGAAGCCCACCCCTGATGCTAACTAAGTGGTCTGATCTGCAGTTAGAATCTAAAGATTTTCCAAACAACAATAATAAATCCACGATCTTAGCTGGCTTTAAATTTGCCATGTACGATAGACTGGATATGAAAAACAAAAACAAAAAACCAAGCAAACCTCTTTGTATTTGAGTCATTTAACTTCTTAAGTAAACCTGGAGCAGTGTTTTGGAATAGATCACATTTTATATCTTTAAAACGGAAGGGGTTGAGTGAAACGTCTCTTAGGGGGATGCTAATATGCCAGGAAGCCATACATCTTGTTTATGTAGTGTACATCAGTATTTCTAGACTCCATGTGAATTATTCCAGGGGAATGAAAACTAGACGATAACCCATCGCTTTGTTTGAACGTGCAGAAACGGCTCATAAAGAAAGAAGAAAATGATAAGGTGTGTGACGATCATCTATGGTGATCATTGATGTCATCCATTTGTCTGGAAGGAAATGAACATTTTGTAAGTGGCCATGCCACTGAAGGCAGCCTGTTTTATGAACTGCTAAGCTCCTTCTCATGGCAGCCATCCCATACTGTGAGAAGATCAATGACCTGTTCCTCAAATTCCCCATAAGTCCACCAGCCTCCATAACTATTGAGCGATGATTCCTCAGTGTGTGTTCCTTCAATCCTTCACGTACAATGAAGAGGAAGGAGGAGCAGACTCATACGCTACAGGAGTAATCTGCAGATTACAAGTCGCTTTAGCGAAGATTACGAACAGGAGAGGAGAGAGGCCAAGATTTCATGTGTATCTCCATCTCATCTCCCTTTTTTGCCCGCCCTACTGAAGCAAATAGGATTTGCCCCACAGCAGGTACAGAGGTAAGTGAAGCAATAGGATGTGAGGAGTTGTAGGAAACAGGGCGTGATCCTTTCATACTTTCATAGTTTACAAGTCTGATCTTACTGAAATCTGCATGCTCACCGAGCAGGAGCTAATTTCCCATGTTACCAAATCGTGCCCTGGAGTCTCTTCATTTGAAACTCCTCCACTGTGCTTCCACTTTGCTTCTGTCAGAGGACGTAAAGAAGGGCCTTCTCCAACATCTGTGATCTGTGCTGTAGTATCATCTCTAGTCTACTGTATGGCTGGTCCCAGTCTGTTAACATTTTAAGGTCTGCCTGCCTGCCTTTCTATCTATCTGTCTGTCTGTCTATCTATCTATCTATCATCTACCTACCTACCTACCTACCTACCTACCTACCTACCTACCTACCTACCTACCTGGGCTAAAATTCACTTACCATTCCCTACGAGCACGTAAATGTGAGCATGTGCGCCTCCTCCACGGATGCGCAGAGCCTTCTGTGCATGCACAGAGGGTCAAAAACAGGACGTGATGACATCTGGATTATGCAATCTGGATAGATCTGGCTGCTACCTACCTACCTATCTATCTACCTACCTATCTTTCTCCTTCTCCTTCTCCCTCTCTCTCCTATCAGGCAGCTCCTACACAACTCTGGGATGTAATCCATCTGGTCCTGGTGATTTGAACTTGTGTAGAAGAGTTAGGCTTTGTCTTTATGGTTTTTTTTTAATATTTACATTCTATATTTATTTATGGAATGAAATAAATTACATTTGTTGTAACTGCTTTCCACGTTTTGAGGAGTGGGTGGGTAGCAGATAAATAGAATCCACCTAAGAAGAGAAAAAGTAACAACATTTGTAGGATTTGTATAAAACTCCACTCACTTCTCAGGTCATCGTATCAGTGATTGGTAGCTGAGAGGCACACAGCAGGAAAGCAACCTCTTTGTTTTTAAACGAAGATCTTCCCATTTAGCATCTAGCAGTTTTATCTGTGCACCCTGAATTTTCCATCTAAAGCCTGCAAGATAGGAGGAGACAGTTGCTGGTGTCTCAAGTGTGAAATAAATGAGGCCCTAGTTTAAAATCTATATTCTATAGATTTGCCCAGCTGGTAACATAATTACTATTTCAGGGACTGAGAAGATGAAACTGCAGAGTTAAGAAAAATAGATTTGTGTGCCATACAGGCCATTGCACAAGCAGAGAGTTTCCAGCCAGACTCTTAAGCAACTTCCATACCATTTATCTCCTCGGATCAGGGGTGAAATGCTCCTGGTTCGGATCGGATCGCTTGATCCGGTAGCGATGGCGGCGGATGGTTTGGAGAACCGGTAGCAAAAATCCCTGGCTCCCCCCTCCCCCATGCTCAGCTGAGCCGTGCGATCATCAGAGGGTTTTTTTTTTCTTTTAAAAGTATTTTTTCTTTGGCCGATAAAATGCTTTTAAAAGTAAAAAAAAAAGCCTCTGATGATCGTGCGGCTCAGCTGGGATCGTCAGAGGCTTTTAAAAGCATTTTTTCTACAATCTCTTTGGCCGAAGAGGTTGAAAAAAAATGCTTTTAAAAGGCTCCTCTGACGATCCCAGCTGACTTGCCTGATCGTCAGAAGCTATTTTTTTTTTAAAAAATGCTTTTAAAAGTAAAAAAGTAAAAAAAAAAGTTGGCCACGCCCACCCAGTCACATTACCCCCCCCCACACACACACATACCAAGCCACACCCACAGAACCAGTAGTAACAAATTTTACATTTCACCACTGCCTCAGATCCACTATTTACCAATATTTTGGGGATGGGGGAACCCCCTGAAGGTTTGTAAAAATGTGCATAGCTATCTGGTACACTTCATTACATGTTGTTTTCAAATTACAACCACAATTGAGCCCAACATTTCTGTTGCTAAATGAGACAGTTGTTACGTGAATTTTACTCCATTTCACAACCTTTCTAAGAAAACTAAGATCATGGCTCCCGGCCGTCTCAATTCCTGGCAAATAGATGGAGGAGAAATGGAGGTAGTGACAGATTTTATTTTCCTGGGCTCCAAGATCACCACAGATGGTGATCTTGGAGCCCAGGAAGCCAAGAAATTAAAAAACACTTGCTCCTGGAGAGGAAAGCTATGGCAAATTTAGATAGTTTACTAAAAAGCAGAGACACACCCTGCCGACAAAAATGCACATAGTCAAGGCTATGTTTTTTTCCAGTTGCAATGTATGGCTGTGAAAGCTGGACCATAAGGAAGGCTGAGTGCCAAAGAATTGAGGCCTTTGAACTCTGGTGCTGGAGAAGACTCCTGCGAGTCCCTTGGACCGGTTTAGCTCACGCTGGTAAAGCCTGTTATTAAGGCTTATTAAGAACACAGTAGCCTGCAATTACTGCAGGTTCGAGCCCAGCCCAAGGTTGACTCAGCCTTCCATCCTTTATAAGGTAGGTAAAATGAGGACCCAGATTGTTGGGGGGGCAATAAGTTGACTTTGTAAAAAAATATACAAATAGAATGAGACTATTGCCTTATACACTGTAAGCCGCCCTGAGTCTTCGGAGAAGGGCGGGGTATAAATGTAAACAAACAAACAAACAAACAAACTGGTCAGTCCTTGAGGAGATCAACCTTAACTGCTCTTTAGAAGATCCTGAAGATGAAACTGAAATACTTTGGCCACCTAATGAGAAGGAAGGACTCACTGGAGAAGAGCCTAATGCTGGGAACGATTGAGGGCAAAAGAAGAAGGGGACGACAGAGAATGAGGTGGCTGAAGCAGTAGGCCTGAGCTTAAATGGATTCTGGACAATGGTAGAGGATAGGAAGACTTGGAGGAACGTGTCCATAGGCTCGCGATGGGATGGACACGACTTCGCGACTAACAACAACAACCACCTTTCTTGCTATAGTTGTGAAGTGACTCACTGCAGTTGTTAAATTAGTAACACTGTTGTTGAATGAATCTGGCTTCCCCACTGACTTTGCTTGTCAGAAGGTCGCAAAAGGCTACCACATTACCCCGGGACATTGCAACCATCATAAATATGCCAAGTGTCTGAATTTTGATTATATAACTATGGGGAACATTCATAAGTGTGGAAAACAATAATTCACTTTTTTTCAATGCCGTTGTATGTTCAAATGGTGACTAAATGAATGGTTGTAAGTCAAGAACTACCTGCGTGTCAAGAAAAGCAAAGGATACAGTTTAAAATAAGTGCGGAAGTGGAGGCTTGGGTCTGCTTTAAATCACAGTCCAGAGCCCCATACCACCACAATTAACATTTTCCCCCCTACTGTTACATCCTTTAACATGAAACCATCAAAAGATGATAAGACTTTCTAAAAGGTTTCCTTCCTTCTTCTTCTAAAAATTCACTTCCAAGTGCTTTCCTTTGATGGACAGCTAAAAGCCACATAACGTACTCAGCCTGAAACTCCTGAAAGCAATTAGAAGGATTGTCTCCCATTATGTCTCTTTGATCAAAGAGATTAGTGGAAATGCCTAGTGGGTACCTTTCACTCATCTCCCTGCCAGCTTACACTTGTTAGTAAAGATGCACAGTAAACATCTCGCAGAGACTCCTCTCTCTCTGTCCTTTGAGTTGTGCGTGCATGGGAAATTCATTAATTTGGATTCTGTTGGCGAGAGACTACCGTTGCCTCTTTCAGAATAACAGATTAACAGCGTTGGAAAGGACCTTGGAGGTCTTCTAATCCAACCCTCTGCTCAAGCAGGAGACCCTATACCCATGATGGTGAACCTACGGCATGCATGCCAGAAGTGGCATGCAGAGCCATTTTTCCGGGCACGCAAGCTGTCGCCCAACCCATCTGCAGCTGTGCATGCGCATGCGCCCTAGCTGGTGTTCGGGCTTCTGGTGCGCATGCGTGCAATTCAGGGGACCCAGCTGGTCTTTGGAGCTCTCCTGTGCATGCACGTGAAAGTACTGGTGCACAGCACACGCATACGCCGATGGCCAAAGCCATGTGCATGTGCAGATGGTACGACTGCATGCGCAGCACATTAGGAGGGGCAC
Organism: Ahaetulla prasina; assembly: GCF_028640845.1. Lineage (NCBI taxonomy): Eukaryota > Metazoa > Chordata > Lepidosauria > Squamata > Colubridae > Ahaetulla > Ahaetulla prasina. The sequence continues at coordinate 119,746,169 of NC_080543.1, read as the reverse complement.
AGAAAAGCTGTGGGCATGCCGCAGATGGTGCAATTGCGTGTGCAGCACATGGTGGGGGCACGCACAAAAGCTGTGGGCATGCGCAAATTGCGCGGTTGCACGCACAATGCATGGGGAGGAGCCGTGCGTTAGCACGGATGGCACATGCATGCATGAAGTGCGGAAAGCGGCCAGTGGTGGGATTCAAGTAATTTAACAACCGGCTCTCTGCCCTAATGATTTCTTCCAACAACCAGTTTGCCAAACTGCTCAGAAAGTTAACAACCGGTTCTCCCGAAGTGGTGCGAACTGGCTGAATCCCACCACTGAAAGCGGCCCTCGGTGAGTAAAAGGTTCACCACCACTGCCCTATACTATTCCAGACAAGTGCCTGTCCATTCTCTTCTTAAAAGCCTCCAGTGAACTTCTGAAGGGAAGCTCTTCCACTAGTTGTTTGTTCTTACTGTCAGGAAATTTCTCTTTCGTTCTAAGTTGCTTCTCTCTTTCTGTTTCAACTCATACCACGCATCTTTGGATGGTTTAATTCTTAGAAAACTTTCTATTGACCTCTATTTGTATCTGTTGAGTCATTTATCACATTCATTTATTTTTAAAAAGCCACAGGTCAGATTTTTAACCTGATTTTTAAAAATTGTTCAATCTTTTTTAAGATAAGCACTTACAGAAAGTAGACAGCAAGCAGTGTCTCAGAAGAAGAGATATTTATGGCTTCTTTTCCTGGTTTACTAATTAAATAGCAGCCTCCTGGTTTGGGGTTGAATTGAGAGATGGGAGGAAACAAGAATAATAATCTGCATTGGATTATCATCTACAACAGGGGTCTCCAACCTTGGCAACTTTAAGCCTGACAGACTTCAGCTCCCAGAATTCCCCTGCCAGCTTTGCTGGCTGGGGAATTCTGGGAGTTGAAGTCCTCCAGGCTTAAAGTTGCCGAGGTTGGAGACCCCTGATCTACAAAAGATAAAATTTCTTTCAAGTTGGGCTTATTTAACACGAGGACATATCAATGTAGTTTTCTGATAAAGATGTGCAAGTGGTGGCCCACAATTAATATTTTATTTTATTTTCGTGGGGGGGGGGAGGGGAAATGTTGGGTTGTCCACTGACTTGCCTCACTTGCACACATTGCTATGGCCTCTTTTTCACTATCAGAGCCTTCAGGAACTTCTTCATCCAGCAAGGCCATCTCTCTAACCGATAACAGAGCTCCGGATCGATCCAGAGCTCTGTTATCGGCTACAGAGGCCTTCAAGAAAGCCTTGCTGGCTGCAGAAGAAATGGGCCAGCAAACCAGGTGTCGGGGTGTGCGAGGCCCGGCTGCAACTAGCCAAAGGTAAGTAGTAGGGCAGCTCAACCCCACCCCATCCCCACCCTAGCTTCATTTTTACCTGTACACCCTGGAGTGGGCAAGGTCTTAATTAGGGCTTATTTTGGGGGGTAGGGCTTATATTGGGTGCACATGTAAAAATCAAGCTAAGGCTTACTTTCTGAGTAGGTCGTATTTTCAGGGAAACACGGTATATAGCCTTGCACTTTAGATTAAGTATTTGGTAATTTTTTTTTTAAATTACGCACTTCAAAAGTGATACCGACATTTGTAAAAATGGAATGAAATCTGTAACTTTAATTTAGTTGGCAGCTGCCTTGATGGGAGCTAAATAGTGAGGTGGAATTACAGTGGAGCATTCACGTTCTGTGAAAAGAAAGAATAAGGGTGACATGATAGAAATGTTCCAATATTTGAAAGGCTGCCACAAAGAAGAGGAGGTCAACGGTTCTCCAAAGCACCTGAAGGCAGGACAAGAAACAAGGGATGGAAACTAGTCAAGGAGAGAAGCAACCTAGAACTAAGGAGAAATTTCCTAACAGTGAGAATGATTAACCAGTGGAACAGTTTGCCTTCGGAAGCTCCATCACTGAAGGTCTTTAAGAAGAGATCGAATGACCACGTGTCTGAAAAGGTATGGGGTCTCCTGCTTGAGCAGAGGGTTGGACTAGAAGACCTCCAAGATCCTTCCAGCTCTGTTATTCTGATCTGATTTTGGTTGGTTTTTGCTTGCTTTTGTAATGAGTGTGCAAAGGCAGGATTGAAAGTGGCTTTTCCTTTCAACAGTGAGTAATGGTTTGTGCTTGTAAAAGATTGCAGAAGTTATTATTGTATCTCAAAATGATCTCTGCACTGAGGTCCAGCAGTTATAATGCCATTATTAAAAAGTTCCTGGACAGAATATTATCTGGGCTCAGAAGTTTGGGGTTCAATATTCTGCTCGCCCATGGTGATTAATGACTTATTTTGTTTCATCATTGTTGTCTACCATTAAAAGCTTTGGGAAGCTGACCTGGAAAATAGCTACATACATTAGTGAGTGCTACTTGGAAAAAGTTTTGGAAACCAACATCATGGATTAAATTGAATTAATAGATTGACTTTCGTACAGATAACTTTACAATTTCCTGACTTTCTCTTTCGGATATATTCACACAAATACTCCCAAAGGTACCTTTTCAAGAGGCAACTGGACTTTTTGGTTTTTCTTTGAAGACATTTTGCTTCTCATCCCAGAAGCTTCTTCATCTCTCATCCAAGAAGCGTCTTCAACTCTCATCCAAGAAGCTGAAGAAGCTTCTTGAATGGGAAGCAAAAAGTCTGCAAATAAAAACCAGAAAGTCCAGTTGCCTCTTGAAAAAGCACCTTTGGGACAACCATGATCTCGATGACTGAGAATCTCCAGGGACATTCACATTAATATTATTGGTGTCCCTAAATAGCCCTTCTAAACTGTTGCCCTGATTCCATCTTCTATCAGACCACAAAGCATTTTAATGCTGAGAAGCACAGAGGCTTAGATGTCTATATTGAGGTGAAACTCAGTACGGTGAACTTATTCTCAGGTGTTGTTTTGCAGCCACTTTTTAACTTATGAGTGAATCAAATAAAACAACATGGCACTTGTATCAAAGTAGACCCAAACGGTCTACTTTCAGATTGTTCTGTAAAAGTAGCGGTGGGCTTCAAACATTTTAGCAAGAGGTTCTCTGCCCAGTTGCTGGGTGGGCGTGGCCATGGTGGCCGTGGCCTAGTCGGCCTCCTGTACCATGGTGTGGGGCGTTTTTGCCCTCCCCGGGCTCCAGAGGCTTTTCTTGAGCCTCCGGGAGGGCGAAAACAGCCTCCCCAGGGTCCGGAGGCCCTCTGGAGGCCAGAAACAGACCCGTTTCTGGCCTTTCCTAACTTCCAGTAGGCCTGCTTTTTGCCCTCCCCAAGCCTCCATATGCACCCTGCACTTGCCTGATCCAAAACGGGCTGCGTGGGGACTCCTGGGAGGGACAGGGCGGGGTGGCCAGGGCCAGCCAGGAGTGGGATTTGGGGGTTCTCCAAATTGCAGAGAATCTTAGCTAGAGGTTCTTCCGAACCCCCAGAAGCCCACCCCTGTGTAAAAGACACCAAACAGTGGGTTGTGCAAAACTTAGATGCCACTGCTCTTATGCAAGCTTATTTTTACAAAGAAGGTATTTGCTTATTTATTTATTAGATTTATTTGCTGCGCATCTTGTCTTGGTTTGTTGCCTCCTAGACTGAGGGAAGACAAGGTATTTTAGAATAGGTATTTATTTAAACTAGTTTCCTGTGGGATTTCAAATAAAACTGCCATCTCCCAAGCTTCTAATTGATCTAAAACATTAAGGATTTTGTTTTTTTAAAAAAATCTTTTAAAATTTTTGGGTGCATACTTTTATCTGTTTTTTAATCTTTCCATCCTAACAAAATGCTGGAAAGAAATTGGCACAAAAGGTCTTGGGAGCCTAAATATCTGTCAGCTGGTTTGACAGAAAACTGAGTGAAATAAGATCCAATTTTCCACGGAGGGGGAAGCCAGCAAAAAGGAAGATCAAGTTAAAAAAAAAATGGAACGGATCCAATGTATGGGTTGTAAGGGGGAAAAAAAAAATCCCAGGAGAAAGATAATATTTGAATGCATCTTTATGGAAAAAGCAGATGGGCAATATCATGGAATGTTGGAGATGGCTCCATTTTAAGCCCCTCCCTCCTTCCTTGTCACATGACCCAATGAGGAATGTATGCAGCTCTCTCTGCAGTTCCTAACGCACACATTAAACGAAATGCACACAGTCACAAATGCAGCATGAAAGAAGAGCAGAAACCCCCATCCGCATGGAACCCATTATTTTAGTTCCTCTAAAGAAACGCTGAGCTTGTTGATCAGAAAGGTCGGCAGTTCGGCGGTTTGAATCTCTAGTCTAGGTCTCCTGAGTTGGACTAAATCAGGGGTCTCCAACTTTAGTAACATTAAACATCAAAGCTGCCTGAGGAACTCTGGGAGTTGAAGTCCACAAGCCTTAACGTTACTAAGGCTGGAGACCCCTGGATTAGATGACCTCTAAGGTCCCTTCCAACCCTGTTGCTGTTATTATTAAATACAAGCATTTCCTATCGTCCATGCTGCGATAAAGAAATTGGAAAGACTTCCCAAAGCCCCGGTCTGGATGCTTTCCTGATCATGTCTTAAATTGTAGAGTTCTTGAATCGAAGTAGCATTTCTTCTGAGCTTTCGCCCTCCTCATTATTACTATTTCATGACATTTTCACTTCTAACTTCTTGCCAGTGGTGAAATATAAAATTTGTTACTACCGGTTCTGTGGGCGTGGCTTGGTGGGGGGTAATGTGACTGGGTGGGCATGGTCAATTTTTTTTTTTACTTTTAAAAGCTTTTTTTTTTGCCTTTAAAAGAAAAAAAAGCCTCTGACGATCAGGCAACTTAGCTGGGATTGTCAGAGCCTTTTAAAAGCATTTTTTCTACAACATCTTCGGCCAAAGAGATTGTAGAAAAAATGCTTTTAAAAGGCTCTGACAATCAACTACTGATCATCAGAGGCTTTTTAAAAAACTTTTAAAAGCATTTTTTCAGCCGAAGAAAAAATGCTTTTAAAAATAAAATAAAATAAAATAAAAAACCTCTGATGATTGCGCGACTCAGCTGGGCTTGGGGGAGGATTTTGCTACTGGTTCTCCGAACCCCAGAAGCCCACCCCTGTGTAAAAGACACCAAACAGTGGGTTGTGCAAAACTTAGATGCCACTGTTCTTATGCAAGCTTATTTTTACAAAGAAGGTATTTGCTTATTTATTTATTAGATTTATTTGCCGCGCATCTTGTCTTGGTTTGTTGCCTCCTAGACTGAGGGAAGACAAGGTATTTTAGAATAGGTATTTATTTAAACTAGTTTCCTGTGGGATTTCAAATAAAACTGCCATCTCCCAAGCTTCTAATTGATCTAAAACATTAAGGATTTTGTTTTTTTAAAAAAATCTTTTAAAATTTTTGGGTGCATACTTTTATCTGTTTTTTAATCTTTCCATCCTAACAAAATGCTGGAAAGAAATTGGCACAAAAGGTCTTGGGAGCCTAAATATCTGTCAGCTGGTTTGACAGAAAACTGAGTGAAATAAGATCCAATTTTCCACGGAGGGGGAAGCCAGCAAAAAGGAAGATCAAGTTAAAAAAAAAATGGAACGGATCCAATGTATGGGTTGTAAGGGGGAAAAAAAAAATCCCAGGAGAAAGATAATATTTGAATGCATCTTTATGGAAAAAGCAGATGGGCAATATCATGGAATGTTGGAGATGGCTCCATTCTAAGCCCCTCCCTCCTTCCTTGTCACATGACCCAATGAGGAATGTATGCAGCTCTCTGCAGTTCCTAATGCACACATTAAACGAAATGCACACAGTCACAAATGCAGCATGAAAGAAGAGCAGAAACCCCCATCCGCATGGAACCCATTATTTTAGTTCCTCTAAAGAAACGCTGAGCTTGTTGATCAGAAAGGTCGGCAGTTCGGCGGTTTGAATCTCTAGTCTAGGTCTCCTGAGTTGGACTAAATCAGGGGTCTCCAACTTTAGTAACATTAAACATCAAAGCTGCCTGAGGAACTCTGGGAGTTGAAGTCCTAGCCTTAACGTTACTAAGGCTGGAGACCCCTGGATTAGATGACCTCTAAGGTCCCTTCCAACCCTGTTGCTGTTATTATTAAATACAAGCATTTCCTATCGTCCATGCTGGGATAAAGAAATTGGAAAGACTTCCCAAAGCCCCGGTCTGGATGCTTTCCTGATCATGTCTTAAATTGTAGAGTTCTTGAATCGAAGTAGCATTTCTTCTGAGCTTTCGCCCTCCTCATTATTACTATTTCATGACATTTTCACTTCTAACTTCTTGCCAGTGGTGAAATATAAAATTTGTTACTACCGGTTCTGTGGGCGTGGCTTGGTGGGGGGTAATGTGACTGGGTGGGCATGGTCAATTTTTTTTTTTACTTTTAAAAGCTTTTTTTTTTGCCTTTAAAAGAAAAAAAAGCCTCTGACGATCAGGCAACTTAGCTGGGATTGTCAGAGCCTTTTAAAAGCATTTTTTCTACAACATCTTCGGCCAAAGAGATTGTAGAAAAAATGCTTTTAAAAGGCTCTGACAATCCCAGCTGAGCCACACGATCATCAGAGGCTTTTTAAAAAACTTTTAAAAGCATTTTTTCAGCCGAAGAAAAAATGCTTTTAAAAGTAAAATAAAATAAAAAAAACCTCTGATGATTGCGCGACTTAGCTGGGCTTGGGGGGGGGGCAGGGATTTTTGCTACTGGTTCTCCGAACCATTGCTATCGAATCGGGTGATCTGGTCCAAACGGGGAGTACTTCACCCCTGCTTCTTACCCTCCTGAAGTTTGGGACTTTACTTTTAATCCCTCTGTTTCAGAATTACTTTAGCTTCTGTCTTAATTTAAATACTGGAAGAACATAACAGATTGTTTCAGTGAGTGAAAGTTCTCCACTTCCCTTCCTTCCAGCTCTTAAAACCTGCTTAACAGGCTCCACTGGTTGTCTCAACTTCTTTTGGCAACCTCTTTGTTTAAGTGGAAACAGCCTAATCCGTTGCAGAAGGTGTGCTGTGGATTTGCGAAATTAAAAAAAATATATCTCTTGTCTCCTTTATCAGATCAGCTACTGGTTCATTTCCAGTTATCTCTCTTTTCCTTTCTTCATCTTGTTTGAAGGTGGCAAAACTGTTGAAGAGATAATAACACTGGGTTTCTTGAGGATGAAGTAATCCTTGATTATTCAACTTCCCAAGATATCTTCCCATGAAGAAGGCAACTCAAAGATCTGTAAATTAGGCCACTCCAAGACCTATAATGAAAGAATGAGTGAAAAATGTCCAGTTTCACATATAGTCTTTTAATAATTCACTGGGACATTAAGTACAATCTGAAATATTTTGGCAAGGGCATTTCTAGGACAGTCTAATTTTAAGGGGTAACAAATGTTGCCTAGTCTTGCTAGGCATACATAGTTTGGGTATGAACTGTATAGAATATAGTAGGATCAGGTCAGTAACTGAAAAATATTTTTGGAGGCAATATTTGAACTGGGAAATGGCCAATGGATAATCTTGTTCATCTCTAATAAAATTTGGACTTCTAGCACAGTGGTAATTGGTGGGACACAGGGGTAGGATTCAGCCAGTTCGGACCGGTTTGAGCGAACCAGATGCTAATTTTACATCTGGTTTGCTGAACCAGTAGTTGCAAGGACTGGCTGGCCCCTCGCCCCTCCCAGGAGTCTCCATGGGGCTCATTTTGGATGCCAGGTAAGTGCAGTGATTGCACAGAGGCTCTGGGAGTGTGAAAAACGGACCTGGAAGTTCCAGAAGTCCAAAAATGGGCCCATTTCCAGCCTCTGGAGGGCCTCCAGAGCCAGGGGGAGGCTGTTTTCGCCCTCCCAGAGACTCAAGTGAAACCTCCAGAGCTTGAGGAGGGTGAAAACGCCCCCTGCCATTGTGCAGGAGACTAAGTAGGCCACACCCACCATGGCCATACCCGCCCAGCAACCACGCAGAGAACCGGTTGCTAAAATTTTTGAATCCTACCCCTGGTGGGACACCTAGCTAACTTTGGATGATCATTTAAAAAAAAAAAGCTAAGCAAGATCAGGACTGATTAATACTTGGATAAGAACAACATTGGAGATTCCAGATGGAGTAGTTAAAATGTTCCACTTGGCAAAGCATTATTGTATTGTTGCCAAGGCAATTTACCAGAAGACAGGCTGGACTTTAGGGAGTCTTTACCTCCCAGGATTTGGTAAATCACATTTGCAGAAATACAAGGGGGAAAAAATGCAATACAAGTCAATAAGAGGTGAGACATCATCCTGATTCACTGGTGAAAAAAAATGTAGATGGGCGCTATCAGAGAAGAGGATTAACGAGGAAGTATCAGTATTACCTGTGTTTTTCCCAAAATAAGACCAGGTCTTAAATTAATTTTTGCTCCAAATGACACATTATGGCTTATTTTCTAGTTAGGTCTTAATTTGGGGTGGAAATACAGTACTAAATGCCTCTATCTGCTGACGATCTTAACTGAGCCTTATTTTGGGGGTAGGGCTTATATTACGAGCATCCTGAAAAATCGTGCTAGGCCTTATTTTTCCAGTTGGGTCTTATTTTTGGGTAAACAGGGTACTACAAGAATTTTTATATACTTTGTAATGTCTTTTAAGTCCAAGGCTTTGCGACGTGATTGCAAGTCAAGAATTTTTGCCTGCTTGACATGGGGAAGTCTGGTTTAGTACAACCAGTGTGGAGTTAACATCCGCAGCGAGTTAAATCTTATTTGTTAGATTTAATTTTTCTTTTCCTTGTTGTATTTCTTCCTTCCAGGTACCAGATCCCACACCAACCTAATACTGTAATCGGTCAGCTGATTCATTTATCAGATCAAAACTCATAAAGGGTTAGAAATTTGGTGGCCCCCACCATTTATTTATTTATTTATTTATTTATTTATTTTGTCAAATACATATTAAATAATATATATAAGTATAAGCATGAATTGAATACATAAAATGAATACAACTAAAGGGAACATTAGGACAGGGACGGTAGGCACGCTGGTGCTCTTAGGAATGGGATGAGGTCAACAGTAGACAGTCTTAGGTTAAAGTTTTGGGGATTTTGAGATTTGAGATGAGACCATGGAGTCTGGTAGTGCATTCCAGGCAATAACAACTCTGTTACTGAAGTCGTATTTTCTGCAAACGAGATTGGAGCAGTTCACTTTAAGTTTGTATCTATTATGTGCTTGTGTATTATTGTGTTTGAAGCTGAAGTAGTCATTGACAGGAAGGATATTGTAGCAGATGATTTTATGAGCTATGCTCAGGTCATACCGAAGGCGGCGTAGTTCTAAATTTTCTAAACCCAGAATTTCAAGTCTGGTGGCAAAAGGTATTTTCTTGCAAGCAGAGGAGTGGAGGACTCTTCTTGTGAAAAATTTCTGGATGCCCTCAATTGTATTAATGTTTGATATGCAGTGTGGGTTCCAGACAGATGAGCTGTAATATGGAAAGTGTTTAAATATTTGCCCTCTAAATATGCACTTTAAACTTCTTTGCACTTTAAATATGGAAATTATTTTAAAGGTACAAAGAAGAGCAAGTAAGATGATTAAAGGCCTGGAGAGGAAAACATTTGAAGAACAGTTGCAGGAATTGGGTATGGCTGGTCTAGAGAAAAGAAGGACTAGAGGTGACATGATAGCAGTATTTGAGAGGCTGCCACAAAGAAGAGGGGGTCAACTTATTTTCCAAAGCACCAGAAGGAAAGACAAGAAACAATGGATGGAAACTAATGGAGGAGAAAAGCAACCTACAATTAAGGAGAAACTTCCTAACAGTGAGAACAGTTAACCTGTGGAGCATCTTGTCTTCAGAAGTTCTGGCTGCTTCATCACTGGAAGTTTTTAAGAAGAGACCGGACAGCCACCTGTCTGAAATGGTATAGGGTCTCCAGCTTGAACAGGGTTGGATTAGAAGACCTCCAAGGTCCCTTCCAGCTCTATTTGATTGATTGATTGGATTTAATCTTGAAGCATTGAGTATGGGTACTGTAGATACCTATCTGTCATTTGCTTTGGTATATTGAAAATTCTAAGGTCAACTGCTCTAACTAAAGCTAGTAAACTCTTGAAAGTTGGTGGGTGGTTAATCTTGCTCTGTTTTATTTCTTGTGAAAGTGTCCCCCCCCCCTTATCTCATTGCTGGTAAAAAGAATAATGTATTTAAACATTTGCAAAGGGAATGCAAGAATGTTTGGGGTTGCCTAATTAAGTACATGAGATTGCCTAGAGCATCTCTCCCATTTAGACACAAACACACACAAACTTGTATTCACAGCAGCAGAACCTTTGTTCTTATCACATTATTTCCTGCATACAACGCTGTAGTGATTTTACACAATAGTGTAAAATAGTGTGAATGGCTTGCCTCCAGAAGTTGTGGGTTCTCCAACACTGGACGTTTTTAAGAAAATATTGGACAACCACTTGTCTGCAATGGTATAGGGTTCTCCTGCTTGACTAGAAGACCTCCAAGGCAGGGGTGAAATCCAGCAGGTTGTGACAGGTTCTGGAGAACCGATAGCGGAAATTTTGAGTAGTTGGGAGAACTGGCAAATACCACCTCTGGCTGGCCCCAGAGTGGGGAGGGAATGGAGATTTCGCAATATCTTTTGTCCAGGAGTGGGGAGGGAATGAGGATTTTCAGTATTGTTCCCCTGGAGTGGGGTGAGAATGGAGATTTTGCAGTATCCTTCCCTTGCCATGCCCACCAAGCCATGCCCACCAAGCCACACCATGCCCACTAAGCCACGCCCACAGAACCGGTAGTAAAAAAAAATTGAATTTCACCACTGCTCCAAGGTCTCTTCCAACTCTTGCTATTCTATTCTATTTGAATATCAACATTTCCTTGCAGCACTGAAAGACTAAATCTTAATAGCCGGTTTTCAATCTCTAACATTTTAAAAGATGGTCCTGTAACCAAAATCTTGTATGAACGTCTGATCAAATTCATTGTATGATTCGCCACTGATTTTAAAAACGTAAAAATAGAGTCTGTGCCACTTTTAGAGTAAAAGAGAGAGGTTCATTTAGCTATCATCTATTTAAAAGGGCAAGTAGGATATTTTCTGTCCCCTTTGACTGCAGATTCTTTAAGAACTTCTCTCTTTCTCTCTTTTTCACTTTTTAGTTTACTCCTATTCTATATGAAAGGAAAAAACAAGATTCTACGAAGTGTTAATGGTGTCAGTTCTAGGTTAGTTGAGCTAATGATTAAACTCAGTAGAAGGCAACTTCCTTCTAAATAAATATTGTCAAATCTTATTGATCTATGCCTAAATTTGTTACACAGGGTGGATAAATGCATTAACCTTCCCCCCCCCCCGCCCCGATAATGCATTTTAATACAGTGATAGAATTGCCCTTTATTTGGATGGCTGTTTGATTTAAAGTAATAATGTATTGTTTTATTTGAGATCAATAATTTTAAAATTCTTTCGACAAATGAGAAGAGGCCATATTTTGAGTCTTCAGATTCTTTTTTTTTTTTTACATTTATACCCCGCCCTTCTCCGAAGACTCAGGGCGGCTTACAATGTATAAGGCAATAGTCTCATTCTATTTGTATATTTTTTTTTACAAAGTCAACTTATTGCCCCCCCCAACAATCTGGGTCCTCATTTTACCTACCTTATAAAGGGTGGAAGGCTGAGTCAACCTTGGGCCGGGCTCGAACCTGCAGTAATTGCAGGCTCTGTGTTTTTAATAACAGGCTTCTCTATTGCCTGCTAGAATCTCATACAAGATGTCAAGTTGAATACCAATTATTGGTCTAGGCAGGGGTTTCAAACTTGCAGCCCGTGGGGCAGATGTGTCATGCGCTGGCCACGCCCACCCCTGGTTTAACGAAGAGGGGGGAGGAGTTGTGATATATCATGTGACGATGCTGTGTCATCATGAGTTTGACACCCCTGGTCTAGAGTAATTGAACTCTCCATATTTAGTAAAGGAAGATTTCAGAATGAAGCATTTGTGTAATTGGAAACTTGTGGAAAAATAGGTGCAGCGAGGAATCTTGATGATGAATGGAACACTAAGTAACCTACAGTAATGGCCAAAATTGTGGAAACCTTTTGGGAAAACTGTATTTTCTAAAACTAGCTAATAACACCACTTTTTTTGGGAGTAGTACCATAAAATTATATATCAATGGAAAGATAATTTAATCCAGAATGTAACGCAATAACTTTTATGAAGGATTTGCTATTAGAATAGCAGTATAAAGAAGAAAAGTGAAACAGGTAGAAAAAACGAGATATACAAAAATTATCACCATAGAAAAAAGAGATATACAAAAATTATCACCATGTCAGTTAATACTTAGTTGGGTAACCTTTAGCATGAATTACGGCCTTACAACATCTTCCCATCGAGTGAACCAAGTCTTTTAGTTCTGCAGCTGTTATAATGTGAAACCAAGATTGAATGATTGCTTCTATTAACTGGGTTTTATTGCTGGGTTGCTTTTGACTAACAAGTTTCTTTAGTTGGCTCCATAGATTTTCAATTGGGTTAAGGTCTGGGCTATTCCCAGGCTATTTCAGCAGTGGAATATGATTATCTTGAAACTCCCCCCCTCCCAAAAAAGTGGTGTTATTAGCCATCAAACCTCAAAAATACACTTTTCCCAAAACGTTTCCACAATTTTGGCCACTACTGTATATAGCAGATTAGAAACCTAATATACAGTGGAAAGAAAAGAAAGGGGGAGTAGAGTAGAGTAGAGTAGAGTAGAGTAGAGTAGAGTAGAGAAGAGAAGAGAAGAGAAGAAAAGAGAAGAAAAGAGAAGAAAAGAGAAGAAAAGAGAAGAAAAAAGAAGAAAAGAGAAGAAAAGAGAAGAGAATTTAAGTTTTCCCCATTGTTCTGATACTATCCAAAAAAAGCTTGGTCTTGTCTACGTCTTGTCACCCATTACTTTGCAGGGAAGGGAGATGGCTGTAATTATCCCAGCCAATAGAGTTGGCAGTGGAATCAGCAAAATTGACCCTGTTTTTTCCCCCCAATCCAATTTTCCCAATTTTCCCAATCCAAGTACTCATGGAGAACCTTTCAAATCAATATTGGTGAAGTGACCAGCTGAAAGTCAACTCATCACCTTAGTGATCAGTCTGAAGGCAAATCTCCCTTTTCTCCAGTCTTAACTCCTTAACAGTTATATACTATCTCATATCAGTAAGACATTTTTAGTGGTCATACTTTTATTTTATTTTAAGGAATTCATTTTAAAATGAATGAATATGGCCTTTGATGAAAAAAAAAATGACCAAGGATGGCCCTTAGCAAGCATCTTCTCAAATCAAGCCTGCAGTCTCCATGTGGCTAAAGTGCCCTTTCCTCCATGATTTAAGAGATAGATTTTAAACAGTCTAAGAATTGAATCACTGCTTAATTCAAGGCAGGCGTGAAATACTCCTGGTTCAGACCGGATCACGTCATCTGGTAGCAATCTTGGCTGGTGGTTTGGAGAACCGGTAGCAATCACGATGCGAGGCTCTACCCACTGGCCCGGCCATCATTACTTTCTGGTTTTAATCAGGAAGTAATGTGTTTTATACCCTCTGTGCATGTGCAGAAAGGTTTTGCACATGCGCAGAGGGTGTGCGCATGCGCAGAGGGTGTGCGCATGTGCAGAGGGTGTGCGCATGCATGTGACATGAGTGTGCACAAAGCGAGCGCATGATGCGTGAACTTCCTAACTGGTAAGGAAGGTAAGTAGATTTCACCCCTGATTCAAGGTACTTTTATTCATGAAGTCGTACTGTATTGTACTGTATCTGTTCTAGTTCACTTTGTTCTGTTTTTGCATTCGCTGACAAAGCTCATATTTATCTTGCTGGCTTTTGAACAATGTGGCTGATTTAAAAATAAAAAGATGATCATGACACATCCTTCCTGTGATCATCAACTTTTGAGATGTTATCTTTGTGGCTGCTATACATAGAAAAAATACTAAAGAATTTTCCAAAAGACGTAATTGAAATCAAGAACACATGTGCAGTAAATTCATAGAGTATCTGTAAGATGCAGAAGATGCAGAATCAATTACATTTGTTACATTAGAGAGAGGAGTTGAAATCTTCCTTGCCATTTCAGAACAAAAAAACCAGGATTAAGCTTAGAGCACTGTTGTATCATTTCTTCCCTTCGTAATTAGGAAAACAGTTAATGACAGAATAACACTGATGAATAGAATAGAATAGAATAGAATAGAATAGAATAGAATAGAATAGAATAGAATAGAATTTTTTATTGGCCAATTGTGATTGGTCATACAAGGAATTTTCTTGGTGCATATGCTCTCAGTGTACATAAAAGAAAAGATACTTTCATCATGAATAATAAGGTATAATACTTAATGATAGTCATAAGGTACAAATAAGCAATTGAGAAACAATCAATATCAATATAAGTTGTAAGGATACAAGCAACAAAGTTACAGTCATAAGTGGGAGGAGATGGGTGATGGGAACGATGAGAAGATTAATAGTAGTGCAGACTTAGTAAATAGTTTGACAGTGTTGAGGAAATTATTTGTTTAGCAGAATGATGACGTTTGGGAAAAAAATGTTCTTGTGTCTAGTTCTGGTGTGCAGTGCTCTGTAGCATCATTTTGAGGGTAGGAGTTGAAACAATTCATGTCCAGGATGTGAGAGGTCTGTAAATATTTTCACAGCCCTCTTTTTGACGTGCAGTATACAGGTCCTCAATGGAAGGCAGGTTGGTAGTAATTGTTTTTTCTGCAGTTCTAATTATCCTCTGAAGTCTGTGTCTTTCTTGTTGGGTTGCCGAACCAAACCAGACAGTTATAGAGGTGCAGATGACAGACTCATTAATTCTTCTGTAGAACTGGATCAGCAGTTCCTTGGGCAATTTGAGCTTTCTGAGTTGGCGCAGAAAGAACATTCTTTGTTGTCCTTTTTTGATGATGTTTTTGATGTTAGCTGTCCATTTTAGATCTTGCGATATGGTAGAACCTAGAAATTTGAAGGTTTCTACTGTTGATACTGTGTTGTCTAGTATTGTAAGAGGTGGAAGTATGGAAGGGTTTCTCCTAAAGCCTACTACCATTTCTATGGTTTTGAGTGTGTTCAGTTCCAGATTGTTCTGGTCACACCACGAGGCTAGTTGTTCAACCTCCCGTCTGTATGTGGATTCATCATTGTCTCGAATGAGATCGATCTCTGTTGTGTCATCTGCAAACTTCAGTAGTTTAACAGATGATTCTTACTTTTAGGAAATTTCTCCTCAGTTCTAGGTTGCTTCTCTCCTTGATTAGTTTCAATCCATTGCTTCTTATCTTGCCTTTTAACCCTAACCCTAACTGAACACACTTTATTTATTTAGTGTATGGCATCTACAAAGGTCATGCAATCGTTAATATGCACATTTAGTTTAAACAAAGCATCAGTAATATGTGTGTGTGTGTGTGTGTGTGTGTGTGTGTATAAAAGGGACTTATTACCATCCCAATTGAGGCCAACATTTCTGTTCGGATGGTAATAAGTCCATTTTTTCACCAGCGTTGTAACTTTGAATGATCACTAAATGAACTGTTATAGTATATTATATTGTGTGTGTGTGTGTGTGTGTGTGTGCGCGCGCGCATTTGTGTGTCTGTGGATCTGTGTGTGTGTAAATAATGGAAACAATACTATGTAGGAGATAATATATTAAATTAAGATAAAACCATAATAAAATCACCATAATGTGGAGCCATAGGGATTGCAAAGGGATAGGTCTTATAGAATAGAATAGAATTTTTATTGGCCAAGTGTGATTGGACACACAAGGAATTGGTCTTGGTGCATATGCTCTCAGTGTACATAAAAGAAAAGATACGTTCATCAAGGTACAACATTTACAACACAATTGATGGTCAATATATCAATGTAAATCATAAGGATTGCCAGCAACAAGTTATAGTCATACAGTCATAAGTGGAAAGAGATTGGCGATGGGAACTATGAAACGATTAATAGTAGTGCAGATTCAGTAAATAGTCTGACAGTGTTGAGGGAATTATTTGTTTAGCAAATAATGGCCTTCGGGAAAAAACTGTTCTTGTGTCTAGTTGTTCTGGTGTGCAGTGCTCTATAGCGTTATTTTGAGGGTAGGAGTTGAAACAGTTTATGTCCAGGATGTGAGGGATCTGCAAATATTATAATTCGATATCAGTATGAAGTATAGAATGCCTCCATGATGTTATACCCTGAGCAACGTTCCATCTTAACAGAATGGCTAAAAGTCTATACCCGTGATGGTGAACCTATGGCACGCATGCCCAAAGTGGCACGCAAAGCCATGTCGCACGGCACGCACAGTCTTGCCTGTTTGTCTTTCAGGTTTCTGGCGCACATGTGCGCATGATGATCAGCTGTTCTTTGTGCGCGCGGCAGTGCGAAAATCCAGTGTGCGCATGTGCGCCGGCCAGCTGATTGTCGGGTGCAAATGCACACCAGAACCTGGAAGTTCAGCTTTTCCGGAGCGTGATAACTTTGCATGCATGGCAGTACCAAAAACTGGCCTTCACATGTGTGCCGGCCAGCTGATTGTCTGGAGCGCATGTGCGCTAGAACCTGGAAGTTCAGCTTTTCCGGAGTGCAGCTCCGATGAGCGTCCACATGCGTGATGTTTCTGTGTGACCTTTTTGGCCTTCGGTGCCGAAAAGTTTCGCCATCACTGGTCTATACACACGAAGACCGAAGTGGATATTGCATCCCCACTACAGAGGCAGCAATTAGACTAAACCAGTGGTGGGATTCAAATAATTTAACAAACGGTTCTCTGCCCTAATAACCAGCTGGGTAGGCGTGGCTCGGTGGTCATGTGACCGTATGGCCGTGGCCAATTGAACATCACTCACGCCGATGGGCGCTTCGCCTTAGCTGTTACAATGTACTAAGGGTTAACCAGAGAGGCAGTTTCTGTAAGCAGGGCAATAAAGATGAGGCTAGAAACAACACCAGAATGTTTCCTTCCTGCCTTCCTTACAGGATTAGCCCTGTAAAGTGGAAAAAAATAAAATAAGATTTCTTCCAACAACCGGTTTTCTGAACTGCTTAGAAAGTTAACAACCGGTTCTCCCGAATAGGTGCGAACTGGTTGAATCCCACCACTGGACTAAACACACTATTGGAGAAGGGCGGTGTTGTGTCTCGTTCGCTTTCCCCGCAGCCGGGCCCTTCTTATCTCCTTCCAAACACTGAAGAATGTCCTGGCATGCCTCCAGGCCCTAGCCCTGGCACCATGCCCAGACAGGCCGAGGAAGAAGAAGTGCTTCCAGCCCCCAGCCCTGGCTCCATGCCCAGGCAAACGGAGCAACTAGACCCCTCCCCCTCCCCCACAGCATGTGATCCTGAGAAAGGTCAATTACCAACAGCTGGAGCCTGGAGCGACCCTCGCTTCAGGAGAATTGATAGGCGGCATCAACAGAAGGAAGGGAGGGGCAGGCCTGGATAAGTGCTGAGTCATGGAGCCACATCCCATGGCCTATATAAAGGATCTGCTTTTTGGCATTCTCTGAGTCAGGCAAAGTCTACCTTATATTGCTGAAGTCACTTCCTGGTCTCCTGCCTGCCTTGAGAACTTTGCTAGGACTTTGGCAGAGCTGCAGAGGCACGCCTAATACGGACTTCCCCGACCCGGCCATCAGCGGAGGAGTGGGACACAACAGGCGGGAAAAAAGAGCAGAGTTCAAGAATAAACTTTTATATGCCACTAAAGTGTCTCGGGTGCACACATGCACATACCTCTTGGTGACATCATCTTTATA
The DNA here is from genome assembly GCF_028640845.1 of Ahaetulla prasina. NCBI lineage: Eukaryota > Metazoa > Chordata > Lepidosauria > Squamata > Colubridae > Ahaetulla > Ahaetulla prasina. The sequence goes on along the minus strand of NC_080543.1, from coordinate 119,728,425 downwards.
TTTCAGAAGAATTGACACATATGGTTTTCCTCTTTTACCTCTTCGTATTTTGCTCTCCAGTAAATCCACACTGAAATCTTCCTCTCTTCAGAGTCTCGGATGAGAGCCAATTGTTTTTTTTTTAGTCTGATCATGATCTAATTTGCCAAGAAACAAATTTTCACTGGTGAACATCACTTTATTTATGGGACACAGATGCCATGGAGGTCCAAACTTTTTGAAATGTGTCAGGCTGACCTAACCTAGCAGAGTTCATGTGATCAAGACAAACTTGGCCAAGAAGCAAAATCCTTAACCAAAACATCTGAATTTCTCCATCGTCTATAGATTTCTTTTTGTCGATGAAGTTAGCGGTTAAATGAACTCATTCAGCATTGTTAGAAAAAAAATCTACGTTTTGTGGATCTTCTAATCAGGTGACAACAAAAACGCAAACTTTTCCATTCTTTTATTTTTCCCCTCATGCTTTGGAGATAAACATTGAGAAAGGAGATGACTTTTAAAAATGCCCTGTCTTTTCTCTTTTGAAACCCAACTTAGGATTGTTAGTAAGGGCTATATTTTGACTTTTTTTTTCTTTGAAGAAAAAGAAAAGACCTATCAAAGGGACAAAATACCCACAACCATTTTCAGTACATTACGCTTCTATTGTGCCAATATTTAACCCATGGAGTAAAGTTTGTATTCTCTTTTTAACTCCTCATGCGCCTTAACTAAAATATAACCAAGAATATCCTAAATCTAATTAATTCCTTGCTTAATCGGTTTTGCTTTAAAAATGGAATAAGAGAGAACGAAAGAAAGAAATGGATGACAGGAAGATAAAATACTGAATATCTTTAAAACCTGCTTTTAGATTTTGTCTGAGGCACAGTTAGGGACAATGAAGCTCACTAACTATTATGGGATAGAATGAGATGAACTTCTAAAACAATACTTCTGTCATATGAGTGTAAGTCTGCCATATTTAGATTTATCATTGCTTGTTTGGGCTTCTCCATCCTACTGCAACTACCCAGCTGAGCTAAATTTATAATAATAATAACAGAATTGGAAGGGACCTTGGAGGTCTTCTAGTCCAACCCCCTGCCCAGGCAGGAAACCCTACACCATTTCAGACAAATGGTTATCCAACATTTTCTTAAAAATTTCCAGTGTTGGAGCATTTACAACTTCTGCAGGCAAGTTGTTCCATTGATTAATTGTTCTAACTGTCAGGAAATTTCTCCTTAGTTCTAAGTTGCTTCTCTCCTTGATTAGTTTCCACCCATTGCTTCTTGTTCTACCCTCAGGTGCTTTGGAGAATAGCTTGACCCCCAAATCTTCTTTGTGGCAGCCCCTGAGATATTGGAACACTGCTATCATGTCTCCCCTAATCCTTCTTTTCATTAAACTAGACATACCAACTTCCTGCAGCCGTTCTTCATATGTTTTAGCCTCCAGTCCCCTAATCATCTTTGTTGCTCTTCTCTGCACTCTTTCTAGAGTCTCAACATCATTTTTACATCATGGCGACCAAAACTGAATGCAATATTCCAAGTGTGGCCTTACCAAGGCATTATAAAGTGGTATTAACACTTCACGTGATCTTGATTCTATCCCTCTGTTTATGCAGCCCAGAACTGTGTTGGCTTTTTTGGCAGCTGCTGCACACTGCTGGCTCATATCTAAATGGTTGTCCACTAGGACTCCAATTATATTTCTAATATATAATTTATATTATATTTCTAAGATTTTTTCAGTTGCTCTGGAGCTAACAGTTTTTCAAATATTATAAAATAAAAACCAAGCAGGGATGGGCTGCTGGGGGTTTGCAGGGGTTTGGGAGAACTCCTAGCTAAGATTCTGTGCAGTTCGGAGAAACCCCAAATCCCACTTTTGGCTGGCCCCTCCCACCCCTCCCTGCCCCTCCCAGGAGTCTCCATGCGGCCCATTTTGGATGCATGTAAGTGCAGGGTGCGAGCAGAGACTCAGGAAGGATGAAAAACAGGCCTACCGGAAGTTTGGGAAGGCCAGAAATGGGCCTGTTTCCAGCCTTCAGAGGGCCTCCGGAGCCTGGGGAGGCCGTTTTTGCCATCCCGGAGGCTTGAGGAAAGCCTCTGGAGCCCAAAGGCTAAAACACCCCCCTCCCGCCATGCTGCAGGAGACTGACTAAGCCACGCCCACCATGGTCACACCCACCCAGCAACCAGGCAGAGAACCCCTTGCTAAAATTTTTGAAGCCCACCTCTGAAATCAAGTACAACTCACAGTCTGTATAAACCAAAGCTACTTACAATTTTAGGTCAAGGTGCTATTAAAATAGCAATAACTTTCTGTCCTATCTTTAAAGCTAGAGGATTTATTAATAATCTCAGATTCTCAACTCTTCTTTGGGACACATCAATCCTGCTTCATCTGGATGTGGTAACTGCTTAGTATTTCTAATTAGCAGGAATGCCAGGTCATATTTTAGCATCTATCTTTATTCATGAACTGAGCTCTCAAGTTTACACCATGGCCAGGCATTTTCACAATAGAACTGGTATTTTCTTAGGAAATCTCTTCCTAACTCTTTAAAGTTTCTCAGCACACAACTGCCCCCAAATACAGTAGTGGCCAAAATTGTGGAAATGTTTTGGGAAAAAGTGTATTTTTGAGGTTTGTTGGCTAATAACACCCCCCCCCTTTTTTTTGAGTTTCAAGATAATCATATTCCACTGCTGGAATGGCCTGGGAACAGCTCAGACCTTAACCCAATTGAAAATCTATGGAGCCCATTAAGGAAACTTGTTAGTCAGAAGCGACCCAGCAATAAAACCCAGTTAAATAGAATAGAATAGAATAGAATAGAATAGAATAGAATAGAATAGAATAGAATAGAATAGAATAGAATAGAATTCTTTATTCGACAAGTGTTATTGGGCACACAAGGAATTTGTCTTAGGTGTATATGCTCTCAGTGTACATAACGAGAATAAAATGCATTCATCAAGAATAAAAAGATACGGGACTTCCGCTTGGCTCCACCTTTCTCGCTGGGTACTAATTTATGGCACTCCGCGCTAGATAACTGTAAAAGCCGGTGTAAATAGCTTTCGAACAGCTGTTCCCGACTTAATTTTCCCTCTCTGGTTGAGAGAGCAGGGGAATGAGCAGGGGGGAGAGAGGTAGATTCCCTTAGGGGCTTTGTTTTTGTTATGCAAAGTCCTGGAAGGTGAGTCCCTTCGAATCCCTCCTACCTCCATTATCCAGCGTGTCTCTTGCAACAGCAGGAAAAGAGGAAGGTGTCCAAGTTCTGCTAACAATTGATTTCTTTTTGTGGATTTATAAGCAGGCGGAAGAAGCATGAGTGAATAATTATTGGTTTGCAAGTATTGTTGATTTTCTGACTTCCTCCTCTTTTTAAAGAGAGAAAAATTATTCTTTTTTTTCCTTCTCTTAAAATGGCGTTTTAGACTAACTGCAAATAGCTTGCTGCGAAATCGAAACTGAATGGAGACATCATCTTATTGTGTTGGATTCTGGTTTGTTGGATCATATTACGTTGTTTAAGTATTTCATAAGGGGATTTTCAGCAAGAACTTTGTTATGAAGGTTCTTTCAGAAGAATGGATTCGTGACTTTATACAGGATTACACAGAAAGAATGTATTTAATTACTCAAAAATACGAACTGAAACAGGACTTAAATGCAATGGATGAAGATATGATCGTGAATAAACAAGTTGATGTAAAGAAGTTTCCTTTAAATAGTTTGGATGAAATGTCAGAATTAGTGCTACAGGAGGCTGTCTCCGAACTGAAAAACTTATAGGCTTAATGTTTATCAAGAATTCCCTCTTTGGACTGATGGAATATATGGTAGTATTTTGTGGATTTTTGAACGTAAGGATTTACTAGGCAATATTGTGACTGACTTTTCAAAAGGAGAAATGAAGGAAAGACAGAGATTAATGCATCAAAAAAAATGGCAAGAGACAAAAGTACTATTCTTTGAATTATTAATAGACAAAATATTATTGTCCCTGAAAGACAATGACGAAGACCTGGAAGAAATGGGTTGATTATATGTTTTATATCTAGTATAAAAGACTAGGTATTTGGATTTATACTGGATTTTGACGAGGATGGATTAAATTTGAATAGCTACTGTAACTCTTGGTATTGAAATTTTATAATGTGTTGTATTGTATCTTGAATAGAATATTTTTGAAAGAGTTTATGTAAGGAAGACCTGGGGAAAAATTATATGGTTATAGAAGCTATAAGGAGATATTTTATGAATTGGATTGGTTTTTTTTGTTTTAGTTGATTTTAAATACTTTAGGATTAATTTGTTTTATTGATTTATATATTTTGTTATTCTTAATTCTTAATTTTCTTATTTTTTATATATATATTTTTCTTCTTGAAGGATTTTGGTTGTGTTAGGAGGAAGTCAGAGTTAGAAAGGAAAATTGGTATAATAGTTTTGGGGAAAATCTTCTTAGCATATGTTTGTTTTATTTTTAACTATACCTTGTGCTTCATCCGGGAAGTCAGGGGGGAGGGGGGAGGGTTTAGTGAAGGGAGGGGGGTTGGGGGGGAAAGGGGGGGATTTTTTTTTGTAAAACCTTTTGAATAAAAAAAAGAATAAAAGATACAACACTAGTGATAGTCAAGGTTACTAATAAGCTATCAAATCATGCTAGGAAACAAATAAAAACAATATAAATGGAAAGATACAAGAAACATGGTTATAGTAATAAGTGGAAAGAGATAGATACTAGTAAGGAAGAGAACAAGAATAGTAGTCTTAGTAAATTATTTGACAGTGTTGTGGGAATTAGTTGTTAAGCAGAATGATGGCATTCGGGAAAAAACTGTCCTTGTGTCTAGTTGTTCTGGTGTGTAGTGCTCTATAGCATCATTTTGAGGGTAGAAGTTGAAACAATTTATGTCCAGGATTCACATTATAACAGCTGCAGAACTAAAAGACTTGGTTCACTCCATGGGAAGACATTGTAAGGCCATAAATCATGCTAAAGGTTACCCAACTAAGTATTAACTGACATGATAATTTTTGTATATCTCGTTTTTTGTATGGTGATAATTTTTGTATATCTCGTTTTTTCTACATGTTTCACTTTTCTTCTTTATACTGTAACTGCTATTTTAATAGCAAATCCTTCCTAAAAGTTATTGCATTACTTTCTTGATTAAATTATCTTTCCATTGATATATAATTTTATGGTACTACTAAAAAAAAAGTGGTGTTATTAGCTAGTTTTAGAAAATACACTTTTCCCAAAAGGTTTCCACAATTTTGCTCACTACTGTACATGTCTTTTCCTACTGACTACCTTCTATTCCAATTTTTTTTGTTTTACAAAACAAAGTCAAATATACAATAATATTACAGTCCACAAACCCACCCCCAAACACTTTCACACAAGCATATTAACTTTTGGTTAAGAGGTTGTTTACTCCCTAAGTCATTTGAAGTTTGCAAAACACATCCTAAGGGTGTCCCTTTCCAATCCTTGCCCTGTCCCATCTCCATTTCAAGACATGTGCTTGGTGGGGTTTGGACTAGATGACTTACAATGTACCTTCCAGCTCTGTTATTTTGTTTGTTATTCTGTTGTTCTGTTATTCTTATTCTGTTACTTGTCAGGATACATACCACACATAGTTGTGGGAAACATTGGGTTTCAGACACAGGGGTTTTAAACATACACCATTCAACTAAAGCATTTAAACAGATTAAAATTTAATCTTTAAATTTAAATTTAAAGAATTTAAAAAGATTAAAATTCCTAAGACGTCTGTAAGGGACATGCATAAGTGCACCTGCGTGCCTACCGTCCCTGTCCTAATATTCCTTTTTTACTTACTCTTTTCATCAATCCAAATTATGTTTATACTTTTACCTGTTATCTTATATACGATTGACTAAATAAATAAAAAATAAATAAAAAATAAAATAAAATAAAATAAAATAAAATAATAAAATAAAATAAAATAAAATAAAATAAAATAAAATAAAATAAAATAAAATAAAATAATAAAATAAAATAAAATAAAATAAAATAAAATAAGTGTCCAGTCCCTCTGGATCCCCCTCTTGGGGCAACTATTGGTCCTATCCCAACCTTGGTATCATGGACATGATCTGAGCATCGATGCCCTATCAAGAACTCAGTGGACTTACAAACAAAAATTTGACCCAGGCAATGATGCTCACCCCTCTGATGTGATCCACACCAAACTTTCATTTGATATTTCCAAGGTTGCTGCTGCAATATTGAATCCAGCACAATCAGACTTGGAGCTGGAATCAAAACCAGCAATTCTGGAACAATGGGTGAGGTATGCCTAGATCACTGGCATTGATCTCCCACTCTGCGATCAAAGATGAGAAACAGACAAAGTCCTTAGACAAATTTCATCTCACATGCCAGAATTGTCCCACTGGACCGATTGCCCTAGCATGCAAAGCCAATCAAATGCACGAGGCTTTAATAGTTTTGTTCTTACGCTAATAGAATAGAATAGAATAGAATAGAATTTTTATTGGCCAAGTGTGATTGGACACACAAGGAATTTGTCTTGGTGCATATGCTCTCAGTGTACATAAAAGAAAAGATACGTTCATCAAGGTACAACATTTACAACACAATTGATGGTCAATATATCAATATAAATCATAAGGATTGCCAGCAACAAGTTATAGTCATACAGTCATAAATGGAAAGAGATTGGTGATGGGAACTATGAGAAGATTAATAGTAGTGCAGATTCAGTAAATAGTTTGACAGTGTTGATGGAATTATTTGTTTAGCAGAGTGATGGCCTTCGGGAAAAAACTGTTCTTGTGTCTAGTTGTTCTGGTGTGCAGTGCTCTATAGCGTCATTTTGAGGGTAGTAGTTGAAACAGTTTATGTCCAGGATGCGAGGGGTCTGTAAATATTTTCATGGCCCTCTTCTTGATTCGTGCAGTATACAGGTCCTCAATGGAAGGCAGGTTGGTAGCAATTATTTTTTCTGCAGTTCTAATTATCCTCTGAAGTCTGTGTTTTTCTTGTTGGGTTGCAGACCGCACCTGGAATACTGCAACTAATTTCGGTCACCATACTAGAAAAAAGACGTCAAGATTTTGGAAAAAGATCACAGAAGAGCAACTTAGACGATCAAAGGCCTGGAGACTAAAACATATGCAGGATTTGGGTTTGGCTAGTCTAAAGAAAATAATTAGAGGTGACATGATAGCAGCATTCCAGTATTTGAGGGGCTGCCACATAGAAGAGGGGGTCAAATTATTCTACAAAGCACCAGAGGACAGGACAAGAAACAATGGTTGGAAACTAACCAAAGTGAGAAGCAACCTGGAGTTAAGGAGAAACTTCCTAACAGTGAGGACAATTAACCAGTGGAACAGCTTGCCTTCAGTAGTCGTGAGGGCTCCATCACTGGAGGTTTTTAAGAACAGATCAGACAGCCTCTTATCTGAAATAGTATAGCTTCTCCTGCTTGTGCAGGGAGGGGGCTGGACTAGAAGACCTCCAAGGTCCCTTCCAGCTTCTATTCTATTCTATTCTATTCTATTCTATTCTATTCTATTCTATTCTATTCTATTCTATTCTATTCTATTCCAAACAGAAGAAAGGCACTTGGAAATTTTGTTTCCAAATGAAGTGCAAGGACTCCTTCCAAAGAATGGGTATCTAACCCTTTGGCTTACCCAAGCCACATTGAGTGAAGTCTAATTGTCTTGGGCTGCCCATAAAGCATATAATACCGTTTTATTATGAAATAAAATTGCACCATAATGTTAAGTTGATGATTTTGTGGGCCTCTGTTATTAGCTGCCTAGGATCACATGTGGCCCCATGTCTATTCTGAAGTATATGATTTTAAACAGCTACAATAGAAAGATCATGATATCATTAACAAAATGCAGCTTCATGGGCAAGCCACAGCTAAAACACACCAAAAGGTTGGCCTTATTTTTATAAAGGGAAATATGAGGAGTTGGTGGGTAACTTTTGTATTCTGATTGCAAGCAGCCCAGCCAACTCCTGCCCCATTCTGTTCTAGGCAGGAGATTTCTCCTGCCTTTCATGGTTTTGAACTTTAACTGACTGAACTTTCACTTGATATGACTTTCATTGATAATGATCGCTGTTTTCAAGAGAAGCAAATTTGAATAAGGTCAGCCACTCAATTATCTGCTTTCTCCCTAGCAACCCATGCAGGTCAATCCTGGGTCATGCATAATGATCTTTTATTTTGATTTTATTTTTCCCCCATTCCATCACACTCTCTGTGTCAATTCCATACTTTGTGCTCCCATCGCTAATGTTATTTTGTTATTCAATTTATATCCCTCAAGGCACAGCACTCAGTCCTCCGTCCTTCTCCCAACAAAGTCCTATGACCGTAATGGCAAACCTGTGGCACGCATCCCACAGCTGGCACTCAGAGTCCTCTCTGCGGACACGTGAACCCTCACCCAGGTCAGCTTCACTGGGCATGTGCGCATGCCTCCCACCAGCCAGCTGATTTTTGGGATGTGCGGGGGTCATGTGCACATGTGCAGGGGCAGGGCAGAGCATGGGGGTGAGGTGCCCCCCCAGCCTGTTTTTGGGGCCAGGAAACTGCAGGGAGGCCTACTAGGTCCAAAGCGGGGCATGGAGGGTGTGGCGTGCCCCAGTGGTGGGTTTCAAAATTTTTTACTACCGGTTCTGTGGGTGTGGCTTGGGCATGGCATGGCTTGGTGGGTGTGGCTTGGTGGCAGGGGAAGGATACTGCAAAATCTCCATTCCCACCCCACTCCGGGGGAAGGTTACTGCAAAATCTCCATTTCCTCCCGATCAGCTGGGACTTGGGAGGTAGAGAATAGATGGGGGTGGGGCCAGTCAGAATTTTCACTACCGGTTCTCCAAACTACTCAAAATTTTCGCTATCGGTTCTCCAGAACTGGTCAGAACCTGCTGAAACCCACCTCTGGTGCACCCCCCAGCCTGTTTTTGGGCCCAGGAAACTGCAGGGAGGCCTACTAGGTCCAAAGCGGGGCATGGAGGGTTGATGCGCATGTGTGGAGGGTGGTGGAAGCACAGGAGGGTCATGTGAACATGCACAAGGGGGAGCATTGCATTATGGGTGCATGCGCACTTTTGGCAAATGACAAGAAAAAGGTTAGTCATCACTGTCCTATGAGATATTTGGGGATGGGGGCAGTGGTGGGATTCAAGTAATTTATCAACCAGTTCTCTGCCCAAATGATTTCTTTCAACAACCAGTTTGCCAAACTGCTCAGAAAGTTAACAACCGGTTCTCCCGAAGTGGTGCGAACTGGCTGAATCCCACCACTGGGTGGGGGGGGGGAAGAGAGAGAGAGTAGCTGGCTGAAAAAGTCATCCAGTGAGCCTCCATGACTATGAGATGGACTAGAACTTGAGTCTCATGATCACTAGTCCTCCACCTTTACTATTATACCACCCAGATTGTCAAAAAAGCTGTGGGTCAGCTTCGCATTGGTTCAGGAAGTGTCAGGCAGATGCCCAAAGATGTCACAATGAGATCCAGTCAAATCCAGTTCTTCATTGCTTTCCCCTAATAGACAAAATTTCCCCAGACCAACCGTCCCAGACCTCCCCAGACCAACCTTCAAACCCAGGGGTGTCAAAGTCAATTTCATTGAGAGCTGGATCAGGATTGGGTTTGAACTTGGGAGCTGGGGAGCTGGGAGTTGTTTGCTGCAAGGAGGCAAATTGCTGGGAGGCAGAGGCTGAAGAGTGGGGGCTGGTGGGTGGGCAGGGCTTTGGCAACTTTTTTTTGGGGGGTGGGAAGTGCGTCTTATACACTGAAAAATATGGTAAATCATAATGTATTGCAGTATATATGTAATATATATGACCAGGCTAAGCCTGAGGGTGGGGTCAAATGCATCACCGGTCTGGAATCCCTATACCTTCAGAAGAGACCTATCTGTATTTTTTGGACTATATGATGCACCGGAGTATAAGACGCACCTTAGTTTTTGGGAAGGAAAATAAGAAAAAAGCTGATTGGCAGGTGGATTGGAATACCCCCAATCAGCTGTTTCCAGAGGTGAACTTTAGCAACAGGTTCATTGGTTGTGAGCTCTGCACCTTGCTTTTTTTTCAGCCTCTGAAACCTCCATTTCAGAGGCTGGGCAGGGCTACATTTGGACTGTAAAACACATCCAGATGTTCATCCTCTTTTTCGGGGTAAAGAGGTGTGTCTTATATTCCAAAAAATACAGTAAGTCCAGCCTCCTTTGAAGTCCATTGAGTATTTTTTATCAAGGCAACCTGGTCTACCCAAATATGGGAGGAAGCATACTGCATCCACTTTCACCTTTCAGCCCCAATCCAGGAGCCTTCGCAGGCAGTTGCTTCCGTGACAAACTATTTTTGGGTTAAATTTTATATTTACCGGCAGTTGCTCCCATGATATAGCCAACAAAGCTAGGAGACCCCATGGCTTAGAGGTTAATACATCTAGCTATTATGCAAGCAGCTGGGTTCGAATCCCAGAAGGGTATGGCTAGCTGACGAGAGCTAAATAGCTTGAAATATATCTATACTAGTTTCCCTTTATTTCTTTGTCAGTAAATATATATATAAAAAAATTGAAGTCCATTGATTCTTATCTGATGCCAATTTGCTTTGACCATTAGTAGAACAGATTCTTGTGTTAAGCTAGCACAATAAAACTCACAGTGCTTTTGAACTGTATCCAGGCTCATGGTTTCCTGCTCCTAACATTATAAATTGAAATAATACCACAAAAATAACAAATAAGTACATCTAGCTTGCTTAGATCTCTCTTTAATGTAAGTTGGAATTAAATGCCATCAATCAAATCAATCAAAACATGGTTAGTCCCCACATTCAATCGTTTTCTGCTTTTCCCTCATTATGGATTTGAATTTGGTGTCAACTCTTATAATGGCTCTGGAAATAGCAGTGAAGGCTTGTAGAAAGATGGTTGCTGTACCCCTTTCTGGGGCCTCCACGAAGCGTTCTTAACCTAACATAGAGAAATAAAGGTTTGACGAGGATTGCTAAACTGAAGAAAATGGAAGAAGCAGACCTGGCACTGTAATGTCATAATTTAAAGTTATGGCAAAGAGCGCAGAATAATGGCCAATCCAAGCATACTTTTTAAAAGCCATCATAAATAAAAATGGAAAGCCTAGCTATTTGCAAAATCAACCCGTGTACTGTTTAATGTTTTGTCGGCATAGCTGTAGCCGGGTGGATTTATAAATTCCATTTATTTTACAAGAGAAAATACTTGCGGTGAAGAAAGAGAAATTGACTGAACGAAAAGTGCAGTAAACATCCTTCTGCAAGGAAATGTGGATTATCAACCTCTTTTCAAAGGGGACATTTTCATCCTTCGGCACAGCAAACGATTGCTAACTTATGCATCCTGAGTTATGATCATTTTCTACAAAAGATCATTTCTGTAGGGAAAAAAAATGAAACACTAATTTGAAGCAGTTGATGTTAGTCTTAGGGAAGAATTGAACCTTCTTTGAACTTGGGCTCCTGAACATTTTACTGAGGCAGCCCTTTATTTATGATACTTTACTCAGTGTTTCCATGATATCCTCCTTTTTCTCCCATGGATTTATAACTTAGCTATCGAAGTTTATTCTAGACTGACATCTGGCAACTTTCTTCTGGTTCCAAAGGGAGATAAGTGAAGACTGAAATCCAGAAAGTGTTGTATATCAGGAACAGACAAATGGTTACTGTAGTCCCCTAAGGCACTACAGGTACTTTCTCCTATAACAGTAAAAACAAAGCTAAAATCTTCCTTGAGCCAAACTCTTAGTAATGCCATGAGTACATCCGTGTAGTTTTCTTGGCAACAGTATGGCAGTGGATTGTCCTTGCCTTTTCAAGGATCTATTTTCAACTTCCCAGTCTAGCCTCCAGCTTGGATTTCCTGTTACTCTCTCTCTCTCTCTCTCTCTCTCTCTCTCTCTCTCTCTCTCTCTCTCTCTCTCTCTCTTTCTCATCTATCTCTCTATCTCTCTATCATCTATCTATCTATCTATCTCTCTATCTATCTATCTATCTATCTATTAGAGAGAGGGAGGGAGGGAGGGAGGAAGAGAGAGAGTTTCAAGAAAATATTGGACTGCCATTTGTCAGAAATGGTGTAGTCTCCTGCTTAGGTAGGGAGTTAGTCTAGATGACCTATAGGGTCCCTTCCAACTCTGTTAATCTGTTAAATCTGTTAAACACACACACACACACACACACACACACACACACACACAAGCACACACACACCCCTATCTAATCATTAAAACCCAAGGTCAAAGTTTCATCTTTTTCCACCTCAAGCAGAAAGTCCAGAAGTGGTTTCCAAGTCGAAGTAAAGGTATTTGTGGGTTATTTTTTTTTAAATCAGAGCAGTCAATTTAGCCATCTTTGCTAACTCCATTAGTTTTTGCAGCCATTCATCCATTGTGGGGGTCAAGGTGACCTTCCATTTCTGTGCGTCTTGCTGCCGCCAACATATATAACATCAAAGTTCCGCATTTTTCCCCCAAGTCTTGTTCCACTAAACCAGTGATGAAATCCAATTTTTTTTTTCCTACCAGTTCTGTGGCTTGGTGGGCATGGCAGGGGAAGGATACTGAAAAATCTCCATTCCCTCCCCACTCTGGGACTAGCTAGAGTTGGTATTTGCCAGTTCTCTGAACTGCTCAAAATTTCCACTACCGGTTCTCCAGAACCTGTCACAACTTGCTGGATTTCACATCTGCATTAAACACAAAAGAAAAGTCTCTGGTTTTTTGTTTTCTATATTCACTTTAAGAATTTTCTGTATTAGGATATGAATCCTACTCCAATATCTCTTTGCTTTATCACATGTCCACCATGGATGATAAACAGTCCCTTTTTCCATATACATTTCCAACGTTCATTTGAAGTACCTTTATACATTCTTGACAATTTATCTGGATTTAAATACCAGTGATACATCATCTTGTAAAAATTTTCTTTTAAATTATAGCTTAATGTAAACTAATTAGCTTTGACCCTGCTTAGTTTTTCAAGATCCACACTATGGAGAACTATTGGGAATGTGCTGGTGCCCTTCCAGCTGCAAAGAGATGGACCAGTGGTGGAATTCAATTTTTTTTTACTACCGGTTCTGTGGGGTTGGCTTGGTGGGCATGGCTTAGTGGGCATGGCAGGGGAAGGTTACTGCAAAATCCCCATTCCCTCCCCACTCCTGGGGGAACGATATTGCAAAATCTCCATACCCACCCTACTCTGGGGCCAGCCTGAGGTAGTATTTGCCAGTTCTCTGAACTACTCAAAAATTCTGCTACGGTTCTCCAGAACCTGTCAGAACTTGCTGAATAGCACCCCTGAGATGGACCCTCAAGTAGCAATTTTAGCTAGGATTGATGCTCTTATGCTTGTGTCATTAAGGAGGAGGTCGAACTAGAGCTCTGCTATTTTAATGAGAGTGTCAGGCTGGGAGGAATTGTGAACAGGGAAAAACTTGCACTTGAGACACTGCAGTGAAAAATCAGGGCATGCAAATGGAATCAACTTGTCTGGCAACTTATCTGAGTCCTGAGGCTGCCTGGCTACAGACCTCCTGGCTTTATAGCCAGAGCACCTCCTGTATCATAATGAACCAATGTGGCACAATGGTTAAAGTGCAGTATTGAAGACAAACTCTGCCCACAGTCTGGAGTTCAATCTTGAGAAGGCCCAAGGTTGACTTAGCCTACCATCTTTTGGAGGTCGGTAAAATGGGGAGCCAGATTGTTGGGGGGGGGAGCAGTACGCAATAATTCTTCTACCTTGTAAATTGCCCAGAGAGTGCTTAAAGCACTATGGAGAGGTATATAAGCCTTAAATGTTATGCTATTGCTATCATCCTGGAGGACAAATTTCTATCTGCCAACTACTAGGATTGCGTTATGACTGCTTACTGGACTGCCTGCTGGAGTGTTACAAGCTTTGATTTGTTCTGTGTTGGGAATGGGTGATTAGGCATGTAGAACAGCATTGTACCAGATGCTAGTCCTGCTGGGACTGGAATGTGAGAAATGCGTATGAAAGATAGCAATTGGATAGCCTACATAGGACAAGCATGCAGCATGCGGTGCAAGGGAGAAACAGCTTGGAGAGTACTGTGGTTAGGTTGTGGATATTTGGACAGTTATGTTAGATGATACTGAGGACCTGGGAGAAGTATGATAGGAGATATAGGTGTGTGTGTGTGTGTGAAAACAGGCAGTAAGATTGGAGTGGTAAAAAATCAGTAGGCCATATGGAAGGAATATAAACCAGGGCGACAAGGAAGATAGAGGTAATATTTGAAACCTAGTTCCCTCAGATTTACTTCAGACTGACATCAGAGGTGAAGAAGCTTCTTCGATCAGAAGCAAAACATCTTCAAGGGAAAAAAAACCCAAAGTCCAGCTGCCTTTTTAAAAAAGCACATTTGGGACAACCATGCCCTGGATGACTGAGAATCTCCATAGACATAAGGAAGGAAAGTTTTCTCAATTTGTCTTTCCAAGACATTGTGGCACACATGGAACACAACATGCAGGAAAAATCAATCGTACCGTATTTTTCGGACTATAAGATGACTATAAGACGCACCTAAATTTAAAAGAGGAAAACAACCCAAAAAAGTTTTTGGCTCCCCCTTTTTTGGGGCCTTTTTTTGGCCACTTTCCAGTCTTTTTTGGCCTGTTCCCAGGGCTTTTTTGGGCCATTTTCGAGGCTTTTTTCAGCCCGTTTAGGGGGCTATTTTCAGCCCATTTTCAAGGCTTATTTGGCCCATTTTTGAGGCTTTTTGCAGCCTGTTTTCTGGGCTTTTTGGGGGGTTCTTTTTCAAGGTTTTTTGGGGGCATTTTTGAGGCTTTTTGAGGGCCATTTTCGAGGCTTTTTCAGCCCATTTTTTAGGCTTTTTTCGGCCCGCTTTCCTCCCCCCCCCAAAAAAAACACAAGCTGAAAAAAGCCTAAAAACAGGTTAAAAATCCCCAAAAATGGGCAGAAAAAGGCCTCAAAAATGGACAAAAAACAAGCCCTGAAAACAGGCCCAAAAAGCCTTGAAAATGGGCCCAAAAAGCCCTGAAAAATGTCAAAAAAAAAAAAGTCCCCAAAACGGGGCATTTGGAGGCTAAAAAATGGCTGGTGAGTGGGCGGGCTTTGGCATTATTCTGCCTATAAAATGCACAGACATTTTCACCCCCTTTTGTGAGACAAAGAAAGTGCATCTTATAGTCCGAAAAATATGGTAATTCTGTTTTTTAAATTAAAACAACCCCTCTCCAAACCGGTACAATAGCCTTGTAATAGATGTTTGTGTATAAGGCACATTAAGCTCTGTCTATTCCTGTTGTGCAGTTTCTGTAATTAGGAGAAATGATAGTGGAAAGGTAGATCTCTCTTTCCTGGTTCCTTTCCAGATTGTTCCCATTTACTGGAAATTAAAAAAAAGGGCTAAGTTCCTGCCTCAAAGCAATGCTTTAAACTGCAGTCAGATGTACGATCTTCCTAATCAGGCCTGGGAACCAGGCTGCAATTAAGACCACATGGAAACAGCAGAAAAGCAAACAAAAATTATTAAACCATCACTCAGGATTCCTGTTTTTAATTTGAAAACGGAAACGATACATTAATCAAACCCAAGCCTTCAGCTCTGAGGCACGTTTCAGAAATATCCTGAAACAACAAGAGGAAATCTTTTCAATGTTTAGGGGGAAGAAAAAAAAACCCTTCTGATTGGTTCAGATGTGTAGCAAAATACATTTGGCCATGAAATAAGGTACAGGGTCGTCTTCTTAGCCTCAGCTGCCTCCAAGCAAAATAAAACTTGAACGGCACTTGAAGGAAAGACACATGACACCAATTAAGGATAAGCCAAATTGTTAAAAGGAAAGTAGTCTTCTTCCTTGATTAATCCTCTTAAAAACTCATGCTACATTTTGCCATCCCTGCAATGGGTGGAATCCAGCCTTGATTAGGTTCACTCACATCTGTGGGATCTCACAAACGGCGTTGAGTTGCAAATGGCTTTCTGAGATGGGAGAGAGGAATCTGAGAGTTTTTGCTGCTGTTGTTCAGTTTTTAAGCCATATCTGACTTTCTGCGACCCCATGGACCATAGCAGCGGTCACGAACCAGTGGTCCGTGGACCACTGGTTGTCCGTGAGAAAATGTTGATGGTCCGCAGAAAAACTTTTTGCACTTTTTATATTGCACTAAATCAGCAGTCCTCAAACTATGGCCCCTGGGCTGGATATGTGCAATGAACACTTGTATTACTGCAAAGAGTCTCCCTCTTCGGGGTCTTTTTGTGCTGGTTGGAGGGGGGGCAGAAATTCTGACTTGGGGTCTGTTTCAACCTCCTGGGGGAGGGGGTGCGGGGCTTTGGGCAAAGACTGGAGAGAAGTGTTGCTGGTGGCAAAGAGCCGGAGGGCCTTGTTAAAGTGGGACTACATCATGGCCTGGAACTGGCTGACCATCTCAGTCTGCTGAGCCTCCAGGTGCCTGGCTTTGCATTCTCACAGGTCTTCCCTCTACTTGGAAAGCCTATACTCATAGTCCTCAGTGAGGTGCTTCAGCTGAGCCGCCTTCTCAGTCAGATCCAATTTGAGCTGAGCCAGATGTTTTGCCAACTCTTTCTTGTGGTGGCTGCTTAGCTCCAACAACTGCTTCCTGTTGGGGCCCCAAGTTGCCCAGGCAGGCAGACAAGGAGTGTCTGGGTGGGGAGGGGCTATTAGAGGCCGGCAAGGCACCCATCGATGTGAGTGACATCAAGTTGGCCATGCCCACATAGTCACATGACCACCTAGCCATGCCCACCCAGCTGATCATTAAGCAGATCATGTTAGTGATCCATGGGATTTAAAATTATGAATTTAGTGATCCCCGAGGTGACCACTAAAGGTTGGTGATCTCTGGACCATAGCACACCAGCCATGTCCATCCTCCACTATCTCCCAGAGTTTGCCCAAATTCATATTCATGTTGTTGATGATACTACCCAACACCTCATATTCTGCTGTCTCCTTCTCCTTTTGCTTTCAAATCAGAGAGTTAGTCCCTGCAATAAAATCACATCATTACTGGATTATTTTGCTGGCTGCAGTAAGTTTCCCCTGGCTTGTAGACATCTTTGGAAGCATGTGACTATGGACCCATAGTCATACATAGAGGGAGTTACTCACTATTCATGCATTTAATTTTCATCAATTATCATTATAGTAGTATAATTTTCATCATATACTATAGTTATATATATAGCTATTTAGTAGTTAGCTATAACTACTAAATGGGCAGCTCAGTGGCTCAGCAGTTAAGATGCTGGGCTTGTTGACTAGAAAACCAGCCCATGTTTGAGAGCCAAGCTCCAGGTGATAGAGTAAGTTCCCATCCTCAGCCTGGCTCCTGCCAACCAAGCAGTTTGAAAGCATGCAAATGCAAGTAGATAAATATGTACCAGTTCGGTGGGAAAGTAACAGCACTCACGATGTCATGTTGGCCACATGACTGTGGCAATGTCTTCGGACAACATTGGCTCAATGACCTTGAAACGGAGATGAGCACCACCCCCTGTAATCGGCATTGACTAGCAGAGTAAAATCTGCAGAGACTCTTTTTATAACCACAAAAAGGACCATTGGTATGTATAAAGATACTGCAACTTTTAACATCAGATCCTGGGACATAAATTAAAACCTGCTGTGCTATGAATGGTCAGTAGGACCTGGACAAGTGCTGCTAGTCCTGGGTTGGAAATAGCAATTCATTGTTTACAATCTCTGTTCTTAAAGAACTACGAAGAGGTACAATCATCTGTGTTTTCTGTGAAACATTGAGCTGTATCATAAGTTCTCCTTTCTTGGGAGAATATTCACTCTATGGCTAATCTAATGGCTTCTGTGGAGAAGAATTTTAATTGATTGCACTTTTTATTTTTTATCTTATTTATCTAGAAAAATAATAAACAATAGATACAAACTTAAAGTGAACCGCTCCAAACTCGATTGCAGAAAATATGACTTTAGTAACAGAGTTTTTAATGCCTTGAATGCACAACCAGACTTTGTGGTCTCATCCTGAAATCTCCAAAATTTTAAACTAAGACTGTCTACTGTAGACCTCACCCCATTCCTAAGAAGTCTGTAAGGGGCGTGCATAAGAGCACCAGCGTGCCTACCGTCCCTGTCCTAATGTTCCTTTTAATTGTATTCACTTTATGTATTCAATTCATGCTTATACTTATATATATTGTCTAATATGTACTCGACAAAATAAATAAATAAAAATAAATAGTTTATGTAGCCTTTGCTATGATAGTTCTCTTATACAGCTATAGTACTGCCATTTAGTTGCATTTCTCTAGAAATTCTTTTAAGTATAC
The DNA here is from genome assembly GCF_028640845.1 of Ahaetulla prasina. Classification (NCBI taxonomy): domain Eukaryota; kingdom Metazoa; phylum Chordata; class Lepidosauria; order Squamata; family Colubridae; genus Ahaetulla; species Ahaetulla prasina. The sequence continues at coordinate 119,710,009 of NC_080543.1, read as the reverse complement.
TGTGTTTCTCCTAAAACATGACCCACCCCAAAAAGAAGGCCCAGCACTGTTTTGTGTGCATGCGTTGAAATTAACCCTGCCCCCAAAATTTGACCCTATTTAAGCGCATGCACAGCCAGGCTTGTCGGAGTGGACGACGGCAGGCTTTTTTGGGTGGATGGCTACCAGTAGCTGGAGTGACCATTACAGGTAGGCAAGGGTGCGCAAGGAGCATGGGTCTCATTGCTTGCTTTTTGGCCGTGAAAGCAACCCGCTGGCCAGGCGAGGCATCTGGGTCGCGTTGCTCGCTCTTTTTGGCCATGAAAGAAGCGGCCCAGTGGCAGGGGTGAAATCTAAAAATTTTCCCTGCCAGTTCTGTGGCCGTGGCTTAATTGGTGGGCGTGGCTTGGTGATCAGGTGACTGAATGGGCATGGCCAATAATAATAAATAATAAAAATAATAAAGTATACAAAACTCGGGACCGTACCGGTCTACCTTCTTTAAAAATAGAGGCACCAGTCTACTAGCCGCCTACAGGCTGATCAGCTGCAGTGTGGCCCTTTGAAGCCCCGCGACAGTCATTTAAGGCCGTTTGCAGCTATATCACCACCGAGAGCTTCAGGGACAGAGAAGAGTCTCATATATGTGGGGGGGGGCAGGGATTTTTGCTACCGGTTCTCTGAACTACCCGCCCCCATCGCTACCAGATTGCGCGATCCAGTCCGAACTGGGAGCATTTCACCCCTGCCCAGTAGCCAGGTGAGGTACGTGGGGGAAAAATTAAGACACCCCTCAAAAAGAAGGCCTAGCCGTTTTTTGGGGAGTCAAAAAAAAATAAGACCTGTTCGTATTTTTGAAGAAACACACGATAGCATTTTTATTATTGGGCCAACATGCTGCAATGATTTAAATACCTACAGAATCCATACAAGACTTTTGATACAAGGAAGTGTAATATTGCTTCCTTAACTCTCTTTCTTTCACAATTAAGTACGAATAATAAAATCCTTGTACCACCTCATATATCAAACTGACTAAATTATATTTCAAAGAATCTGCCTAGCTATAATATCCACGCCATCCTTTTAAAGTTTTTTTTCCTTCTTTTTTATATATAAAAGCACTTCTTTCTGTATTTAGGGATCTTCTAATAGACACACACGTTCAAATTGTTTTTAATCAATGCTCAATATAAGACCTCTGTAACTTTGTCGCTCAAGCTCTTGGCTCATCTGGATGCAAGAGACCAATAATCTTATAGCGTCAGCACGTAGAATAATCATTGGACCATCTTCATTTGTTGGCACTGATGTGGGTGAATTTTCCATCATATGTACTATGAGTTCTTTGATTCTCTATGCCTGTGATGGCGAACCTATGGCATAGTGGCACACGGAGCCATATTGATGGGCACACGAGTATTGCCCTAGCTCAGCTCCAGTGCGCATGCACATGACGGTCAGTTGATTTTTGGGCCTCCGGGGGGAAATGGGTTGTTTCCAGCCACTGGAGGGCCTCGGGGGGGGGAGGCCGTTTTCACCCTCCCCAGGCTCCAAAGTCTTTCTAGGAGCCTGGGGAGGGCAAAAAAATGGGCCTACCGGGCCCACTGTGCCATTGCACGCCAAAAGCGTGGGGGGGCGGGGGGGGGGAGGGAGGGGGATCACGTGCACATGCATGGGGGGGGGAGGCACATTGAATTATGGATGTGGGCACGCCCACCTGTGACCCCCCCACACCCCCCCCGCTTTTGGCACACGACGGCAAAAAGGTAAGCCATCACTGTTCTACACAATGCATTGATGCAGGAATTTAGGTTAAGGGTTCTTCCATGCTGTTAGTTTCTGTATTAAATCTGTCACCCCCCCCCCGATCTTCCACTATTAGTAATAATATGGCATCTTTCTCCAAGTGACTTTGGGTGGTTTACAAATAAAACATTAAAAAGATCAAAAGACAAACATGAGGAGTAAAGACAGCAAGGATGACAAAAACTATACAGGAACAAAAGAAAACTTTTGTTGAAAACGCACCTATTTATTCAAGCGGGACTGGCCTAAAAGTTTTATTAAATTTTAATTGGGGTAATTTATATTTTAAGGTTTGTTAAATTGCTTTTAAATTCCGGCCACCTTGTAATATGTTTTGTTTTAATCTTGTTTTAATGTGTATATTGTGGATTTTTTATATGGCTGTACACCGCCCTGAGTCCTTCGGGAGAAGGGCGGTATAAAAATCGAATAAAATAAAATAAATAAATAAATAAAACAACTCACACAATTTGAAGGGGGCTTTACTTACTTTTGGGTGGGTGAAGAGCCAGGTCTTCAAGAACTTTTGAGGAATTGGGTCATTCTAACCTCCCGAGGTTCTTCATTCCACAGGACAGCCAACATAAGAGGTCGTCCTCGAGGCGCCTCACTTGTGGGGTGCCTCAGGGGTCGATTCTCTCGCCCACCCTGTTCAACATCTATATGAAGCCGCTGGGTGAGGTCATCAGTGGTTTCGGGGTGAGTTATCATCTGTACGCTGATGATACTCAGCTGTACTTTTCCACCCCGGACCACCCCAACGAAGCGGTCGAAGTGCTGTCCCGGTGCCTGGAAGCTGTACGGGTCTGGATGGGGAGAAACAGACTCAAGCTCAATCCCTCCAAGACGGAGTGGCTGTGGATGCCGGCATCCCGGTACAGTCAGCTGCATCCGCAGCTGACTGTTGGGGGTGAGTTAGTGGCCCCAAAGGAGGCGGTTCGCAACTTGGGTGTCCTCCTGGACGGACGGCTGTCTTTTGATGAACACCTGGCGGCCGTCGCCAGGAGGGCCTTTTACCAGGTTCGCCTGGTTCGCCAGTTGCGTCCCTTCCTTGGTCGGGGTGCCTTATGCACGGTCACTCACGCTCTGGTTACGTCTAGGCTGGATTATTGCAATGCTCTCTACATGGGGCTGCCCTTGAGGTGCACCCGGAGGCTGCAGCTAGTCCAGAATGCGGCTGCGCGAGTAGTAACGGGAGCCGCTCGTGGCTCCCACGTGACATCGCTGCTCCGTAGCTTGCACTGGCTTCCTGTGGTCTTTCGGGTGCGCTTCAAGATTTTGTTAACTATCTTTAAAGCGCCCATGGCTTAGGACCCGGTACTTACGAGACCGCCTGCTGTTACCTTTTGCCTCCCACCGACCCGTGCGCTCGCACAGAGGGTCTCCTCAGGTGCCGTCCGCCAAACAGTGTCGGCTGGCGGCCCCCAGGAGTAGGGCCTTCTCTGTGGGGGCAGTGACGCTCTGGAACGAACTTCCCCCCGGTCTGCGTCAAGTGCCCGATCTTCGGACCTTCCGTCGTGAGCTCAAAACATATTTATTCATTAAAGCAGGACTGGCATAATTAGTGATGTATTTTAATTGGGTTTTAATATTTTTTAACTTTTTAATTTAAATTTTAATAATCGGCCTTTAAAATTTGCTCTTTTTAATTGTTGTTTTAAACTGTATAGATCTTTGTTTTTACTTTGGCTGTACACCGCCCTGAGTCCTTCGGGAGAAGGGCGGTATAAAAATTTAATAAAATAAATAAATAAATAAATAAATAGTCCTGGGTCCAGGTTCACAATGTCTTTTCCTGATGCATTTTCTTGACATTCTGTGCCTATACTCCTATATCAGAATAATCATGTGCCTTGTTGATACCATCATCTAAAGATTGGAAGTCAAAAGTGAAGCTGAAGCAAGCAGCTTCCGACTATATCTATACCCAGTGTTAATTGCCTGATGGAAAGCCATATCTAACACCATGTTGGGTGTGTTAAATGCACTATTCAAATGTTCAGAAAGGAACAATTAGCTTTTGCAAATTTCCCCTGGTGTAGCTGTATGTTTCTTTAGCTACTGCTCTATATGTCTCCCTAGGTTCCCATTGGGTTATGCCCTAATACCATTATTCATCTTGGGGTTAGACAAATAATTGAGGATTTGAACTCCAGGAATAGAGAGACATAATTTGTCAGCATTGCCAGGGATGGAAGAGCTAGAAGAAAGCAGCCTGATGATTATATAGAATAGAATAGAATAGAATAGAATAGAATAGAATAGAATAGAATAGAATAGAATAGAATTTTTTATTGGCCAAGTGTGATTGGACACACAAGGAATTTGTCTTGGTGCATATGCTCTCAGTGTACATAAAAGAAAAGATACGTTCATCAAGGTACAACATTTACAACACAATTGATGGTCAGTATATCAGTATAAATCATAAGGATTGCCAGCAACGTTACAGTCATACAGTCATAAGTGGAAAGAGATTGGTGATGGGAATGATGAGAAGATTAATAGTAGTGCAGATTCAGTAAATAGTTTGACAGTGTTGATGGAATTATTTGTTTAGCAGAGTGATGGCCTTCGGGAAAAAACTGTTCTTGTGTCTAGTTGTTCTGGTGTGCAGTGCTCTATAGCGTCGTTTTGAGGGTAGGAGTTGAAACAGTTTATATCCAGGATGCGAGGGGTCTGTAAATATTTTCACGGCCCTCTTCTTGATTCGTGCAGTATACAGGCCCTCAATGGAAGGCAGGTTGGTAGCAATTATTTTTTCTGCACAGAATATTGGACATTTTGTGAAGTTCTGAGAACAACAATTACGCTCTTTGCCACAGCAAGAAAAATAGAAAAATTATAAACAGGGCCAAAGCTCCCTAGCTTGTTAATCTGGTGGTTGCCACATCAAACAAGACACCAGCACTGAAGATCCCCTTCTTTACAATAAAAGTGTGTACATAACACACACCTGCTAGAATCAAGTATCCAGAAAAGGAATCGCAGGTCAGACAGAGTGGAACAGCTTTGCCTTCAGAAGTTGTGGGTGCTTCATCACTGATGGTTTTAAAGAAGATACTGAACAGCCACTTGTCTGAAATGGTACGGGGCAGTGATAGTGAACCTTTTCACCACCAAGTGCCCAAACCGGAATGTGCATGTATGTGTGTGTCCATGTGCATGCCCTGGAGCGCCAGAAACTTGAAGATGAGCTGGCCGGTGGATGTATGCCTGTTTTTTGGCCATTTTTGGATGTTTTTCTGGCCATTTTCAGGTCATTTTCAGGCATTCCAGCACCCGTGAAGACCAGCTGGCTGGTGCACATGTGTGCACTGGAAACCAGAAGACCAGCTGGTAATGGTGCATGTGGTCACAGAGAGGGCTCTGCATGCCACCTCTGGCACGCATGCCATAGGTTCACCATCACGGGCATAGTGTCTCCTGCTTGAGTAGGGAGTTGGATTAGAAGACCTCCAAGGTCCCTTCCAGCTCTATTCTGATTGATTGATTGATTTATAAAAAGCACAAGGCTCATCAGGTTGCCAGAAAATTATGCTCAGCTTGGCCAAGCAAAGTGCGAAGTACTATGAGTGTTTTCAAGACCTTTATTTAATATAAAGTAGCATTACTTTATTCCATCACCATTCCTAGTTGCGTAATGTACTATAAATGCTTTGCATTCAAGGCAAACATTATTGAGAACTTGGGTATGGGGGCACAGAGAGAGAGAGAGAGATGGAGATGATAAGTATTTGATTATTTCAGCTGCTTGACATTATTTTTAATGCTAAAAAAACTTTTCTAATTTAGTATTTTGATTGAAACCTCGCAATCCTATCCTATCCTATCCAGTGGACAAAATTACTATTGGTAATTTTGAAGAAAATATTTAGAATTTATTGGATAGTGAAGTATGAAGGATTTAACAGGGAAATAAGCATTATTTTATTTTTTCCATGTTCTCTCCTTTTCTGCCTTACCCCTCTTCATACTTCAGTGCCAAGGGAAAGGGCTATCAGGATAGGCTGCATAAGTAATCTGTAGCCTAGTGCAGGGGTCTCCAATCTTGGTCCCTTTAAGACTTGTGGACTTCAACTCCCAGAGTTCCTCAGCCAGCTTTGCTGGCTGAGGGACTCTGGGAGTTGAAATCCACAAGTCTTAAAGGGACCAAGGATGGAGACCCCTGGCCTAGTGCATTTATTTTTATTTTATTTTATTGTTTTATTTGTTTTATTTATTTATTTTGTCAATCATATATAAGATAACAGGTAAAAGTATAAACAATTTGGATACATGACAAGAGCACAAGCGTGCCTACCATTCCTGTCCTATTGTTTCCTTCCATTATATCCAATTAATATAGTTATTACATACTTATGCTTATATATATGCTTATATATTGTATAGTTATTTCATGCTTATGCTTATATATACTGTGTGACAAAATAAATAAAATAAAATAAAAAATAAAATAAAAATAAAAAAGAGTAAGTCAAAAAAGGAATATAGGACAGGGACGGTAGGCACGCGGGTGCACTTATGCCCGCCCCTTACAGACCTCTTAGGAAAGGGGTGAGGTTAACAGTAGACAGTTTAAGCTTAAAGTTTTGGGGATTTGGGGAAGAAACCACAGGGTCAGGTAGTGCATTCCAGGCACTGACCACTCTGTTGCTAAAGTCGTATTTTCTGCAATCAAGTTTGGAGCGGTTTACCTTGAGTTTGTATCTATAATGTACTCGTGTATTGTTGTGGTTGAAGCTGAAGTAGTCATTGACAGGTAGGACATTGTGGTAGATAATTTTATGTACTATGCTTAAATCAGATTGAAGTCTGCATAGTTCTAAGTTCTAAGACATTTATTGTCCTTTGTTTTATATACTTTGTAATGTCTTTTAAGTCCAAGGCTTTGCGACGTGTTTGAAAGTCAAGCATTTTTGCCTGCTTGACATGGGGAAGTCTGGTTTAGTACAACCAGTGTGGAGTTAACATCTTCAGCGAGTTAAATCTTATTTGTTAGATTTAATTTTTCTTTTCCTTGTATTTCTTCCTTCCAGGTACCAGATCCCAAACCAACCTAATACTGTAATCGGTCAGCTGATTCATTTATCAGATCAAAACTCACAAAGGGTTAGAAATTTGGTGGGCCCCACCCTTTATTTATTTTGTCAAATACATATTAAATAATATATATAAGTATAAGCATGAATTGAATACATAAAATGAATACAACCAAAGGGAACATTAGGACAGGGACGGTAGGCACGCTGATGCTCTTAAGCACGCCCCTTACAGACTTCTTAGGAATGGGATGAAGTCAACAGTAGACAGTCTTAGGTTAAAGTTTGGGGATTTTAGAATGAGACTACGGAGTCTGGTAGTGCATTCCAGGCATTAACAACTCTGTTACTGAAGTCATATTTTCTGCAGTCGAGTTTGGAGTGGTTCACTTTAAGTTTGAATCTATTGTGTGCTCGTGTATTGTTGTGGTTGAAGCTGAAGTACTCATTGACAGGAAGGACATTGTAGCAGATGATTTTATGTACTATGCTTAAATCAGATTGAAGTCTGCATAGTTCTAAGTTCTAAGACATTTATTGTCCTTTGTTTTATATACTTTGTAATGTCTTTTAAGTCCAAGGCTTTGCGACGTGTTTGAAAGTCAAGCATTTTTGCCTGTTTGACATGGGGAAGTCTGGTTTAGTACAACCAGTGTGGAGTTAACATCTTCAGCGAGTTAAATCTTATTTGTTAGATTTAATTTTTCTTTTCCTTGTATTTCTTCCTTCCAGGTACCAGATCACAAACCAACCTAATACTGTAATCGGTCAGCTGATTCATTTATCAGATCAAAACTCACAAAGGGTTAGAAATTTGGTGGGCCCCACCCTTTATTTATTTTGTCAAATACATATTAAATAATATATATAAGTATAAGCATGAATTGAATACATAAAATGAATACAACCAAAGGGAACATTAGGACAGGGACGGTAGGCACGCTGATGCTCTTAAGCACGCCCCTTACAGACTTCTTAGGAATGGGATGAAGTCAACAGTAGACAGTCTTAGGTTAAAGTTTGGGGATTTTAGAATGAGACTACGGAGTCTGGTAGTGCATTCCAGGCATTAACAACTCTGTTACTGAAGTCATATTTTCTGCAGTCGAGTTTGGAGTGGTTCACTTTAAGTTTGAATCTATTGTGTGCTCGTGTATTGTTGTGGTTGAAGCTGAAGTACTCATTGACAGGAAGGACATTGTAGCAGATGATTTTATGAGCTATGCTTAGGTCATACTGAAGGCGGCATAGTTCTAAATTTTCTACACCCATAATTTCAAGTCTGGCGGCATATGGTATTTTACTGCAAGTGGAGGAGTGGAGGACTCTTCTTGTGAAATATTTCTGGATGTGCTCAATTGTATTAATGTCTGATATGCAGTGTGGGTTCCAGACAGATGAGCTGTATTCGAGAATTGGTCTAATTCTCAACCAGATTCTTCTAAAGGAAGCTGAGGAGCCCTAGCCATCTTCAATTTCTTGATTTCAATCCATCTGACAAACGTCAACATGTCAAGTTTCACCACGCCCTGCAAGAAGATTATCATTATCAGAGGTTTCTTGGATGTATTTCTCCAATCTGATAAGAACTATATTATTCCATTGCATGATAGATAAAATCTGCTAGATTTTTATTGCTTCACTGTTTTCATGGGAGGGTCACCAGTTCATTTTGCAATAGGTTCGTGCTACTTGCAACCTTTGCTGAGAATATGATGACGTAAGTCCTAGTTGTTGTGTGTGTGGTTTTTTTTTACTGAATTCATATCTCCTGTTGGACTATAAAAAAACTAAGATAAAGAAACCAGGCCAATTAAACACAAATGAACTTAGGCAAAAGTCTATGGAGTTAATAATGAATACAGGCATTCAGCTTAGTGATATGACTTAGTTGACCTTGGCTGATCTTGGAAGCAAAAAGTGTCAGCTCAGGTTAGTACTTATATGGAGACAATCTTGAACTCCTATTGCTATACAGTGGGCTGTGAAGCTGTACAAAGATCTTAAAAGAAGACAATGGGCCCAGCAATATGATTTAGTTCAGGGGTGTCGAGCTGGAGGGGGCATCACATGCAGGCTATGCCCACCCCAGCTCCGCAAATGGGAAAACTAGCTAACAACAACACCTTTTTTTGGAATAGTACCATAAAATGGGAAGATAATTTAATCAAGAATGTAATGCAATAACTTTTAGGAAGGATTTCCTATTAGAATAGCAGTTACAGTATAAAGAAGAAAAGTGAAACATGTAGAAAAAATGAGATATACAAAAATTATCACCATGTCAGTTAATACTTAGTTGGGTAACTTTTACCATGAATTATGGCCTTACAACATTTTCCCATGTAGTAAACCAAGTCTTTTAGCTCTGTAGCTGTTCTAATGTGAAACCAAGATTGAATGATTGCTTCTATTAACTGGGTCACTTCTGACTAACAAGTTTCTTTAGTTGGCTCCATAGATTTTCAATTGAGTTAAGGTCTGGGCTATTCCCAGGCCATTCCAGCAGTGGAATATGATTATCTTGAAATCCCCTCCCCCCAAAAAAGTGGTGTTATTAGCCATCAAACCTCAAAAATACACTTTTCCCAAAAGGTTTCCACAATTTTGGCCACTACCATAAATCTAGATATGTTTGTTAATAGTAACATGATTGATTCAAGTAAAAGAGTACTTTGTGCATTTGGTTAAACCAATTAAAACCCTACTTCCATGGCTGCCTTTGGATGACTTTAAAGTCTTTGAGAGAATGGAAATTCTTGAAATGTTGTTATTGGAAAAGGGATCTGGGCATAATTTTATTTCTGTAAGCATTTAGTTGCATTCCCCAACCCAGGCGGTAATAAATATCAACAATGGGAATAGTTTCTTCACATAAATAAAGACATTCAACAGGGATTTCCATTTTCTTCTATTGAATGTAACCACATTATAGAGGATACTTGCATAGACTATTAAGATATATGGAAACAATATTTTATGTCATAGAGTGTTCATAGATGACATGTTAATTTTTCTTCAAAAGCTGAAAAGCATCACCCTGTGACCTAGTCACAATTTAGCAGTAGGATTGTGTGTTTTCAATATTTACATTATTTACTGGAAACAGGATTTATGTAAATATCTGGAGTTTGTAGGATGGGAGTAGTGTAGATGGGTATCATCAACATACCAGCGACAGCCAGCGTCAAATCTGCTAGCTAATGCTTTTCTCCTAGGAATTCACATAGATGTTTAAATTACATGGAAAGCAAGATAGAACCTGGCAGAATCCCTCAGGACAATTCCTAAGGAATCATATAGAAGTTTCCCAGTACTGCTTTCAAGTGTAAAGTAGAACATTCAGAGCAGAACAATTGCCTCTCAATTCTCTTTAGCATTGCCACAGGTTTGGTATTAACAGACACAAAAAGAGATATATGTGAATGCAGACTAGGAAGGTTCAAGGTGATCTGCTTCATTTCAGCTGGGCCAGAGACCGTCTCTCACATATTAAAGCCTCATCAATTCATTCTCCAAGAGAATGAAGACTAGCTGCAAAAGAGAGGCATTTATGAACCTGCTGTTGTTGTTAATTGCAAAGTCATGTTTGACCCATTGCGACCTCATGGACAATGTTCCTCCAGGTCTTCCTATCCTCTACCATCCTCTGGAGTCCATTTAAGCTCACGCCAACTGCTTCAGTGACTCCATCCAGTCACCTCATTCTCTGTCATCCCCTTCTTCTTTTTCCCTCAATCTTTCCCAGCATTAGGCTCTTCTCCAGTGAGTCCTTCCTTCTCATTAGGTGGCCAAAGTATTTGAGTTTCATCTTCAGGATCTGACCTTCTAAAGAACAGTCAGGGTTGATCTCCTCTAGGACTGACCGGTTTGATCGCCTTTCAGTCCAAGGGACTCGCAGGTGTCTTCTCCAGCACCATAGTTCAAAGGACTCAATTCTTTGGCGTTCAGCCTTTCTTATGGTCCAAATTTCACATCCATACATTACAACTGGAAAAACTATAGCCTTGACTATATGCACTTTTGTTGGCAGGGTGATGTCTCTGCTTTTTAGTAAGTTGTCTAGATTTGCCATAGCTTTCCTCCCCAGGAGCAAGTCTCTTAATTTCTTGGCTGCAGTCCCCATCTGCGGTGATCTTGGAGCCCAGGAAAATAAAATCTGTCACTACCTCCATTTCTTCCCCATCTATTTGACAGGATTTATGAACCTGCTGTTCATTAATGGCACCGAATTTGTAAGTCATGATGGCATCTAATTCATGCTAGTTGTGGTATAAACAGATCCAAGTACCCAGAGGTTCTGCACCAGTTCTGGAGAACTGGTAGCGGAAATTTTGAGTAGTTCGGAGAACTGGTAAATAACACCTCTGACTGGCCTTTCCCCCATCTATTCTCTGTCTCCTGAATCCCAGCTGATTGGGAGGAAATGGGGATTTGTAGTAACCTTCCCCTGGAGTGGGGTGGGAATGGAGATTTTACAGTATTCTTCCCCTGCCACGCCCGCCAAGCCATGCCAAGCCCACCAAGCCATGCCCACAGAACCAGTAGTAAAACATTTTGAATCCCACCACTGCAAGTACCACATTCTCTTCCTGATGCAACCGATTCATAGAAATGGAATTACATACTACGATAGGCGCGCTAGTTATAAAGTTGCTCAAAGTGATATCAATTTTGGCATGGATATGAGAGAACTTGTTGCAAAACATACATCCACAAATCAAACTGCTCAGAATGGAACTCAGATGCTATCAAGATATTGGCAGGAACCATTGGACAGAGAGAGTCAGCCAGCCAACAAAAATCTAATACTTGTTTTTTTTTTCCTCTCTGCAAGCATAAACTTGAAAGAAATCCTAGTGTTTCTTCTCTCTGATTGATGGGGCACAAGTCTTATATTGATACTTTCCAACCAACCTCGAATATTAGGGAAAGTGCACCCAGTATTCCACAGTAGCTTATTGAAACCAGCAAGGGGATCTAACTTGAGGCCCTTACCAGCTGCTTCCCCGCTCATTTAATAATACAGGGGGAGACCCATTACAAAATTAAGAAGATCCTTGACTCTAGAGTGTACAGGGGTCATTTACAATATTTAGTCTACTGGAAGGGGTACCCGTTGTCGGAAGCTACGTGAAAAGTTGGGATGTGAATGCTGATACTCTAGTCAAGCAATTTCACGATAAATTCCCTGAGAAACCTAGAGGTCCTCCTGGAGGGGGGAGAGGGGGTTAGGAGATGGTGTACTGAGGAGAGTGTGTACTGGGTGTTAATCCCATCTTTTGTATTTTGTCTGTTTTGTTTTCCAGGGTGTCTTTTCTTCTGCAGGTGGGGGGACACCTGTCAGCTTTGGAAGCCGTACTAGGCAGAAGGCTTCTGTGCTGCCACTTTCTCCTGTGTGGGAAAGTAGGGGGGGGTTAGTAGAAGGGACCATTAGACATATTAACATTCTTCCTGCTGGTCAAGGTCAGGCCAGGACTGCATCTGGAGAAGGAGTGCTTGGGGTGATGTCTTGAGATGGGACAGTTGGCGATTGGAGCATGTGATCGGCAGAGGGGTCCGGGGTGGTGGTTTTGGAGTGTCTTTCACTGAGGGAAAACCCGGATCTCTCAGATTCGGATTTCCCCAGTTGTGCCAGTTTACCTATCCTAGTAAAAGAACTTTGAAAGATGCTTTCTTCGGAGTCTTTACTTGAAGAGGGGGTTTTCTGGATTGCTGACAGATACCTTCATCAGATCGGCTGTGATAATCGCTCTGGCCAACTGCCCTCATGCTTCATCAACTATCATCTCATCCCATCCCATTGAATGTTGATAGAAAACTGTGGATGCTTAGAAGAAACCATACCAAGCACCAGAGATCTTTCTTTATCATTGCTTGGAATAACTATTCTTGAAATTGTATTTATCCATCAAATAGTTCCAGTTAATTTGCCCTTACTTAATATATGATAAAGAACCTCACTCTCTCTCTCTCTCCAACTATGTCCCTCCCCCTCTCCCCAGTAGTGGGATTCAAATTATTTAACAACTGGTTCTCTGCCCTAATGACCAGCTGGGTGGGCCATAGTGGGCATGGCCATGAGTTGTGACAGGAAGCACTCAGCCTCCTGCACCCCCCTTGGAGCAAAAATGGGGTGCGGGGGGTGCACTGCCCTCCCCGCATTCGATTTTGGGCCTAGTAGGCCTCCCTGCAGCTCCTGGGAGCAAAAACAGGCCGACACTGGGTGGGGGGTGCCGCATCCCCTATGCTCCATTTTGGGCCTAGTAGGCCTCCCTGCACTTACCTGGGAGCCGCAACAGGGTGCCTGGAAGGAGCAGAGAGGGGCAAGGCTAGCTAACAATTTAACAACTGGTTTGCCTGAACAAGCTTTAACGAGCTGAATCCCACCACTGCCTATCCCTATCCCTATCCCTATCCCTATCCCTATCCCTATCCCTATCCCTATCCCTATCCCTATCCCTATCCCTATCCCTATCCTTATCCTATCCCTACCCTATCCCTATTCCTACCCTATCCCTATCCTTATCCAGTGGTGGGATTCAAATAATTTAACAACCGGTTCTCTGCCCTAATGATTTCTTCCAACAACAAGTTCATCAAACTGCTCAGAAAGTTAACAACCGGTTCTCCCGAAGTGGTGCAAACTGGCTGAATCCCACCACTGTCCCTATCCCTATCCCTATCCCTATCCCTATCCCTATCCCTATCCCTATCCCTATCCCTATCCCTATCCCTATCCCTATCCCTACCCTATCCCTATCCTTATCCAGTGGTGGGATTCAAATAATTTAACAACCGGTTCTCTGCCCTAATGATTTCTTCCAACAACAAGTTCATCAAACTGCTCAGAAAGTTAACAACCGGTTCTCCCGAAGTGGTGCGAACTGGCTGAATCCCACCACTGTCCCTATCCCTATCCCTATCCCTATCCCTATCCCTATCCCTATCCCTATCCCTATCCCTATCCCTATCCCTACCCTATCCCTATCCCTATCCCTACCCTATCCCTATCCTTATCCAGTGGTGGGATTCAAATAATTTAACAACAGGTTCTCTGCCCTAATGATTTCTTCCAACAACCAGTTCATCAAACTGCTCAGAAGTTAACAACCGGTTCTCCCGAAGTGGTGCGAACTGGCTGAATCCCACCACTGTCCCTATCCCTATCCCTATCCCTATCCCTATCCCTATCCCTATCTCTATCTCTATCTCTCGATCCACCCACCCACCCTTCCATCCAGGATAAAGTAAATAATATAAGGAAAACTGTATGACAGACTTAAAGATAAAGGTTTCCCCTTTCCAGGTTTGTCTGACTTTAGGGGTGATGCTCATCTCTGTTTCTTAACCAAGGGAGCCAGCATTATCTAAGAACACTTCTACGGTTATGTGGCCAGTTACGACTATATGCCAAGGTGCACAGAATGCTGTTATCCTCCCATCGAAGTGGTACCTATTTATCTACTCACATTTACATGCTTTTGAATTGCTAGGTGCATAGGAGCTGGGCAAGTATTGGCACTTGGGTCTCGAACCTGGACTGTCAGTTTTCCAGCTGACAAGCGCAGAGTCTTTAAAAGTTGAGTGGCTGCACCCCCATGGTAAATATACCAAAATTGAAGCATTTAACTGATTCATTTACTGCAGCTAAGTTGGTCAATGGATGCCACCTGACATATGATTTCCAAAACTATTCCTCCATGATATAAGGGAATTAATATATGCTACCAACACAAATCCAGATTTACAGCTTACCTTGAAGTTTGCAAAGAGGTAGACCCAACTTCTACCCTTTGATCCTTTCCATTGTCTGCATTTCATTCATCACCCATGTTTCAAACCTGTGACTAAATCTGACCTGTTCAAGTAATTAGAAGATACAAGATTTTATAGGATTCAAGCCTTTATTATCAATGGGAACCTTGCTAAATATATCTTGCAGAGAGGAATTGCGTGCAAGTCCCAACTTGGTTTCCAATGAGACAAGTGCAATGATTTCTTCATAAGTACATGAGATCTTACTAATCAAACACATTACAAAAATATTTGAAGAATGTTTGCATCCACATCATTTAAGATCAAAGCAACCTTCGCAGTCTTACACAAAATTCTTATATAAAGCATGATAACGTTCTTTTGTATTGTTGATGAGGTGATTATTATCTCTTTTCTTCCTACTCACTCCATTTTTCCTTCCCTTTGAAAGTATGTATGGAAATGTTTGAACTGAATCAGAGCTCAGTTTTTGAATGCTGGATGTACTTAAGTCATTGGTACGCATGCTTTAGATGCACAATGTACTATGCAGAATGCTTTGGAAATTGGAAAAACAGCACAATATAGTATTTTATTAACAATCTGTTTTATCCACATATCTTAATTTTAAAACAAAAAAATCTTTCCGGCAAAACTTCAATAATAGTACTTTCATATTAGCACTGGGCCAGAAACAGTACTTTGTAGTTGGGAATAGAGATAATATTTCCCTTCATAGTCCAAGAATAAGGTGGTAGAAACAGACATTTTCAGGGAGGTAGAAAAGTAAAGTTGCATAACATTTTTGACCCATGTTAATTGCGTAACACATATAAAAATGTATCAGACTTCAATCACAAATCTCAACTTGTGCCATTTTTTACTTTTTTTAAAAAAAATTTCTCCTGCAGCCAGTTCTGGACAATTGGTATCTTTATTTACCTTCAAAAGTTGTCCTGTCTTAGGACAAACCTTAAGCTAATACTGATAGAATATATGTAGCTCAAGGCTGAACTGTGGGGTCTTTGGTGTTTGATGGTTTTCTTGAGACATTTCATTACCAAACTAGGTCACTATATCAGTTAAACTAACACTAGTCCAGTGTAATCTAGTTTTAGTCATACTTAAACTATTTCCAAATAATTTTTGATACAGTTTTTTTAAACTCTGTCTTAAAACAAACTGGGTGAACTTGATAGCTCTCTCTCAGTTAATCTACTTTAAAGGGAAGAAGAGAATCAAGTTTGGTGTAGTGATTAAGCTAGAGCAAACCAGGAGACCGTGACTTCTAGTCCCCCATTAGTAACTGTGAGAGGGACCTTGGAGTCCTAGTGGATGATCACTTGAATATGAGCCAGCAGTGTGCAGCAGCAGTCAAAAACGCTAATACAATCCTGGGTGGTATAAACAGAGGTATAGAATCAAGATCACATGAAATATTAGTTGTTGTTAGTTGTGAAGTCATGTCTGACCCTTTGCGATCCCATGGACAACGTTCCTCCAGGCCTTTCTGTCCTCTACCATCCTCTGGAGTCCATTTAAACTCACACCTACTGCTTCAGTGACTCCATCTAGCCACCTCATTCTCTGTTGTCCCCTTCTTCTTTTGCCCTCAATCTTTCCCAACATTAGGTTCTTCTCCAGTGAGACCTTCCTTCTCATTAGGTGGCCAAAGTATTTCAGTTTCATCTTCAGGATCTAGCCTTCTAAAGAACAGTCAGGGTTGATCTCCTCTAAAATGGACCGGTTTGATCGCCTTGCAGTCCAAGGGACTCGCAGGAGTCTTCTTTAGCACCAGAGTTCAAAGGCCTCAATTCTTTGGAGCTCAGTCTTTCTTACGGTCCAACTTTCACAGCCATACATTGCAACTGGAAAAAACCATAGCCTTGACTATACGCACTTTTGTTGACAGGGAGATGTCTCTGCTGAAGTATTAGTACAGCTTTATAAATCCTTAGTAAGACCACATCTGGAATACTGCAACCAGTTTTGATCACCATGCTACAAAAAAGATGTTGAGACTTTTGAAAAAGTTCAGAGAAGAGCAACAAAGATGATCAGAGGCCTGGAGGAGACTGAAACATATGAAGAACAGCTGCAGGATTTGGGTTTGGCTAGAAAAAGAACAATTAGGGGTGACATGATAGCATTATTCCACTATTTGAGAAGCTGCCAAAAAGAAGAGGGGCTCAAATTATTCTACAAAGCACCGGAGGTCAGGACAAGAAACAATGGTTGGGAACTAACCAAAGAGAGAAGCAACCTGGAATTAAGGAGAAACTTCCTAACATTGAGGACAATTAACCCAATGGAACAGCTTGGCACCAGAAATCGTGGGCGCTCCATCACTGGATGTTTTTAAGAAGAGACTAGATAGCCAGTTATCTGAAATAGTATAGGTTCTCCTGCTTGAGCAGGGGGCTGGACTAGAAGACCTCCAAGGTCCTGTTCTGTTCTGCTCCGTTCTATTTGCACAAAGCCAGATAGGAGACCTTGTGCCAGTCCATCTTTCTCAGCCCTAGCAAGGAAGCAATGGCAAGCCTTTTCTGAAATCTTGCACAGCTTGGAAAATCAGTCTGTCTGTTTTATAAGTAGTTATAGCTCAAGAAAAATAAGTCTTAAGGCCCTTTGGGCTCAGACTACTAGTTGAAAAAAAAACACCCAAACACCCTTTGGTTCTTGGTTTCTGTTTTCTTTTCCTCCTTCCTTTCCTGTTCTGTTCTCCTTTATAGTTTTTTTCCCTTCTTCCCCTGTCAAGCAGCATTAAATATTAATGAAGGCTGGAGTTCTTTAAAGACGTGAATGGATGATAGGGAAAGAAAATGCTTTGAGCATCCCTGTAGGCAACGCCAGAGTCTTTCCCAACATGAACCGTAGAAAGCCGGCTAATTCTGTTTCAATGATACTGCCGACAGGCTGGTTGTTGAAGGGCTGCCTTTGATCTGCCTTTTACATTCATTCACCTTAATAAGAGCCAGCTTTATAGGTCCAATTAAAATTACCACCCTCCCGTATTATCTCTACCAAGCTCGACAGAATTACAGTGGATTTCAGGAAATGTTTCCCCTTAACGTGGAAGTCCTTGACACAGGCAGCAAGACTTGACTTTAGAAAAAGTATATCCTAATAATTTTAGTTCAAGCTTGCATGGCAATGATTTCAGGCAGGGGTGGGCTGCTGGGGGTTCGCAGGGATTCAGGAGAACCTCTAGCTAAGATTCTGTGCAGTTTGGAAAGCCCCCCAAATCCCACTGCTGGCTGGCCCCACCCACCCCACCCCTCCCCTCCTAGGAGTCCACACGGGGCCCATTTTGGATGCAGGTAAGTGCAGGGCACACGCGGAGGCTCGGGAAGGGCAATAAAAAGGGCCTACTGGAAGTTCAGGAAGGCCATAAATGGGTCCATTTCCAGCCGCAGAGGGCCTCTGGAGCCTGGGGAGGTTGTTTTCACCCACCCAGAGGCTCAAGGAAAGTGTCCGGAGCTTGGGGAGGGCAAAAACGCTGCTCTCCATAGTGCAGGAGGCCAACTAAGCCATGGCTATTCTGACCCAGCAACCAGGCAGAGAACCCCTTGCTAAATTTTTTGAAGCACACCCTGATTTCAGGCCTCCAGATTAGCTGCCTTAGGCTGGCTGACCCTAACAACTCCAAGGTGTAAAATAAATGGCCATGTTTATAGAGTAACAGACTTTTTCACTGGTCAGAGTCCTCCTCTTTTAAATAGTAGATTGGAGAAGGGGTGAAATCTAAAAATTTTCCCTACCGGTTTTGTGGGCATGGCTTAATTGGTGGGCATGGCTTGATGGTCAGATGGCTGGCTGGGCGTGGCCAATACCAATAAATAATAAAAATAATAAACAAAGTATAAAAAACAATAAGAGGTACAAAAAATCAACTTTCACACTTTACACATACACAACACAACACAACTGACTCACACACAGTGTAAAAGCAGCTGCACTTCACACTTCACACAGCCACAAAAAGCTGAAAAACCAACTTTCACACTTTACACACACACAATACAACTCACACACACACACACACACACACAATACCACATACAGCTTTCTGAGATTTTGTGTGTTTGTGTAGTTAGAGTGAAACACTACAGAAACACACCAAATCTCAGAAAGCTGCACAAATATTTTATTTTATTTTATTTTATTATTTTATTTTATTTTATTTTATTTTATTTTATTATTTTATTTTATTGTGGACTTCAATTCCCAGAGTTCCTCAGCAAGCAAAGCCAGACAGCATTAATCACTCAGTGATGAAATAGATTAGCTAAGTTTAGATTGGTTCAGTCTGGTGCTAAAAGCGAAACTGGGGCTTTCTGACTGCGAGAAAAGCCATGAGGTTGATCAGTAATCAGGTAAGTGGCTTAGACTCTTTTAAAAGGATTTTTTCTACATGTTTTCTACAGAAAACATGTTTTTTAAGGTTCTGCTGATGAGGAACTCAGGTGAGATCCCCAGAGTAGCCTTTAAATATTTTTTTAAAAAGTTTAAACTCTCTGCGGATCTCAGCTGAGGGGCAGGATCCTCAAAGGCTTTTTTTTACTTTTAAAGGCATGTTTTGGCTGAAGCAAAACCGGCTTTTAAAAGTAAAAAAAAAAAAAATCTCTGCAGATGGTGGGGCTCAGCAGAGGCAGGGGGGACGGGGCCAGGGATTTTTGCTACAGGTCCTTCGAACCAGCAACTGCCATCGCTACCTAATTGGGAGAGCCGGTGCGAACCAGGAGCATTTCATCCCTGGATTGGAGTGGAACTTTCATGAATGAAGGCAAAATATACAATTTCCAGCTTTCATGGTGATTGGTGAATCATGAGAGAAATGATAGTTCAACATCTGGAGAGCCACATGTTGCAACCAGGTGCTGTAATACCTCCTCTTATTCCTCATCTCTGATGGTCAGTGTGAACTGTTATTTCCATCTCTGACTGAACCCAGTGACCAATGGTTTTTCTCTCTCTACATTCAATGTTTTGTTTTTCCCCCATTATTATGTCAAAACTGAGTAGAACAAAAAAGCCTAATGACAAGGGATAGAAACATCCTGGCCCTTTAAACCAGCGGTCACCAACTGGTGGTCCATGAGAAAATTTTTGTGGTCCCCAGAAAAATTATTTGCTTTTTTGATATTGCACTAAATCAGGGGTCCTCAAGCTACAGCCCCTGGGCCAGATACGTGCAATGAATGTTTGTGTTGCTGCAGAGAGTCTCTCCCTTCGGGGTCTTTTTGTGTGGGTTGTGGGGGGGGGGCAGAAATTCTGACTTGGGGTCTGCTTCAGCTTCCTGGTGAGGGGCTTTGGGCGAAGGCTGGAGGGAAGCACTGCTGATGGCGAAGAGCCGGAAGGCCTCATTCCATTGGGACTGCATCATGGCCTGGAACTGGCTGACCATCTCAGCCCGCTGAGCCTCCAGGCCTTGCATTCCCGCAGGTCTTCCCTCTGCTTGGAAAGCCAATGCTCGTAGTCCCCAGTGAGGTGCTTCTGCTGAGCCTCCTTCGCGGTCTGATCCAATTTGAACTGAGCCAGCTGTTTTGCCAACTCTTTCTCATGGTGGCTACTTAGCTCCAGCAACTGCTTCCTGTTGGGGCCCTAAGGAGCCCGGGCAGGCAGGCAAGAAGTGGTGAGTAGAGGCTGGCAAGGAGCCCCTCGATGTGAGTGACAGTGAGTTGGCCACATCCATCCAGTCACATGACCACCTTGGTACGCCCACCCAGCCAGTCATTAGGTAGATCATATTAGTGGTCCGCGGGATTTAAAATTATGAATTTAGTGGTCCCTGAGGTCCGAAAGGTTGGTGACCCCTGCTTTAAACTCTTAGCAGTTCCAGCCATCTTGGTCAAATAATCCCAGAGCTTCGTGAATTTCCTATCCTTTTCTGAGCCTTTATATCTTATAGCTGTGCTGGCTATAAGTACCTTTTCTGGACCTAGTGCCCAAAATGTGTGTGTGTGTGTGTGCCCAAACACCCAAAATGCAATAGGCGTGCAGCTCCCATGTATGTGCCCCACCCCCACAAATGCATGCACCCCCACACACACCTTGCCTCCCGTGCGTGCACGGCAGAGACCTGAAGACCAGTTGGCTGGTGGGAGGTGCGTGAGCATGCACAGAAGACTGAACTGGGGCAACCGCTCACGTGCCCAGAGAGAGCGCTGCGTGCCACCTCTGGCATGCTTACCATAGGTTTGACATCACGGCCTTATGGAATAGAATCCCACTCACCAAATGAAGCTTTTGCATTCTGTTAGGGTGAAATTGTGCTCCTCTGTGAAATTTGTTTTCTTGGAAAATTGCTCGCTGTTTTTCTACCAGTCATGCCTTTGTTTTATGATCATGGACAATTCCCAGGGATGAAATAATTTGAAATGAGGACAATGTAAATTATGCAAGAATAGCCAAGATGCTGCTGCGTTGCTATTGTTTTTAACATTTGGCTGTGGTTTTGGTGCCCTGATTGCAGGTGTCTCCATTATGCTGTACTGTTTTTTCTTGTAATAACAATTGGATGGCCATTTATTTCATCCATTTAACTTGATTATAGACAGTTCTGTTTTTTCCCACTTTTCCCATCTCCTTTTCTCTTTGCTGGTGCAGCCAAATCAGTGGTGGGTTTCAAATTTCTTTTACTACCAGTTCTGTGGGCGTGGCCTGGTGGGCGTGGCACGGCATGGCTTGATTGGCGTGGCTTGGTGGGCATGGCAAGGGAAGGATACTGTAAAATCTCCATTCCCACCCCACTCCAGGGGAGGGTTACTGCAAAATCCCCATTTCCTCCCGATCAGCTGGGACTTGGGAGGCAGAGACTAGATGTGGGCGGCGCCAGTCAGAATTTTTATTACCGGTTCTCTGAACTACTCAAAATTTCCACTACCGGTTCTCCAGAACTGGTCAGAACCTGCTGAAACCCACCTCTGAGCCAAAAGTACGGGAATGACAAAGCCACATTTTTTGAGTTTAAGCTTTCTTAGCAGGTGGAGTTACCAAGAAAGTCACTTATCATTCATAAATGTCAGATATGTTATAAAAAAAAATAAAAATAAAAATAAATCAGAGGACATGCTACAGAAGAACATAGTTTCTTTGTTTAATTAATCAGACATCAAAATTTAATTTAAAAAAAATGAAAAGAAGACACTGAGGCAAAGAAATGCAGAGATACAAATGGTTCTCTGCTTGTTGAGACGCCATTTTGATTCATCCATAAAGATCACATTTTTTCCACACCAATGTTCCTGGGTTCAAATGAAGTTTGAGGTATTAATAGGGTTTAATTATCAGTATTATTATTGGATAGTTGTAATTCTAAATTCTTTTATCAAAGTTAAAAACAATATTTCCCCCAAGTTTCAAAATCCTAATATTATTGGTAATAAAGCTTTTGTTTCTATGTGCTTAACCAGAATCTATTCTTCATTATAATGAAAAATTGAAGCTCAAAAATGCCAGTGATCAATAAAACTGCCTCTCCTCAGAAAAAAAAATGTTAGTTTTCCATACTCCTGTACTACACGTTTTTTACATCCAGCAGAAAGTTATTTCTGTCATAACTAGATGGGGGCCTTCCTGCTAGGAATTTTTCCTTTCATCCCAATTACTGTACATCTCTAAATATTTACCAACCATTCTTTTGAAAAACAAAAACAAACAATGGCTATCAACCTGCCTTCTATTGAGGACCTGTATACTGCACAAGTCAAAAAGAGGGCTGTGAAAATATTTACAGACCCCTCACATCCTGGACATAAATTGTTTAATTCCTACCCTCAAAATGACGCTATAGAGCACTGCACACCAGAACAACTAGACACGAGAACAGTTTTTTTCCCGAACGCCATCACTCTGTTAAACAAATAATTCCCTCAACACTATCAAACGATTTACTAAATCTGCACTACTATTAATCTTCTATCTCCTTCCACTTATGACTGTATGACTGTAACTTTGTTGCTTGTATCTTTACACTTTATAGTGATATTGATTGTTTCCTGATTGCTTATTTGTACCCTATCATTAGGGTACAAATTAGTACCCTATCATTAGTACCCTTAATGATGACTATCATTAAGCATTGTATCTTACGATTCTTGATGAACATATCTTTTCTTTTATATACACTGAGAGAATATGCACCAAGATAAATTCCTTGTGTGTCCAATCACACTTAGCCAATAAAAAAATCTCTTCTCTTCTCTTCTCTTCTCTTCTCTTCTTTTCTCTTCTCTTCTCTTCTCTTCTCTTCTCTTCTCTTCTCTTCTCTTCTCTCTTCTCTTCTTTCCAGAAACTGGACAGTTAACTGTTGAGAAAACAAACAGTCCAAGAATAGTATTATAAGACATAGTTACTCTAAACAATTAGGTAAAGGCACAGTCAGAGCTGGGGTGAGAGTTTGAGCTATACAAACTGAATACCATAGTCAAGTTCCATAGTGTAGAATTTTAAGATGTCATTAGGTGACAAGAATTGAAATTTCCAAGACTGCAAGCAAGAATCAGAGGGAAGATGGTGCAAATACAATAGTGTTCTGATACTTAAATGTTATTAGATAGAGGCTTAAAAATGGAAGTACAAGTAGAGTCAAGTATAACTGCTACTATATCTTCTGGACTACTTAGGAACAACAACTTGTTCCCAAATAGGAAATAAGTTCAGTACTCAGAAAATGACTTTCTGAGCAACCTCATACTTCCCTTTTCAATGCGATGAAATTGAAAATTAAATTTAAAATTTTGAAAATTCAAAATTCTCTGATTTCTATATTGTTCTTCAACACTCTCACGGGCTGTACACTATCCGCAATTGTATCTGAATTGGAATCCATAGTTGCATACAGTATTTGTGGGTGTTACTCCCTCATGACTTATTTCTCTAGAATTCAGTTGGTAATTATTGAACTCTTGATCCTTGAATAAAAAGTCATTTATGATGGCCGTGACAGTAAAAAATTATATATTCATCCTGAGTTATACTTTTAAAAACTACAGTCCAGCAAAGATTCATAATTATGCACCGGAAACAAACTCCTTGTGTGTCCAATCACCTTTGGCCAATAAAGTACTCTACTCTACTCTACTCTACTCTACTCTGCTCTGGCTGTAAATTCGTGTGTGTGTGTGTGTGTGTGTGTGTATGTATGTTTTCATAGGTTTTCATGGGTATAGGTATGTAGGTCTTGGCGTACTCGGGACTTTTCCATGTGTAAGGTTGAAAGTATCTAGGTGACATTTCAATGAAGTCCCATTCATTATCTTCAGGCTGGTGCTTTCGGCTTCGTGCTTGTGTGAGGAAAAAAAAAGGTTTTCACGGGTATAGGTATGTAGATCTTGGCACATTCAGGTCTTTTCCCATGTAAGGTTGAGAGTATCTTGGCGACGTTTCGACGAGGTCTCACTCGTCATCTTCAGGCTGGTGCTTACGGCTTTGTGCTCAAATGTTGCCAAGATACTCTCAACCTTATATGGGAAAAGATCCGAATACACCAAGATCTATACACACACACACACACACACACACACACACACACACAAGCTGTGAAATATTTATATCATCCTGACTGTTATGTAGCATTTGGAATTTGGCTTTCCTTTTGCAGCTGGGTGGGGACGCAATATTTTTTTTTTATTTCTAAAGACATGTTCTCACATTCATCATCAGTTTTCTTTCTGAATTGGGCCAGAATACAATTACCTAAACAGTCATCAGCTTCAAATTATTCTGTCTGCATTGATGTATATTCTGCATTGCAAAACAGCCTGAGAAAAAGCAATTTTTAGTAAGATTGGTAAGGCTTGTTTAGTATAAACAGCAACCTGGGTCAGCAGCAACATCAGAGTTGTTTAGAGTGGGAAATTGGCTTTCCAAGATTGTGCAATATTTGCATGTACTTCTTATTGGCTCAAGAAAAATGACAGATGGTTTCAAACTAACATCCTTAACTTATGCCTCTAGTTACCTGCAGAGACATTTTTAAAGGGGAATAAGACACAAGAATCTCTGGCTGCATTACATGGAAGGCCCTCTTGTTCAACATACAATTGAATACACTGTAAATTAAATCAAAAATTTTGGTTTCATGCCCAAAAGGTGACAACTCAGGAGGGTGTAGAGCAGTGGTGGGTTCTAACTGGTGTTACCGCTGGTTCACTTCGTGCACATGCTTTGAACATGATCAGGACACACGGGCGTACTTCACTCGCATGCACTCCAAACTTGCGCTTTGAAAAGAGTAGAATAGAATAGAATTTTTTTATTTCTAAAGACATGTTCTCACATTCATCATCAGTTTTCTTTCTGAATTGGGCCAGAATACAATTACCTAAACAGTCATCAGCTTCAAATTATTCTGTCTGCATTGATGTATATTCTGCATTGCAAAACAGCCTGAGAAAAAGCAATTTTTAGTAAGATTGGTAAGGCTTGTTTAGTATAAACAGCAACCTGGGTCAGCAGCAACATCAGAGTTGTTTAGAGTGGGAAATTGGCTTTCCAAGATTGTGCAATATTTGCATGTACTTCTTATTGGCTCAAGAAAAATGACAGATGGTTTCAAACTAACATCCTTAACTTATGCCTCTAGTTACCTGCAGAGACATTTTTAAAGGGGAATAAGACACAAGAATCTCTGGCTGCATTACATGGAAGGCCCTCTTGTTCAACATACAATTGAATACACTGTAAATTAAATCAAAAATTTTGGTTTCATGCCCAAAAGGTGACAACTCAGGAGGGTGTAGAGCAGTGGTGGGTTCTAACTGATGTTACCGCTGGTTCACTTCGTGCACATGCTTTGAACATGATCAGGACACACGGGCGTACTTCACTCGCATGCACTCCAAACTTGCGCTTTGAAAAGAGTAGAATAGAATAGAATTTTTTTATTGGCCAAGTGTGATTGGACACACAAGGAATTTGTCCTGGTGCATATGCTCTCAGTGTACATAAAAGAAAAGATACGTTCATCAAGGTACAACATTTACAACACAAATGATGGTCAATATATCAATATAAATCATAAGGATTGCCAGCAACAAGTTACAGTCATACAGACATAAGTGGAAGGAGATGGGTGATGGGAACTATGAGAAGATTAATAGTAGTGCAGATTTAGTAAATAGTTTGACAGTGTTGAGGGAATTATTTGTTTAGCAGAATGATGGCTTTCGGGAAAAAACTGTTCTTGTGTCTTGTTGTTCTGGTGTGCAGTGCTCTATAGCGTCGTTTTGAGGGTAGGAGTTGAAACAGTTTATGTCCTGGATGTGAGGGATCTGCAAATATTTTCACGGCCCTCTTCTTGATTCATGCAGTATACAGGTCCTCAATGGAAGGCAGGTTGGTAGCAATTATTTTTTCTGCAGTTCTAATTATCCTCTGAAGTCTGGGTCTTTCTTGTTGGGTTGCAGAACCGAACCAGACAATTATAGAGGTGCAAATGACAGACTCAATAATTCCTCTGTAGAACTGAATCAGCAGCTCCTTGGGCAGTTTGAGCTTACTGAGTTGCACAAGCGCACTGAATTGCTTAACAGCTGAGGCATGGCTATCCACACTGCCGTGCCTTTAAGCTGGGCTAAAAACAAAGGAATAAAGGTAGGTATAGTGCAGGGGTGGGCAGAAGGGCCCAGGTGATGGTCAGAGCAAACCGGTTCACTCTCACATCAACATTTCCGCTACCAGCTCTTCCGAACCGGTGAGAACCGGTAGCAACCCTCCACTGGTGTAGAGGTTCCAAAATACCCCTTTGAAGTCTGATTCAGAATATAAACAGCTGTCATGATTTTCATTTAAGAGCAAAGCTCCAGGTATCTTAAAAAGGTCTTGTTCTGGGGCTACTCCAGGACAAAAGAGAATATATTTCAAACAGAATATACTTTCTTTTTCTTGAAGCTGTTACTCATAATCAAAGTTTTTTTTTCTTACCCCAAAGAGCCTACAGGAGTAAGCGTGCACCTGCAAACAAACACATCTACACAGAGACTCTTCCAAAAAGAGGCTATTCTCTATGGCGGGGTCTCCAACCTTGACAACTTTAAGATTTGTGGACTTCAACTCCCAAGGTTCCTCAGCCAGCTTTGCTGGCTGAGGAACTCTGGGAGTTGAAGTCCACAAGTCTTAAAGTTGTCAAGGTTGGAGACCCGTGCTCTATGGGGTACCTTTTAAAATTTCCTGATGAGAAGAAGAAGATGGTGGAGATATGGTGTTTGCTAGTTTACAGTAAAGCTGGCAGACATCCAGGCAGTTCCTAAAAACCACATCAGTTCCCTAAAAACTAACAGTATGTTAGCTTTTTCTCCCTTCCCTCTTGGCCCAGAATCCTTCTAAACAGGCAGCTGCAAAACATCTTCCTTCTTTTATTGGCTGAATCCCAATAGTTCAAATTGTTTTTCTGAGCAGGTGACACCCAGTAGCAAGCAGCCACAGGCCATCCAAAGCTGATGAACAAGCAGCTTCTACTTATTACATACTTATATAAATCCTTCAAGACGATTATCTCCTTTACTTCACAGCAGCCTTCCCATTAAATTGCAGAGAGGAAATGCTTTTGCCTGCCCACAAGTCTTCCTTTTCTCATATTCCAGACACCTCTTGCCTACTGCATATTTCATACTCTCCCAGGTTGTTTGTTTGATCTTGCCACATTTCTGAATCTTTTAGCTTTGGATAGTCCAAATGAAAAAAAAAAAGAAGAAGAAGAAGACAGATCCAGGAAATTACAGACCAATCAGCTTGATATCAATGGCTGGAAAGATCTTGGAAAAGACAACCAAGCAACAAATAAGTGAACACCTAGAATCAAACAAGATTATACTGTAAACAGCTCATGTCAAACAAATCTCTATTTCATTCTTCGACAAAGTGACCAAGTTAGTAGATCAGCAAAATGCTGTGGACAAAGTATACTTAGATTTCAGTAAAGCACTTGATAAAGTAGACCACAACGTACTTCTTGGCAAGCTAGTAATACCAGAATGTGGGATAGACAGCAGCAGCCCCAGGTGATTTGTAGCTGGCTGATAAATGATACTCAATGTGTAATCCTCAATGGAAGTACATCCACATGGAGGGAAGTAAGCAATGGGGTACCCCAAAGTTCTGTTTTAGGCCCAGCATTCTTCAATATCTTCATAAACAATCTAGAGGGGGAAATTGAAGGAGAACTCATCAAATCAGCAGACAACACTAAGCTGGAAGTAATAGCCAACACACCAGAAGACAAGTAATAAACATGGGTTCATCAAAAACAGATCATGCCAAACAAATCTTAGTGGGTCAGCAAAATACTGTGGATCAGATTTAGATTTCATAAGGCATTTGACAAAGTAGACCACAAACTACTTCCTGATAAGCTAGAAAAAAATGTGGGATAGATAGCATCATCTCCAGATGGATTTTTAACATGACTGACAAACTCTACTCAACATGTAGTCTTCAACAAAACTACATCTACATGGAGGGAAGTAAGTAATGGGGTACTCCAAGGTTCTGTTTTAATCTCAGCACTTTTTAATATCTTCATAAATGATTTAGATGAGGGAGTAGAAGGGGAAACTCATCAAATTGCCAGATGACAGTAAGGTGGCAGGAATAGCCAACACCCCAGAAGAAAGACAAGCTCAAAATCCAAAAGGATCTCGACAGAACACAGGACCCTAGCTAAAAAAAAGAAATCCAATGCAGAGAAAAAGTAATGTTTTACACTTAGGCAAGAAAAACCAACAGTACAGGTACAGACTAGATAAAACTTGGCTCAATGCCAGTAACCGTGAGAGGGATCTTGGAGTTCAAGTGGACAATCACTTAAATATGAGCCAACAGTATGAGGAAGCAGTCAAAAAAGCCAACACAATCCTAGGCTCCATTAACAGAGGGGTAGAATCAAGATTACGTGGAGTAATAGTACTATTTTACAAAATTTTAGTGTGGTCACATTTGGAATACTACTTCCAGTTTTGGTCACCATAGTATAAAAAAAGAATGCAGGGACAAGAGTGCAGAGAAGAGCAACCAAGATGATTGGGAAGGCTGAAGACTAAAACTGGTGGCTCAACAGGCTAAAGTAGTCTGTTATTAACCCAGCTGCTTGCAATTACTGCAAGTTCAAGTCCCACCAGGCCCAAGGTTGACTCAGCCTTCTATCCTTTATAAGGTAGGTAAAATGAGGACCCAGATTGTTGGGGGCAATAAAAGTTGACTTTGTATATAGAATAGAATAGAATAGAATTTTATTGGCCAAGTGTGATTGGACACACAAGGAATTTGTCTTGGTGCATATGCTCTCAGTGTACATAAAAGAAAAGATACGTTCATCAAGGTACAACATTTACAACACAATTGATGATCAATATATCAATATAAATCATAAGGATTGCCAGCAACAAGTTATAGTCATACAGTCATAAGTGGAAAGAGATTGGTGATGGGAACTATGAAACGATTAATAGTAGTGCAGATTCAGTAAATAGTCTGACAGTGTTGAGGGAATTATTTGTTTAGCAGAGTGATGGCCTTCGGAAAAAAACTGTTTTTGTGTCTAGTTGTTCTGGTGTGCAGTGCTCTATAGCGTCGTTTTGAGGGTAGGAGTTGAAACAGTTTATGTCCAGGATGCGAGGGATCTGCAAATATTTTCACGGCTCTCTTCTTGATTCGTGCAGTATACAGGTCCTCAATGGAAGGCAAGTTGGTAGCAATTATTTTTTCTGCAGTTCTAATTATCCTCTGAAGTCTGTGTTTTTCTTGTTGGGTTGCAGAACCGAACCAGACAGTTATAGAGGTGCAAATGACAGACTCAATAATTCCTCTGTAGAACTGGATCAGCAGCTCCTTGGGCAGTTTGAGCTTACTGAGTTGGCAAATGGAGTTTACTGAGTTGGCAAATATACAAATGGATGAAGACTATTGCTTAACACAATGTAAGCCGCCCTGAGTCTTCGGAGAAGGGCGGGATATAAATTCAAATAATTAAAAATATATATGAAGAATGGTTGCAGGAAATGGGCATGTTTAGTTTAGCGAAAAGAAGGACTAGGCGTGACATGATAGCAGTGTTCCAATATTTGAGGGACTGCCACAAAGATGAGGGAGGCAAACTATTTCTCAAACCACCAAGACAAGAACCAATTAAATTAACCAAGGAGAGAAGCAACCTAGAACTAAGGAGAAATTTGCTAATGGTGAGGAAAAGTTAACTAGTGGAATGGCTTGCTTTCAGAAGTTGTGGGTGATCCATCACTATTCTTAAGCCCTCAAGAATAAGGTGGTAGTCCAAGGAAGGAGAAGAAAACTTTTGGGAAATTGGAAGATGGAATTAATCAGTATTAACTGAGACTCCCTAACCAGTGGATGTTTAATAAGAGAATGGAAAAGCAAATCCATTTGATACACTGATTTATTTCTATGAATGGAATGTTTAAGGAGGTTTCTTTATTTATAGTATTTTGTCATAGAGGAACCTAAAGTGGCTTGCAGAATAATATAAGAACAATACGTTTATTCTCAAATTCCTTTTTTCAAGCTTATTATCTAAAAAGGCATGTATGTTTATGTGAGGTTGGATAGGGTGGAAGCATAGAAAGAATTGAGGCCTTTGAAGTATGGTGCTGGAGAAGACTCCTGCGAGTCCCTTGGACTGCAAGGTGATCAAACCGTTCAGTCCTAGAGGAGATCAACCTTGACTGCTCTTTAGAAGGCCAGATTCTGAAGATGAAACTCAAATACTTTGGCCACCTAATGAGAAGGAAGGACTCACTGGAGAAGAGCCTAATGCTGGGAAAGATTGAGGGCAAAAGAAAAAGAGAATGGCAGAGAATGAGGTGGCTGGATGGAGTCACTGAAGCAGTTGGTGTGAGCTTAAATGGTCTCCGGGGGATGGTAGAGGACAGGAAGGCCTGGAGGAAAGTTGTCTATGGGTTTGTGATGGGTCAGACACGACTTCGCAACTAACAACAACAAAGTAAAAGGCATGAAAACACATGCATTGCTTCAAACTATGCCCTTGTAATGGGTAGCATTTCACTCCTGGGCTGTTCCTTATGATGAGGCAATAGTTTTTCAGCAGGTTTGAGCACTAGAAGATGAGAGGATCAATACTGTTAGTAATTATGTGTGCTTGCATGGTTAGGCTATATCTAAAAGAAGTTAGTAAAAGGATGACAGATAGGAAAAAAATGTAATCTTACAAAACTGAAAAAGGACTAGAAGTGGAACTACAAATGGCAGACCATGAGAATGATTTGGAAGGGAATACTTTACTGGAAAAAAACAATTAAAGGAGAAATACAAATCATAAATCAAGTGAATGACCTTATTGAATCTACAAAAGAGGCTTGTTAAACCCTTGAAGAAATATCTGTGAAAGGATGAAGAAGAGATGAAGAGAAATCAAATCCTACAACAATTATTTGATTGAATTAAATTTTTAAATTGTTAGAAATAAAAGGAAGGAATATAAAAAATATATGTTCTGCTTAAAAACATAACTTTTTTTCCCCAAAGTTCTGGAATCCTTTATGGATTTTTGTTGATACCAATATTGAAAAGTTGATGTTTTATGGACTTGCTTATGGATAAGGAATGGGACATGAAATGAAGAGAGATCTGAAACTTCACAGGGGGTTATTACATTTTTCCTGCTCCTTGTGATGAAGGTTGGAAGTCATTTCTTTACATATTTATTTTCCTTTACTATATTCTTTCCCTTTCTTTTTCTGTTTTCAAATAGCTGTCTGGACGATTGCTAGTCCTCCTAGAGAGCTCCTGTGAAAATGTGGCCTCTGTAGAATTATTCTCGTTATTAACATTCCAATTTCCACCTTGTCATTGTCATAGGGTAGGCAACTAGGGAATTTTCCAGAAAATTTGGGGTCAATAGAGCCCCCCTGAAACTGTCCACTGTGGTGGCGACTTGGATATACCACTAACACAGTTAACAAAAACTACGGCGGAAGTGTGGCAGACAATAGCTGCTTCCCAACATTTCAAGCACCTGTCCTCTGGATGGAGGTTCTCCATGAGATCTAAAGGGCATTCATCCTACTGGAATCTCAAAGGGCCTGAAGACATTATTTATTATTCCATTTGCTGCTTCTCTAGCTATAAGATAACTCTGGGTAAAAGGTAAAGGTAAAGGTTCCCCTCGCACATAGTGCTAGTTGTTCCCGACTCTAGGGGGCGGTGATCATCTCCCTTTCAAAGCCGAAGAGCCAGTGCTGTCCGAAGACATCTCCATGGTCATGTGGCTGGCATGACTCAATGCCAAAGGCACATGGAACGCTGTTACCTTCCCACCAAAGGTGGTCCCTATTTTTCTACTTGCATTTTTTATGTGCTTTCGAACTGCTAGGTTGGCAGAAGCTGGGACAAGTAATGGGAGCTCACCCCATTACGTGGCACTAGGGATTCGAACCGCTGAACTGCTGACCTTTTGGTCGACAAGCTCAGTGTCTCAGTCCCTGAGCCACCACATCCCTGAAACTCTGGCTAGCTTACAACGATTTTAAGGAAAGAAAAAATGGATGCCTTTCAGTTGTGTTTGTGGAGAAAATGCTGAGACTACCAAAAAGAACAAAGAATTCCGTACTAGATGAAGTAAACACCAGATAATTCATTATGCTAGTCTTTGGATGAAATAAACATTGACTAAACAGGAAGCACTGAACTAAAATGGCATGTACTATAAGTATAATAATATAATAATTAAATTAAACCCCTCCCATCTGGGGGATTTTCTTTTTTGATCTCTCTACCAGAAGTGGGCAGAGGAGAACCAAGAAGGAAAATCAGGTGATCTGAAGGGAAACGTGTCACAGATATCTTCAAAGGCTCTGCCATTTTGCTTGTTTTCACTGAATGTCATAATATAGAGAGTTGAAAGAATTGTCCAATTCAGTAAAGTCATTTTATTTTTCCTCTTTTGAAGCCCTCTTTTTTGATGGACATTTTTTTTTCCAGTCATCAGGGCAGGGGTGAAATGCTCCCGGTTCTGACCGGATCTGGTGATCCAGTAGCGATCATGGTCGGTGGTTTGGTGATCCGGTAGCGATGACGGAGCAAAGCTCCGCCTACCCGCCTGGGTGTCATTGCTTCCTGGTTTTAACCAGGAAGCAATGTGTTTTTTACCTTCTGCACATGCGCAGAAGGTTTTGCACATGTGCAGAAGGTCTGTGCATGCATGTGGCGCACGGCATGTGTACTTCCAAACCAGTAAGGAAGGTAAGTAGATTTCACCCCTGCATCAGGGTAATTCTCAGTTGCTTTTGTCCTTGAATTGTGTGCCCAGATATTTAAGCTTTAGTTTGAAAGAATGTTGCTGCCCCATCACTGGAAACTTTCAAGAAGAGACTGCACAGCCATTTATATGAAATGGTATAGACTCTTCTGCTCAAGCAGTGGGTTAGATTAGATGACCTCCAAGATCCCTTTCAACTTTGTTATCCTATGTTCTATGTTCAAGAATGTCTCAATCCAGGTCCTAACAAAGATCATTCACAAGACCAAGCAATAACAATAGAAATAGAAATAGCACTTAGACTTATATACCAGTTCATAGTGCTTTACAGCCCTCTCTAAGCGGTTTACAGAGTCTGCATATTGCCCCCAACAATCTGGGTCCTCATTTTACCAACCCCGGAAGGCTAGAAGCCTGAGTCAACCTTGAGCCGGTGAGGATCGAACTCCTGGCAATGATCTGAATTAGCCTGCAATACTGCATTCTAAGTACTGTGCCACCAATGGCTCCAATGCTATCTCCATTCCACGGCCATGCCTAAATCTTGACTGGAAGACTTTATTAACTGCCCAATGATCATCATAGTCTTCAGAGCCTTTTCTGGTTGTATAGTTCACAGAGGGTGTAATAATCATCAAATCCATGAAAGTCTTCTTAAGCAAGGAATATTCCACAGCCATGTTCAAGAGTCAATCCTGTGGAGCCAAAATAGGATAGCAATTCCTGGGAATGTTTGATCTCCAGATTTTGGGTAGGAATGTATCCAGATAGGAATTTTTTTTTGATCTACTGGAAATGGTAGAGATTAAATCTGACTATTGACTAAGACTCTACTCATGAGTTCCTACTGTCTATATCTAAGCACACAATAAGGCCACAGAACAATGATGGCTAACCTTTTCTGGACCGAGTGCCCAAAGTGTTTGAGTGTGAATGTATGCGCATGTGTCCGAACCCCCAATGCAATGTGTGCAAAGCCCCACACATGCACCCTGCCCAGTGGTGGGATTCAGCCAGTTCGCACCTATTCGGGAGAACCAGTTGTTATCTTTCTAAGCAGTTCGGAGAACCGGTTATTGGAAGAAATCTTATTTTGTTTTTTTTTCACTTTACAGGGCTAATCCTATAAGGAAGGCAGGAAGGAAACATTCTGGTGTTATTTCTAGCCTAAACTTTATTGCCCTGCTTACGGAAACTGCCTCTCGGGTTAACCCTTATTACATTGTAACAGCTAAGGCGAAGCTGTGATGTTGAGTTGGCCACGCCCACACAGTCACATGACCACTGAGCCATGCCTACCCAGCTGGTCATTAGGGCAGAGAACCGGTTGTTAAATTATTTGAATCCCACCACTGCCCCTGCCCCTGTGCATGCATGCAGCCCCATGCATGTACCCCGCTACCTTGCATGTGTGTGTGGACTCCTGCACACTTCCACCCCCGCATGTGCATGCAGCCCCCCCCCACTTGTGCCCCGTCCCCTCCACACATATGCTGCAGAGACCCGAAGACTATCTGGCCAGCAGGCAACGCACACACACATGCACGGTGGAGCTGAACTGAGGTGATGGCTCACATACCCACAGAGAGGGTGGTGTGTGCCACTTCTGGCACACGTGCCGTAGGTTCACCATCCTGGCCATAGAACAATAGGGATACTTGCAGCAGCTGAGTCTGTGATGATTCTGAATTCTAAATTTCTCTTTCAATTAAGATTAGTCAAAACTTTACTAGCATTGTTTCACGTGATGAAAACACCACCAGGCTGACTTTGAAACCGGTGCTATTTTTGAAAGACCATTTCCACCCATCCTGTGAGAGATTGTGCTTGAGGAGTAGGGCAAACGCCTTGTCTCCTGAAGATTTTGTTTCTTAAGGTTGTTAAGTGCTGCACACTGTTTTCTGCTGCGAGGAAATGGCAACAGCATATGCGGTATGCTTTTCATTAAATCCAAAGGTAAAGAATAAAAACAAATTTCCAGAAGGGAGTACAGACTGCGTGTCTCCTCTGTAACCGGATGCAAACTCATAGAGAACAAAGTGGCTGCTGTCTTTAGATACACAATCCTCAGAGGGAAATTGTAGAAAACAGATCACGGTATCAGGGCTGCAAACAAATGACTTTATTCAGCTATTCATTTTATTCACCAACCCCCACCACCACTACTCCCACCCGGCCAACCAGGTTTGCACACTTTTGTAAAGGCAATGCCTCTCTTTCAAACTCCCTTTCCCAGCTCTGCTATTTAAAACCTATCACCTGGCATCAGATTAGCAAAAAAGAGGAAGGATGTACCAACAAGCAACAAAGGAACAAGCTTGGCCCAGTGAGATGACAGGATGACTCAAAAGAAGCGCTTAAGGATCGCTCAGTAGTGTGTCGTTTCTAAGAGAGGAGTGTGGAATTAGGGGTGTGGCAATATTGTTGGACTACAGGTCCCATAATCAGTGAGCTGTGGTGGCACAGTGGTTAGAACACAGTACTGCAAGCTACTTCTGTTGACTGCTGGCTGCCAAAGTTTGGCAGTTCGAATCTCACCAGGCTCAAGGTGGACTCTGTGCTGTTGTAACTTTGAATCATCACTAAATGAACTGTTGCAACTATATAAGAAAGATTAGGAATGAAGTGATAGCAGTGTTCCTGTATCTAAGGGGTTGCCATAAAGAAGAAGAGGTCAGTCTATGAGCCACAATGGCATAGAATGCAGTAACTGCAGGCTAAGTCTACTGACTGCCAGTTGCCTACAATTTGGCAGTTGAAATCTCACTAGGCTCAAAGTTGATTCATCCTTCCATCCTTCCGAGGTCGGTAAAATGAGGATCCAGATTGTTGGGGGCAAGATACCTACTCTGTAAACTGCTCAGAGGGGACTGAAAAGCACTGGGAAGCGGTATATAAGTTTAAGTGTTATTGCTATCATGCTTACTGAGGCAGGTGGGAGTTGAGGTTCTCAAAAGATCCGCAGAGCCGCTGGTTCACCAGCTGTGTTGTAAAGAACAAGAACAGGTTGGCCATGGGTGTATAGTTACACATAGGAGATTCCAAGGTAATACAGTCAGGAAGTCCCCAGATTGCCAGATGCTGCCAAAATTAAAACAGCTATGCTGAGCATTTTATGTGTTTGAACCAAAAAGGGAACATAAGAGACAGTTAACTAGTACATCAAAAGAAGCAGAAAATCTTTATTCAAAAAGGAAGAATATTTTCCTCTACAACCTCATTATCATGGAAGGCTTTGGGGTGAGGTCTCAGAATGGAACTTCCTAAAGTGGAGGAAGTTCATTTTTTTTTAGCAATAGCACTTAGACTTATATGCCACTTAACAGTGCTTTAAAGCCGTCTCTAAGCGGTTTACAGAGTCGGCATCTTGCCCCCAACAATTCGGGTTCCCATTTTACCGGCTTCGGAAGGGTGGAAGGCTGAGTCAATCTTGAGCCTGGTGAGATTTGAACTGTCAGATTTCAGGCAGCCGGCAGTCAGCAGAAGTAGCCTGCAGTACTGCACTCTAACCACTGCGCCACCATGGCTCATAAAACTTATGTAAAGTTTGTTTTTAATGTAAAATGAAAATCGAGAAGTTTAGATTAAAAGTTTCTGAAGGTGAACTAAATTTTTACATGATATAGACAAAGTTTGCATTTAATCAGAAGAAACTTTCTGCACAGAAACCCTGATTCACACGTGCAGTTTTGATGTAATTCAGCTCACGGCACTTCCATCCTTCACAATTTGTGCTCCTCGTTTCTCCAAAACGCTTTGAAGCAGATTGTCTTCACATTTGACAAACTCAGAACATGGAGAGAGAACACAAAGAATCAATCAATGTGCTCTCGCTCTCTCCAGCTAACCAGCAGGAGTCTGCCAAAAACACGATTCAATCAGTGCCCTACTCAAGCCGCTGCCAGTTCTGATTGGCACAATCCAGACTTCTCTTCACCAAAAGGAAATAAGCTTTAAACAAAATACATAATTTTAGCCTGCAGGAACTGGAACTTGTTGCAACAACATTTTCACAAAGACATGCTTTCCATTCCAATAGCACATCGAAAATCTCCTGAATCACCATTTTACAGCAGAAAAAGAAGGGGGAAAAAAAGGAAAAGGAAAGAAAGGAAAGAAAGTTTATACACACAACGATACTAGGGGTGGTATTCACTTACCTTTCTTATCGGTTTGCAAATGTGAGCATGCTTCACTCGCATGTGTCACCTCCATGCATGCGCAGGAACTTCTGCGCATGCGCAGAGCATCAAAAACAGGATGTGATGATATCCGGGCAGGTGGGCAGAGCCACCCGCCGCTGCCGCTACAAGTTCGCCCGAACTGGATAAAACTGGCTGAATACCACCATGGTACATTCTTGTAATGGTTTCCTTAGAGAACCGTTATCTATTTTGCTGTCATTAAATCAAAATTTCCCTTAGTATTTCTTTTGAGTGGAATGAAGCTGACAAGCATGAAGAAAGTAAGAAAGTGTTGTGGATTGTCCATGAGTTATGAGATCTTCATCCCTTGGAAAAAAAAATACGGTGATATTGTTATGGTTGGTAGCATAGTCATTCAGATGTTTAGACTGGATTTGGCATTTTTGTCCACCTATCAAGTCCTACCCAAAGACGTGGGATGTTGCTGCTGCAGTTATTGCAGTTATTTTTGAACTGATGTGCATTCCTCATGTAGAGATGCCCTCAAACACAAGCTTATTAATCCAACGAAAACTAGGAACCATATTTCAGAGTGGGTGGGAGCTATTTCATGGAGCACATCTGAAAATTGAGAGCCTTCATCATTATTATACAAAGATTTCTAAAAATTCTGAGTATGGACTACTTGCATTTCTCCCTGTGCTCTGAAGATTCAGAGCAATTGCAAATGCACTACATCAGTATCTGCAAGACTTCCTATAAGGGGGAAAAGTCCACTTCTGTCCTTGGAAATATTCCTGAAATTTAATGTTGTGCCTGACATACAAATCTGCCCTTTGCTATAACGGCTAAGACGCTGAGCTTGTTGATCAGAAAAGTTGGCAGTTCGGTGGTTTGAATCCTTAGTGCCATGTAACAGGGTGAGCTCCCATTACTTGTCCCAGCTTCTGCCAACCTAGCAGTTTGAAAGCATGTAAAAATGCAAGTAGAAAAATAGGGACCACCTTGGTGGGAATGTAACAGCGTTCCATGCGCCTTTGGAGTTTAGTCATGCCGGCCATATGACCACGGAGACATCTTTGGACGGCGCTGGCTCTTCGGCTTTAAAATGGAGATGAGCACTGCCCCCTAGAGTCAGGAATGAGTAGTACTCATGTATGAGGGAAACCTTTATCTTTACCTATAGATGGCTTCTGGATCTGAAACATTCAAGGGTGGTGAGGCTGTACATCTTAATGCTAACAAGAAAGGAAAATATTTGTAGCTCAGGGAAATGAGGGAGAAATCCTTGGTGGTCTCTAAGCTTGGTTATTTTCTTGCGGACATGTAGGTATCTTCCATGTATGGATAATACATGAAAACGAAAGGGAGATACATATCTAATTATTGAATGTGAACAACTATATATCCAGAGCTGGATTACGGCAAAATGTAGAGATTTGGGTCCAGTGACTTTTATCTCTGGGCTATAAAATGCATTCCATAGAAGGGGGCAGAGGATTTGACAGAAAAAGTTAATAGAAAACAATGTAGCCTTATGTCCATCCGTCCCCCACCCCCAGTTATCAAGTTGTAAGTATCTTGATTCATCTCTTTCTCTCTTTTGTAAGAAAGCAAAAACCGTCCCCCTTCCAATTACACATTGCTTCTAATAAACATTTTATGTTGCCCATGTTTGGTTAAGGAGACAAGTTTCTAAGAATTCTTAAACATTCCAGACATATTGCTTTGCTGTCAAGTGCCAAGCTGTCGAGTACACAAAGACACTCATGGCAAGTCATTTGTCTCTGTTTTCATCATCTCTTTCTTAAAAGAACCATAAAGACAACACTAAATCATCAGCGCATATTTGGCACCCCCTGTTTTCTAGCAGGAAGTTGAGTACACTGGGAACAAAAATGAACAATTCATCTTTGGCAAAGAAAAAAAGGTAGACGGAAGAGAACAGCAATGAGAGCCACAGTCCAAATATTTATATGGCAGTCGGGGACGATGTTGTACAATTACGAGGGCCAGAAATGAATATTTAGAGTTTCTTTTCTTCCTTGTTGCAATTTTTTTTTGTTAGAAAGCAAGAATACTTGCCTGTATTCAACAGAATTTGCTTAAGAGAACAATTACATTAAAAAATAACATTATGCTAACTTGCTTTGACTTTCTTATATAGCCTATAGTTCAGGGGTCTCCAACCTTGGCAACTTTAAGACTTGTGGATTTCAACTCCCAGAATTCCTCAGCCAGCTTTGCTTTGCTGGCTGAGGGATTCTGGGAGTTGAAGTCCACAAGTCTTAAAGTTGCCAAGGTTGGAGACCCCTGGCCTAGTTGAAACATTGCGGGGGTGGGGGTGGGGATTCCATATAAGTAAGAAGTCATAACACCAGGTCTGCATTTTTAAAGAAATACATCTAGTCAGAGGTCGGCTTACCAAGGGGGTTGTCTGTCTGGTTGCTGGGTGGGTGTGGCCATGGTGGGCATGGCCTAGTCAGCCTCCTGCATCATGGCGGCAGGGTGGTGGTGTTTTTGCCCTCCCTGGGTTCTGGAGGCTTTCCTCGAGCCTCCAGGAGGGTGAAAATGGCCTCCACAGGCTCCACAGGCACTCTGAAGGCTGGAAACACGCTTGTTTCTGGCCTTTCCAAACTTCAGTTAGGCCCGTTTTTTGCCCTCCCTGAGCCTCTGCACATACCCTGCACTTACCTGCATCCAAAACAGGCCGCGTGGGGACTCCTGGGAGGGGTGGGGTGGGGTGGGAGAGACCAGCCAGGAATGGGATTTTGGGGGTTCTCTGAACTGCACAGAATATTAGCTAAAGGTTCTCCTGAACCCCTGCGAACCCCCAGCAGCCCACCCCTGCATCTAATGCTTCAGGCACCAGGTGAGAAAGCTGGAGACTATGAGTTTTAGTCCCGCATTAGCCATGAAAGACAGCTGAGTGACCTTGGGCCAGTCACTCCCTCTCAGCCCAATTCACCTCACAGGGGTGTTGTGGGGAAAATAGGAAGAGAAAGAAGTGTTGAATATATTCACTGCCTTGAGTTATTGTATACTGCATAGGTCACTGCATACTGTACAGGTCAGAAAGAGGGCTGAGAAAATATCGACAGACCCTTCACTTACTGGACATAAACTGTTTCAACTCTTCCCCTCGGGATGCCGCTACCGAGTATTACGTGCCAAAACAACTAGACAGAAGTTTTTTCCTTGTGCCATCACTCTGCTGAACACCTTATTGCCACAGTATTTTCTTATATCTAATTATATTTACCCATGTAGTATGACTGTATTACAATTAACCTCTCATCTCTTCCACTACCTTCTCTTATTGTTATCATTATTATGATTATTATTACTTTGTTGTTTTGGGAGCTTATGCACCAGAGACAAATTCTTTGTGTGTCTAATCACACTTGGCCAATAAAGAATTGTGTTGTGTTGTGTTGTGTTGTGTTGTGTCGTGCCGTGTCATATGCTATGCTATGCTATGCTATGCTATGCTATGCTATGCTATGCTATGCTATGCTATCCTATCCTATCCTATCCTATCCCATCCTACCCCATCTCATCCTATCCCATCCTATTCAAGATATTTGTAAAAATATAAAGATGGGATACAAATAAATAGCATTGCATACATACATACAAAGATGCATACACACACACACACACACACACACACACAACATTGCATACATGCAATGCTATTTGTTTGTGATCTTCCAAAGAGTTATAGCAATTAACCAAGGGCATGGGTGAAGTGCTAGGTCTCAATCCTTGAATTGGGAGAACAAAAATATGCTGGTATAGACTAGGCTGTCCTAGGGTAAACTGGTGGGTT
The DNA here is from genome assembly GCF_028640845.1 of Ahaetulla prasina. Lineage (NCBI taxonomy): Eukaryota > Metazoa > Chordata > Lepidosauria > Squamata > Colubridae > Ahaetulla > Ahaetulla prasina. Next base: position 119,669,212 of record NC_080543.1, on the reverse strand, counting down.
TTATTCTGCAAGAGTAATTGTGCTGGGGAAAGAGATTGTTTTCATACACATCATATGAACTAAGGGATTAGTGGGTTCCCCTCACTTCATTTCTCTTGCTACCTCCTATCAACACTCAATCTTCCTAACATGGAATGGGGCAGTATTGGGTGATTATAGTTGGATGCTTAAGATGATGACCCCCCAAAACTACCTGTCAGATTGCCCAGCTAACAGAATACAGAGGGGTTGTGTGGAAAAAGAGAGAGCATCTAATGACTCTGTTCAGGACAATCTTCTTCTATTTTTGTGTCCCTTGGGTCCCAGGAGTTCTGGGTGACAATTGTTTTTATTTTTATTTATTTATTTTATTTTGTCACACAGTATATATAAGCATAAGCAAGAAATAATTATACAATATATAAGCATATATATGAGTATGAGTATGTAATAACTATATTAATTGGATATAACGAAGGTAAACAATAGGACAGGAACAGTAGGCACGTTTGTGCTCTTATGCACGCCACTAACAGACCTCTTAGGAATGGGGTGAGGTCAATGGTAGACAGTTTTTGGTTGAAGCTTTGGGGATTTTGGGAAGAGACCACAGAGTCAGGTAGTGTATTCCAAGCATTAACAACTCTGTTACTGAAGTCATATTTTCTGGAATCAAGATTGGAGCGGTTAACATTAAGCTTAAATCTATTGTGTGCTCTTGTATTGTTGCAATTGAAGATGAAGTAGTCTTTGACAGGAAGGACATTGTAATAGATGATTCTATGAGTTAAACTTGGGTCATGTCGAAGGCAGCGTAGTTCTAAATTTTCTAAACCCAGGATTTCAAGTCTGGTGGCATAAGGTATTTTGTTGTATTCGGAGGAGTGGAATACTCTTCTTGTAAAATATTTCTGGACACATTCAATTGTATTGATGTCAGAAATGTGTTGTGGGTTCCAAACAGTCGAGCTGTATTCAAGATTTGGTCTAGCAAATGTTTTATATGCTCTAGTTAGCAGTGTAGTGTTTTTGGAGAAGAAACTACGCAAGTTTAGGTTTACAACTTTTAAAGCCTTTTTTGCGATGTAGTTGCAGCAGGCTTTGGCACTTAGATCATTTGATATGAAAACTCCAAGGTCTTTAACAGGGTGGGGGTCATCAGTAAGGTAATGTCCATCAAGCTTGTACTTAGTGTTTAGGTTCTTTTTTCCAATATGTAAGACTGAGCATTTGCTGGTTGAGATTTGTATTGTATAATTGTATATTTGTATAATTTGTATAATATTGTATAATTGTATATAATATAATTGTATATGTACCTCATGTTCAAAGACTGTGAAACAGAAGTTAGAGCAGAACAAGAAATAACCAGAGCATATAAAACATTTGCTAGACCAATTCTAGAATGCAGCTCGCCTGTTTGGAACCCTCACCACATCTATGACATCAATACAATTGAACGTGTCCAGAAATATTTTACAAGAAGAGTTCTCCATTCCTCTGAAAACAACAAAATACCTTATCCCACCAGACTTGAAATCCTAGGCTTAGAAAACTTGGAACTCCGTCGCCTTCGACAAGACCTAAGTTTAACTCATAGAATCATCTATTGTAATGTCCTTCCTGTTAAAGACTACTTCAGCTTTAATTGCAATAATACAAGAGCAACCAATAGATTTAAATTTAATGTCAACCGCTTTAATCTAGACCTAAGTTTAACTCATAGAATCATCTATTGTAATGTCCTTCCTGTTAAAGACTACTTCAGCTTTAATTGCAATAATACAAGAGCAACCAATAGATTTAAATTTAATGTCAACCGCTTTAATCTAGATTGCAGAAAATATGACTTCTGTAACAGAATCATCAGTGCTTGGAGTACTTTACCTGACTCTGTGGTCTCTTCCCATAATCCTAAAAGCTTTAACCAAAAACTTTTTACTATTGACCTCACCCCATTCCTAAGAGGACCATAAGGGGCGTGCATAAGCGCACAAACGTGCCTACTGTTCCTGTCCTATTGTTTTTCTTTTCTTCTTCCTATATATATATATGCTTATATCTCCTTATATCTACTCATATATGTGTTTATATACTATACAATCTTTTTGTATGTTACTTATATATATTGTTGTGACAAAATAAAATAAATAAATAAAATAAATAAAAGAGGTAGAAATGTGGACACAGATATATATATGTGTTTTCTGAGGTTTTCACGGGTGTTTGTATATAGGTCTTTGGTTGTTCGGGTTTTCTCCCGAACACAGACCCCACCACCTACCTAGAAAAAACCACTAGATCCAAAATAAAAGCCTCCCCCATCAGCGAAGAAATCCAACAAAGAATCATTCCCAGAGAGAAATCATCCAGATGCCCTAAACTCTATGGCCTCCCCAAGATACACAAAGAAGGAACCCCACTCAGACCCATAGTCAGCTCCATAGGCTCACCTCTACAAAACCTAGCCAAATTTCTCGCCAAACAACTACAGCCCTATGCAGAATCCATCACCTCACACGTAAAAAACTCATTCCAGTTCATAGAGATCATAAAGAAACAAAACTTACAGCCCAGCGATCTACTCGTGAGCTTTGATGTCATATCCCTCTTCACCCAAGTGCCAATCAAAGAAGCCTTGACAGCTATCCAAAACAAATATAACCCCCCCAAGCACATCCTAGATCTGACCAACCACTGCCTATCCAACACATACTTCATCTATAATGGACAAAAATACAAACAAGTAGAAGGAGCACCCATGGGATCACCCCTCTCACCTGTCATTGCCAATCTCTACATGGAACACTTTGAAACCCAAGCACTAGAAAAATCTGATCACAACCCAAACTCTGGCTCAGATATGTAGACGACACCTTCATAATCTGGCCACACGGAAAGAAAACTTGACAACTTCCTCACACACCTCAATAGCCTACACCCCAAAATACAGTTCACCATGGAAACAGAAGTTAATAACCAACTTCCTTCCTGGATGTCTTAGTCTACAGAAAACCCAATGGCTCCTAGGACACACCATCTACCAGAAGAAAACACACACAAACCGCTATCTGCACGCACTCTCACACCACCACCCAGCACAGATCAACTCCGTAGCCAAGACACTCATCTCCAGAACAAAATGCTTAGCTGATGAACAACACCTAAAACCCGAACTAGACACTCTCACTAACGTACTAACATCCAATGGATTCCAAACAAATAAGATTACCAAGCTAATCCAAAAAGAACCCCCCACTAAAATCCAAGACAGAGAACAAGAAAACGGCACAGCCCTCCTCCCATATATAAAAGGCACCACAGACAGAATCAGCAAGATCCTCCACAAACACAACATCAAGACAGCATTCTGCACAAACAGAAAAATATCCACCATCCTAAGAAACCCCAAAGACAAAATTGAGTTAGAAAATCAAGGAGTATATGAAATCCCATGCACCGCCTGCCCCACCACATACATTGGACAAACCAACAGAAGAATAAGTGCACGATTGAAGAACACAAGAACTCATTCAAAAGAGGAACTAACTTCTTCCTGGTCCAACACTTTAAAGTCACAGGACATGATATTGACTTTAAAAGACCAGAACTATCGCCAAAACTGAACACTTTAACAACAGAATAATCAGAGAAGCCATTGAGATAGAAAACGCCCACACAGCATGAACAAACGAGATGACACCTCCCGCCTACCAGCCATTTGGAAACCCGCCCTTATTGACAAACGAGTCCCTAACACGAGGAATGACACCAGACCCACACTCACAAGGTCCACACAGGATGTCACCACCGCACATCCACCCAGAAAGCAGACCCAAACCCACACTGATCATGAAGCACGACCAAGGACCAGAAGCCAGACTGCAGCTGCAACATTAGCCATTTCAAACCCCTCCAATCCATTCATGCAGCAGACTGACACCCACTATGAAGATGTAGCACGACAACAAAGCCAAACAACAGCTATGCAGCTCACCAGCTCAAATCCCCCTGCAGCACAGACTAGACTGAGCACAACCAAGCCCCCACCAACACAGGACACACCCCCAGCCAATCAGAGCACAGAAAAAACCCCATCCAATCAGAGCACAGCCAAGCTCCCACCCAATCAGTTCAAACCCCCACTAGCAGTTAAAAGGAAGAAACAGCTGCGATCACACATTGCTCCCAGAAGCACGAAGCTGAAGCCTGAAGATGACGAATGAGACTTCGTCGAAACGTCGCCAAGACACTTCCAATCTTACACGGGAGAAAACCCGAACAACCAAAGACCTAGATATATATATATATATATATATATATAGTAACAATGGTCATTCACAGAACTTATTTTGCTTTTGTTAGTTTGTTTTTGCATCGGTGGGTTGATGAACCTAAGTAAAATGCTCAGTTTGGCCAGTGTTTAATTCGTAGGAAGTACGGTTAACATTTGTTTCTAACAAATTGCAGTTCCACTATTCCACCATGAAATCTGACAACCCAATTAATCTTCTCAAGCATAACAATCTTGAAGTCACAGACAACATGTCACGGAAAGCTTAACTGCCCTCCCACTCATTTTAAATGGCTGACATTTTTAATATCAGGTTGGTGTTCATTCTTCTCATTGTGCTCGTGTGTGTGGGGGGGAAAAATCAAATTCCAATGTGTTCGTTTTAGGAAGCTGAAGTGATGAAATTCCATGCAATCTAAGATGAAAGGAAAATTCCTGCATAAATGTGTAAACATGCACATCATGCATAATCAAAGTTCTCCTAGGTTTCTGGGCTTTGTTTTTAATTTCTCATAGCTTTGAGCTATTCGTGCCATCATTACAGATGAAGGTAAATTAAGGATTTTCAGTATTTGTTTGACTGTTTATTTAAGAACTAGCTGACTTATTAAAAACTAATCCAATCCAGCAATTTATTTGATTTACAGTGAACTACCACAGCATTTAAATGAATGTACAGGTATTATCAGGGGTGGATTCTGCCGGTTCGCACTGGTTCGAGTGTACCGGTAGCTCTGACGATCAGCTTAGAGCAAATTGGTTCGCTCCAATGATCAGGTGGTCCCACCCATCCACCCCTGCACTATACTGACCTATATTTCCTTTGTTTGAAGCCCAGTTGATCGGCGAAGCAGAGCGGATTGCCGTGCCTCAGGTGTTTTACTCACCGGGGCTGAAGTAGAAGAGCCTTTTTTCAAATGAGCAAAGTGAGTACCTGTGCGCAAAGCGTGCGCCCAGCGAACCAGTGGTTACACTGGTTGAATCCCACCACTGGGTATTATCTCGATAATTTATTATCTGCCTTTGAGGAAAAATTCCCTTCAGACAAGGTACCTTCTGTTAAAAAAATACAAAATCACACCGTTATGGAAAATACATTGTATAGTAAGAAACAGTATAGTAAGAAACAACATATAGTAAGAAACGAATGACAGCAAAGACCCAACATGGTAACAAAGGAGAAGACACAGCATATGACAGAATATCAGAGTTGGAAGGGACCTTCAAGGAAGGGACCTTGGAGGTCTTCTAGTCCAACTCCCTGCTCAATCAGGAGACATTATATCATTTCAGACAAGTGGTTGTCCAGTCTCTTCTTAAAAATCTTCAGGGATAGAGTACCTACAATTTCTGAAGGCAAAATGTTCCACTGGTTAATTGTCTTCATTGTCAGGAAATGTCTCCTTAGTTCCAGGTTGCTTTTCTCCTTCATTAGTTTCCATCCATTGTTTCTTGTCCTGCCTTCTGGTGCTTTGGAAAATAGGGTGAGCCCCTGTTCTTTGTGGCAGCCCCTCAAATATTGGTACATTGCTATTATGTCATACCTAGTCCAATAAATAAATAGTTCCTACTCCAGTAAAGGTAAAGAGGCTCATCAAATTCAATAGATAATTAAAAATAAATATAAAAATTAATAGCACTGCACACCAAGACAACTAGACACAAGAACAGTTTTTCCCCGAACGCCATCACTCTGCTAAACAAATAATTCCCTCAACACTGTCAAACTATTCATTAAGGCTGCATTACTATTATTATTAGTCTTCTCATCGTTCCTATCATTAATCTCCTCCCACTATGACTGCATGACTGTAACTTTGTTGCTTGTATCCTTACGATTTATATTGATATTGATTGTTTCCTGATTGCTTATTTGTACCCTATGAGTATCATTAAGTGTTATACCTTATGATTCTTGACAAATTGTCCTTCTATGTACACTGACAGCATATGCACCAAAGACAAATTTCTTGTGTGTCCAATCACACTTGGCCAATAAAGAATTCTCTTCTCTTCTCTTCTCTTCTCTTCTCTTCTCTTCTCTTCTCTTCTCTTCTCTTCTCTTCTCTTCTCTTCTCTTCTCTTCTATTATCAATAGTTGCATAAACAAAAAAACCTTAATGATGACCATCAAAGAGGTGTTACATTAGGAAATAAGTATTTCAGTTTTATTTGATATGAGATTAACATTTAAAGGAATGAAAGGTTCTTCAATTTTTTTTACTTTTCTGAAAAGAGTTTCATTTTTTTTTTGAACATTATTATTATATTTGGCATGCTCTAAGAAAGTTCAAGTCCCAGATTGCAAACTTAAATGAGATGTTTTCAGAATTAGATCAACATTTGTGAGGCGATGACTCACAAACAAATTAATTTGTGGCTGAGTTACATCCATACCTATCAGGGTGTGAATTTTATACAGAGATCGACAAGATGGGACAAATTTAGGTGAGAGCATACTTATGTAAGGGATTTGTATATAAATGTAGCCAAGTAGTAGACATAATATAGAGTACATCCTATTGATGCTATCAATATTTTAAATGCATGTTTATTTTGTTTCTGATGCTCTGATAACTCAAGAAAATTGAAAGAAGCTGATTTGATACTTTACTAAACAGGCATACATGTCTTGCGTCTATCTTTCTCTGATAGTGAAATAAAATTGTTCCCCCTTAAAATAATAATTGATCATATGGAGGAAATCTGGAAGTGTTCACATGCACATCAAGAGCATCAATTGCATGGTCATGACTGCTGTTTTTCATTTTTTAAATATTCTGTAGATACCAAATCCATAGTTTTTGATGGATTGATTATATGCCATCAAGTCATTTTCAACTCCTAACAATCACATAGATGGATTTTGTCCATGAGTATCTATTATTAACTTGTTCAACAGTGCATCCATTCATCTTGCTGCTGGTCATTCTCTTCCTTCTTTCCCATCATCAGAGCCTTTTCCAATGAGCTGGGTCTTCACATAATGTAAGTATGCAAAGTAGGATCATTTGAGCCTGGTCATTTCCGCCTCAGATGAGAATTCTGGATTTGTTTGTTTGTTTTCTTGCCTGTCCATGGTATTCTCTTCTTCAACAACAACTTCCAAAAGCATCAAACCTCTTCCTATCTTCCTTCTGTGTCCATATGGTTTTTACCTCAGGAGAAAGTAAAAGTCAGAACATAGAATAATAGGGTTGGAAGGGACCTTGGCAGTCTTCCAGTCCAACCCGCTGCTTAAGCAGGAGACTAGAGGTGAAATGCTACCAGTTCGGACTGGATCAGGAGAACCAGTAGCGGAGATTAGGGAAGGTTTGCCGTACCAGTAGCAATTGTTGGCTGGCCATGCCCCCAAACCGGTCCACAGCCCGTAGCCCTGCCATGTTTCCCTACCTTCCACGCTGCCAAACTCATTGTTTGGAGCATCTAAAGAAACATCTTCCAACTCTTCAAGATCGACTTTAAGAGCTCCAAGAAGCTGACAGCAAAAGTAGTGGCAGTGGGGGCAATAGGTGTGGGTATGGGAGTGTCCCTCCTTGGTCCTCCTCTCCCAGGTGACAGCCAGGGCTTCGCCGCCGCCTCTTTTCCTAAGAGGGGTGGTGTCTGCCTCCAAGTCCTTGCAGACACACACACACACACACACACACACCCCTGTCGTCCCTGCTGCCACTACTTTTGCTGTCGGCTTCTTAAAGTTGACCTTGAAGAACTGGAAGACATTTCCTTAGATCGCCAAATGTCAGCAATCTAAGGAAACGTCTTCTTACACCTTCTCCTCCCCATTCCTCTCCCACAGTTTTTCCATTTCTGTGCCTGGATTCTGCTTCTTATATCTTCTCCCCATCCCCCCCCCATTTTTCCATTTCTGTGCCTGCATTTTGCTTCTTACACCTTCTCCCCCATTTCCCCCCATTTTTCCATTTCTGTATCTGGATTCTGCCTCTTACACCTTCTCCCCATCCCCCCCTCATTTTTCCATTTCTGTGCCTCGATTCTGCTTCTGCAAGAGAAGGCTCCCATGTTCACTTGGGTGGTGGAGGAAAAATCAAAGAGCTTCAGAAGGGCAGAATGTGTTTCAAAATATGCAGCTCCTGGTTCTAACAGTGAGTGATGTCAAGTTGGCCATGCCCACCCGGTCACATGACTACCAAGCCACGCCCATCAAGCCATGCCCACAGAACCGGTAGCAAACATTTTTACATTTCACCCCTGCAGGAGACTCTATACTATTTCACACAAATGGCTGTCCAGTCTCTTCTTAAAAACTCTTGCAATGGAGGCTCACAACTTCTGAAGGCAAGCTGTTCCATTGTTTGATTGCTTTCTTCTTAGTTCTAGATTGCTTCTCTCTTCAGTTAATTTTCATACATTGTTTATTCATCCTGATTCGTATTCATATTCTTAAAGTGGCATATGAACAAAACTCTTGAAATATATTGCAAAAGCATTGCTATATAAAGCTAATGTAACTTTTAAGGTTTCCCTTTTCAGTGTATTTTCAAGCTAATTGCTCTCTCAAAGTAGAAGTCTCAGTAAGCATTTAATAGCCAACATCAACATTTATCGCCTGACAATATTTGATTGCTTCTAACACATTTATTAGTCATGACAGATGGTGGCCAACATAATTTGTTGATATATACAACCTTTCTGAGCTGGTCTATTGTCATGTGATGATATTTGAGAATTGCTTCAGTTAGCTATAAAAGTGAGACGAGTAATTGGGGCCTAGATACACAATAGGATTTAGTTAATTACATACCGTACTTGTTTTTTTTAAAAAAAGGGGGAAACAGTGTATTAAATTGGTGATAAATCTCCAGATGTCTACATTTAAAATGTTGAGAGAAGCATTAATCTCAGTGCAAGGAATTTCGTTGTTGGATCCAGGATGGCCATTAAAATATTGTAACAAAGAGAAACCGATGAAAGAAAAGGATGGTATTGAGGAGTGATTTTTTTAATATAACTAAATTTATCCTCAATACAAAACCATAACTACAAAATATACTGTACTGTTGAATGTGAAATCTGTCCAGGCTGGAATCCTTATTCACATTTTGTCTCATGCATGTATCCAATTTTCCCCCTCATTCATAGTCATACATATGCATTTGTGATAATGGCTTTTTAATTTGCTCTGCCAAGAGAAGGTATGGAATACAAAAATATGGAGGAGGAGTGTTAGATTACAAGAAAGAGCTTCTAATAGCTCAGAAAGGAAGGACGCTTCTTTCAGACATCAACACTTTATTTTGTCTCTTCTACTGTTTTCCTTGCAAAACACATAGACTTCTTTGAAGTCAGCCAAGTAGCTTTCACACCTGCATATACTCTTAATCAGTGGTGGGATTCAAATAATTTAACAACCTCTGACCTAATGACTGGCTGGGTGGGCGTGGCCATGGTGGGCGTGGCCAGGGGGTGTGATAGGCAGCACTTGGACCTGGGAGCAAAAATGGGCCGCGGAGGTGGGAGGTGCCCTGTGCCCTGTTTTGGGCCTAGTAGGCCTCCCTGTACTTACCTGGGAGCCAAAATTGGCCTCAGGGAGACTCCTGGAAGGGGCAGGGTGGGAAGGGGTGGGGACAGCCAGCAATTTAACAGCCAGTTCACCTAAACTGGCCCAAATTGGCTGAATCCCACCACTGCTTTTACTCTCCCCAAGTCCCATGCCGCAAGACAATAGAAGAGAACATTTGTGGAACACCTGAATAGCATTGACCCCAGCATAGTGTCCTAGCTCATATTTTGTGAATTCCAAAATTCTTAAATCTTAAGTCAGATTCATCAGATTTTGTTTTTCTCCCATGAAAAACCTTTATCAGATGGAATGATAACCTTAACCTAGGTCAGGGGTCTGCAAACTTGGCTCTTTTAAGACTTGTGGACTTCAAATCCCAGAGTTCCTCAGCCAGCAAAGTTGAAATCCACAAATCTTAAAGGAGCCAAGTTTGCAGACCCCTGACCTAGCTAAATCATAAGTACATACTTTCTTCAAGTTACTTCCACTTCAGGTAGTTGTGACAAGGAAGACCAACCGATGAAGATTTTGCATTTTTCTTCAATTTTAAAAAGATGTTTAGTATGAACATACAATGCTTTACTAAATAAAATTTTCAATTTTCTTTGAGTTCCATACTGAGAAGTGGTGGTGGAGAAGCCCATTGTACGAACAAACATAGCTTAGATCAAACCTACATTCAATCTGAGGTAATTTCTCAAATCTCAGTAGGATGCTACCACTTTGACATACTGCCTTGGTGTGGAAGCTAAGCAGTGTTAGTTCTGCTTGGTTTTTGGATGGGATTCCTCTAAGAAAGGCCAGGTTGGAAAATAAAACAAAACTAAACATCCGAGCAAAAAGGCAATACAAACCGCTTCCGTTCTGCTGCCAAGAAAACTGAATAGACGTGTTTATGAACTCACCAAAATTTGAGCTCAGCCTGAAATAGATTTTTCCTTGTAATTTTAGATTGCATTTACATCAAATGTATGAAATTGCCTTTAGGCGATTATTCCCTGTGTAATCAATTTGAAAAGAATTGATTTGAAAAGAGCGCTAGGATCTGCCTCCAAACATGAAGAGGGCCTCAAATTGTCCACCTTAAAACTATTATATTGAGAAAATAGTAAGCAAGCTGTTTTGTTCCCTTTATGGTATCTAAAAAGCTACCGTAGATACTGTATTTGTCCTTAAGTCAATGAGTTGCGGGGGCACAGTGGTTAGAGGCAGGGATGGGCTGCTAGGCGTTTTTAGGGGTTTGGGAGAACCTCTAGCTAAGATTCTGTGAAGTTTGGAGAACCCCCAAATCCCACTTCTGGCTGGCCCCGCCCACCCATCCCTTCCCCTTTCTGGAGTCCCCACGTTGCCCATTTTGGATGCAGGTAAGTGCAGGGTGTGCATGGAGGCTCGGGGAGGGCAAAAAATGGGCATACTGGAAGTTTGGGAAGGGCCGTTTTTGCCCTCCTGGAGGCTCAAGGAGGGTAAACACCACCACCACTGTGGTGCAGGAGGCCAACTAGCCCACGCCCACCATGGCCACGCCCCCCCCAGCAACTGGGCAGAGAACTCCATGCTAAAATGTTTGAAGCCCACCTCTGGTTAGAATGCAGTACTGAAGGCTACTTCTGCTGCCTGCCAACTGCCTGCAATCTGACAGTTCAAATCTCACCAGGTTCAAGGTTAACTCAGCCTTCCATCCTTTCCGAGGTGGGTAAAATGAGGACCCAAATTGTTAGGGCCAATAGGGTGACTCTGTAAACCATTTAGAGAGGGCTGTAAAACACTGTAAAGCGGTATATACATCTAAGTCAGCGGTTCTCAACCTGTGGGTTACGACCCTGTTGGGGGTCGAATGACAATTTGGCAGGGGTCGCCTAAGACCATCGGAAATATGGGAAGTGTTAAGTTCTGGAAGTAACGAGGCTGGAGACCAGGGTAGTGACAACAGCTCTTTAATATAGGGTGAACCCAGCAACAGGCTGGGGGAAAAACCTCTCCTTTTATACAGTTCTACTGGAGGCTTCGTCCAATCAGCAACGTGCTGATTTCCCGCTCAAATATTTAAAGGTACAAACATGAATACATAACACTCCTCCCCTCCCAGAAAACACTTTGCCTCTATTTACATATTTATTTACATGTTATTTTTCGTAGCCACGCAAATAACCTGGGCGTCTCCTAGTTCTTTCTGACCTGCGCGGTTCAGTTCTGGGTGGTGTTTTGAGCTGGTCGGAGGGGCTGTTTTCTCCTCCCAGCTCTTTCTCTGAGCCAACGGGCTCCGGATTATTGGCCGACTCTTTTTCTTGGCCATCCGGCCTTGGATTACTTTTGAAACTTTCCCTGCTGTTTCCTCGGGAACCTGATGGCGTCGCTGGAACTCTGGGACCTCAGCTAAGTCTTGCGCCTCCCCCGGGTCATTGTCAGCTGTGAATTCAAATTGGTATTGGTCATGATCTGTTTCATTTGGTTCGGTTTGATCAGTTATTCGTTTCCTTATCTGATCTATGTGGCGCCTCCACACTCGGTTGTCTGGTAGCTCTACCACGTACGATTTTGGGCCGGTTATCTTTATTATTTGTCCTGCGAACCAACTAGGGCCGTCCCCATAGTTTCGGGCCCACACCCGGTCGCCTATGCTCATTTCCCTTGTCTTTTCTAGTTCCCCCTTGTAACCCTCTGGTGTGTAATGGGGATTCAAACGGTCAAGTGGGCACCGGAGTTTCCGTCCCATTAGTAATTCGGCTGGGCTTTTCCCGGTGGCCGTGCTTGGGGTTCTGTGCTGAACGGCTAGGAAAAAGTCTATCTTTGTTTGCCAGTCACCTGGCTTGAGCCTGGACAATGCCTCCTTAGCGCTCCGGACGGAACGCTCTGCAAGGCCATTCGACGCAGGGTGGAAAGGCGCAGAGAGGGCATGTCGGATGCCCTCCTGTGCCAGTTATTCTTCAAACTGGGCTGCCGGGGATGGAGGCCCATTGTGGGACACCAGAGTGCCCGGCAACCCGTGAGTTGCGAATAGGTGGCGCAGGGCTGCGATTACTGCTTCGGCCGTAGTGGATTTCATGAGTATGATCTCCAACCATTTAGAGAATGCATCAACAACCACTAGGAACGTTTGGCCGTGGAAAGGGCCAGCAAAATCAATGTGGATTCTTGACCAGGGCCCTTGGGGCTTTTCCCATTCCTGACTGGGGCCGTTGGGGTAGAGGTCTGGACTCTTGGCAAGCCTGGCATTTCCCTACCCTCTCAGCAATCTCTGCGTCCATGAGTGGCCACCACACATAGCTTCTAGCTAACCCTTCATCCTTACGATCCCTGGGTGACCTCGTGGAGGAGGTCCAATACCTTTCCCTTAATTTATCAGGAATTATTACACGATCACCCCATAACAGGCACCCCTTGAGCCGAGAGCTCATCTCGCTTTTTAACAAATTCTTTGAACTGCTGCCCGCGAAGGGCCACCCTCTCTGTACCCAACCGAGTACAGTCCTTAACACAATGTCGGTATGATGCCCGAGCCACTTCCTTAGATGTGACTGGGCCAGAGTCCAAAGAGTCAATAAGTAGGATGGGCGCCCCGGAGTGGGGTCTTCGGTCGCCCTGGTAGTGGGCATCGCTTAACGCGCCTGCATGCCCCACTTCTTTTCCTGGTCGATGCTGCAGCTTGTACGAATAAGTGGCTAAGAATATAGTCCATCGGGTCAAGCGTGGCGAAAGTGCCACAGGCGTTGGTGATCGCCAGCCAGTATTCCTAGTAGCGGTCTGTGGTCAGTCACGATTTCAAAATTCCGCCCAAAGACATATTCGTGGAATTTTTAACCCCTGACACAATGGCTAGTGCTTCTTTATCTAATTGGCTGTAGTTCCTCTCTGGGAGGACATCGCTCTAGAGTAAAAGCTATAGGGGCTTCTGTGCCGCTTTGGAAGTCTATGGCTGAGTACAGCCCCACCCCATAAGGGAGGCATCGCAAACCAACACTAGGGGTAATGAGTTGTGATATTGGATGAGCAGGCTATCACTTGAGAGCAGGTTCTTTACTGCTTCAAAAGCCCTATTTTCTGACTTTCCCCAAGACCAAACAGTATTTTTCCTAAGAGCCTATGCAGCGGTTCCAAGAACGTTGCTTTGTTCTTTAAAAGACCGCATAGAAATTCACCAACCCCAGGAATGCCTGCAGCTCTGCTTTATTTTTAGGCGCTGGAGCCTTCCTAATTGCCTTGACCTTGCTCTCAGTAGGGTGAATTCCTTTCTTGTCTATCCGTAGCCCAAGAAATCGACGGATTCGACCCCTATCTGGCATTTGTTTGCCTTGACTTTTAATCCGCTGTCCGAAAATCCCCAAAACCTTTCTTAAACGCTCCCCAATTCCTCCATGTTTTCCCTGAGATTAGACGTCATCAAAGTAGGGACTACCCTGGGAGTCCCTGCAGTAGTCGTTCCATTAGGTTTTGGAACAACCCTGGTGCCACACTGACCCCAAATTGCAATCGGTGCACTTGAATGCCCCCTGTGCGTTACAATCGTTTGGGCTTGGCTGTGCGGGCATCTACGGGCAGTTGCTGGTAGGCTTGGGCCAAGTCTAACTGCAAAGACTTGCCCTTGCCCCAAAGAGTGCAATAAGTGTTGCACCACGGAACCGGTAAGCGCTTTTCTGTAAGGCTTTGTTAAGCGTCGCGTTGTAGTCAGCGCAAATTCTAATGGACCCGTCCGACTTTATTGGGGTGACGATTGGCGTCTCCCACTTTGCGTGATCGACTGGCACCAAAATCCCCTGATTTATGAGCTTGTCCAGCTCCTTATCGATTTTGGTTTTAGGGCAAAGGACTCTCCTCGCCTTAAGCCTAATGGGGCTACCTGGGGTCTAAGTTGAAGGAAATAGGGGTCCCCTTGTACTTGCCCAGGCAGTCCTTGAAGACATCTTCGAACTCGTTAAAGAGAATGTCTTTCAGGTTACAGTCACTTCTGTAGATGCCAGTCACTCCATGCCCAGGGCACGAAACCAGTCTAGTCCCAACAGACTGGGCAGAGTTCCTTCGACGATCGTGATGGGCAGGGTCTTCTTGTATGGACCGTACTCGACTCGGACGGAGGTGGTCCTCGAACAGGGATGCGATTCTGGTAGTCGTGGACTCGTAGCCGTTGTGCTTGCAGGTGGCGCTGCGACGGACGGCAGCGACTTCGCCAAAGTGTCCCAGGACATGATGGTGATCGCTGATCCCGTGTCTACTTCAAGCCGCACCGTACTCCCTCTATTTTTGGCTTGGTGAAGATCTTCTTCTCCACTTGCCGAGGCGCGCCTATGACCACAGTTGTTTGGTTGGAATCCGCGCTTTTTGTTTGAGCCAATCGCGGGTCGCCTTGCCGATTCCGCGCCTGATTGGCCGATTTGAATTTTCGGCGGGAAGGTTGGGCCGCTCGACAAACTTGGGCTAGGTGCCCTTTCTTCCCACACCGCCGACATGTCGCGTCCTTAAACTTGCAGCGTTGGTGCTGGTGTTGACCCCCGCAGCTTCCGCATTCGTCTCGGTCCCCTTTGTCGCGTTTCTCGGTGCGGCATACCCCTTCCTCATCTTCACCGTCGGATTCGGTCTGAACCTCCTCCTGGTGCACCGGAGTTGCCTTCGCGCTCGCCTTCTGTGGGACCGGCTTCTGCAGTGTCTCTGCCGCTTGGGAGGACATTTCATGTGCTCTGGCTTCGTCCAGAGCGTTGGCCAGCGTCAGGTTGCTCTTTGCTAACAGCCGTCGCTGCAAACGGATGTCTTTGACCCCTCGGATGAGTTGCTCGAGGAGCACCTCGTCTAGGTCACGGTATCCGCAGTCCTTGGACGCTTTTCTTAGGGCGGCCATGTAGTCACCGATGGATTCGCCCTCCATCTGCCTTCGCTCTCCGAATTCAAACCGCCGCACGTATTTGGACGGCGTTGGTGCGAAGTGGTTTTTCAGTAAAGTCTGTAAAGTTGGCCACGACACCGACTGCAACGGCGTTGGCTCTGCCAGGGCTTCCGCGATATCAATGACCTCCGGACCACAGTGGCTTAAGAAGTAAGCCCTTTTTCGGTTATCTGGAACTCCTTGCAGTTCGTTGGCTTCTAGAAAGCTTTCGAAACGGGTCATATACGTTCCCCATTTCTCTTTAGCCGGGTCAAATGGTGCGGGCGGAGTGTAACTGGCCATCTCCGCTTTTCTGCCCTGGGTTTGCTGGGTTCGGGTCTATCGTGCTTCAGCTCGGTTCTGGTTCTCCTTAGCCTCGAGATCCCACCTTCGTCGCCAATGTTAAGTTCTGGAAGTAACGAGGCTGGAGACCAGGGTAGTGACAACAGCTCTTTAATATAGGGTGAACCCAGCAACAGGCTGGGGGAAAAACCTCTCCTTTTATACAGTTCTACTGGAGGCTTCGTCCAATCAGCAACGTGCTGATTTCCCGTTCAAAAATTTAAAGGTACAAACATGAATACATAACAGGAAGTATACTTGTGAGTCGAAGAATCGTGCTCCAATGGTTGACTCCACAAGCCAGCTGCAGGCTCTTCAAATCGCTAGCCGAATTCGGCTTCAGGCGCGATGAATTAAAAAAGAGAGAAATCTTTGCTCTGATGTCTCCCTCTCAAGCCAGCTGCAATCACTCCCAATCGCTAGCCTAATCTGGCTTCAGGCGCGATAAACTTAACAGGGGAGGAGTCTCCACTTTAATGCCTCCGTCCTCAAGGCAATCGCAAGCAGTTCAGATCGCTAGCCAATACGGCTTCAGGCGTGATAAATTCAAAAAAACAGTTTGCCACTTTTTTCCCCTTTCTGCGGCTGCTGAGGCGCGCTGAGATCGGTTGGAGTCGCCACATCATGGGGAATTGTATTAAAGGGGTCGCAGCACTATAAAGGTTGAGAACCACTGCTCTAAGTGCTATTGCTATTAAGTCTAAAGAAAATTTCAGAAACAGTGCTCTGTAGCTGAAAGAAGAAAGAGGGGAAGAGTTATGAGATGGATAAAACCAGGGGTATTGTGTATACATGCATATTATAGAAAGTATCCTTTTTTTTTAATTAAAAGATTCCAAATGTGGATTGATGGAATGTTAATTGACTTTAAGCTCTTAAAAAAAAAAAAAACTTAATGGGATGTTCACCAAAGTACACATGGGAAGTTGTCCCTATTTCTTCCATTAAAGAAACAGCTCATACTGAATGACTGTGAAGATTGTATTTAGGCCTTTGAAAAGCAAGCCATTCATGAAGTTGCTTTTTCTTTGCTAAAAGACATGTTCTCAGCTTCAGCATGGCTACCAGCCAAAAATGCAATTTCCTCTTTTAGCTTGATTTCTTTTTTTGGGGGGGGGGGGGAAGGAGGGGGGTTTAGAATGAAAAAGGAAGGATGCAAGTTTGAAAAATCAGTTTATACCAGAAAGGTGGTAAAGCATTTCCCCATTTTATGAAATTAATAAAACAAATAGGATTTAATATGGAAAATAAGAAATTGAAAATGCTCAGGGGAGAGCATTTATCTCTCTCTATGTTACTTTGAACTAAATTAGAATGAAAAAAAAATGGATATATAGTGAAAGATTAAATTTTATTCATTTATTTATATCCCACTGTAGGTTCTCTTTATATACTTGACTGTTGGTATTAATATAAATGAATCTTATTCTTTTTTTTTTCTGTTTCACTTTGGGAATGAAAAAGTTGGATCCTGAAAAAGCAGAATAGAAAGAGTATTGAAATGTTTGAACTTTGGTTCACTTTGGAGAAAAGAGGAGTATATCATGGATAGCTGGGGGTTGTGGGGGGGGGGGGGAACCACAGATGGATTATAGAACAGAATTTTCATTCCAGGCATGAAGGACTAGGTTCAAAATAGCAAATTTAGGATGTATATAGCAAAGATGCAGGTTCCTTGAGAAGTCCAAAATGTTGGGAAAGGAAAGGGGATAAAAGGATGATGGACTCAGCTATGACCACTGAGGAGGAGAAAGAAGAAGAGGAAGAGGGGGGGAAGAGGAGGAGGAGGTGGTAGAAGCGAAGAAGAGGAGGAGGAGGTGGTGGAGGAAGAGAAGAGGAGGAGGAGGAGGAGGAGGAGGAGAAGAAGAAGAAGAAGAAGAAGAAGAAGAAGAAGAAGAAGAAGAAGAAGAAGAAGAAGAAAGAAAGAAAGAAAGAAAGAAAGAAAGAAAGAAAGAAAGAAAGAAAGAAAGAAAGAAAGAAAGAAGTAGCTATTTATGTGGTCACTAAGTAAGCATTGACATCAACTTTAGCTTTTGAACATATTATGTTGGTAAACAAAATTAAGAGCCAAGATGAATGTTTTCCTGCAAATATTTATAAAAGGAAACCAGGCATGATGGGCTGAGAGATTGCCTAAAGATTCCCCAGAGTTTACAATTTTTGTTTTGCTCAGAATTCCAACAAGCTACAGCTTTAGCATCAGAGGTGTTTTTCTTCTCTTTAACAAAACAAATCCTTTTTTAGTCAATGGCCAATTCTGATGATAGAAAGACATCCCTGAAGCCAAACAATACATCATAGTAGCTGCATCACTGGATTTCTGAATATGGAATTATTAACATGAAACTCAAGATATTTGAAATCCTCGGGGGTATGTAGATGAGTGGAAGTGGCAGATCTAATAACCCTGTAATGTTTATGAAAGACACAGCCTAGACAAAAAGTAGATAAGGAATCAAAGGGGAAAATCTCGGACTTCAAAAAACAAAAGTCTAAATACAGGATAAGAAGTTAAACAAGAAAGGAACACTTGGCTAGCCGAAAGTTTAAAACTCTATTCATGTTGCTGATGCTTGGGGAATCCGTTTCTTCAAAATTCTGCAACTATTTCTGATCCGGAAGATTTAAAAGACAGCCCATAAAAACAGTAGCTTTGTTAGAAAGCTTCCCAAGTAGGTACAAAGTTCTGTCTTGATGAATTGGACTACTAGATAAAAACTGCCACATTTTAAAGCATTAACAAAATCCCATTTGCTTCTATTTTATGACTTTGTTTGAAGTAGATATAAACATTGCTACCACTGTAAAAAGTAAAAGGTAAAGGTTTCCCTCGCACATACGTGCTAGTCATTCCCGACCCTAGGGGGCAGTGCTCATTTCTGTTTCAAAGCCAAAGAGCCAGTGCTGTCCAAAGATGTCTCCGTGGTCATGTGACCGGCATGACTAAATGCCAAAGGCGCATGGAACGCTGTTACCTTCCCACCAAAGGTGCTCCCTATTTTTCTACTTGCACTTTTTACGTGCTTTCGAACTGCTAGGTTGGCAGAAGCTGAGACAAATAACGGGAGCTCACCCCGTTATGCAGCACTAGGGATTCGAACTGCTGAACTGCCGAACTTTCGATCGACAAGCTCAGCGTCTTAGCCACTGAGCCACCGTGTCCCTTTTTACCACTGTAGCTCCAGATAATTCCTGGAATTGATAACTCCCAAACAGGTTGGTGCCCAGTCGGAAACTTTTTGAACTTTTCCTTGAAATTTCTGTGTGAAATGAGAATTCTGTTCCAGAGAACAGAGCCCCTTTGGAGGTTATGTGAGGATCTTTTAAATACAGTGTGTCTTTATAGGCCGATTTCATTATTCATGGAAGACAAATGCTAGCAAACATAGGCACATATTTAAAAGTTCTAGAGAGGGAAAAATAGCCAGTCTTTCAGAGAGATGAGCAAAGATCTCTATACACTTAGCAGCGTTGACCTTATGTGCTTTGGTGTTTCACTCATCTCTCCATGCAACAATTTGGCTGTCCTCTCTTTGCACTTTGTCTTTGTTCCCCCTGTAACATAGTTTGGAAAGAAAATGAGTTGCGTAGGAGCTCCAATAGCAGCTGTTTAGATTGACTGTGGAAACAGCTTTGGGAATTCTTGGCCATTTCTGAAACGTGAAGAACTGCTGAGTTGTTCTTCCTTTTCTAAAGCCTTTGGTTCTGGTTTTTCTCCTACCCTTTAAACCTCTTTGCTTGACCAGTTAAAGAGCTGTAACTGTGCCTTATGTTGGTCAAAGGAAAACAAGGCATTATTCTGGTTTGCAATAGCAAAATGTTGGAATATTCCTTTTATTTGCAGATGGGAGTCAATTGGCTATTAAGATGGAAAAAGACAAAGGCATAAATGAATAGTCCTGGCTACTCAACTGTACAAAATGTAATAGATTTGTCATCAAAAGTAATGAACTGGCGAACAAGTCACTTTATTAGCAACCTGTATGAAGCATCAGCACACAGAATATTATTTTTCAACTGACTTTAACTGCAACACTGCAGAAAGATGAAAAGCCATGAAATCTCTATAGACAAAACTGCAGCAAATCTAGCTGTGTGGACAGCAGCATTTTTATTTTTTTAAAAAGCTTTGAAATATATTTAAAAGTATTTATCGAACAATTGACAGAAGGGGTCAATTTCTTCAATGCCGCAGTAGATTTTTAGAACTATAACTGAATAGAGAACCTGGCATCCCATACAGGTCACTGCTAAAGATTCCAGTGGTGGCATTCAATACATCATGCCTTGTTCTGCAGAGCCTCGCATTGTAAGTGCTCCATCCAAGTTTACTCAGTTTGCCCTCAAGTCCTATTCTTCTATTGAACTGCCACAAGAAAGATGGTTTCTTTAGTGAAAAATAAGTATAGCTATAACAGAAAACAAATGTAAACCAAAATAATATTTACTACAATAAAACTAAGGAGAACCTATACCGTTTGTTCTGACCTAGGCTTTCTTAGAAATTAAACAGCACAAACTTAGTCCCGACAAACCTCTTTAATTCATACAGCTGTAAATTACTTTCATTTACAGTCTGCAAGGCTTGATAAACAGTCTTTCAGAGGAAGGTTATCAAGACCCACCTATCTCACGTGGAACGCTGCCAAAGAGCTAATTTCCAGATGCAGGGCAGGGCCAAACTTGGCACAGAGTCCCAAACAGAATTTTCAAGTCTTGAATCGGCAAAATGAACTAATTGCTTCCTGCGAAAGCTCACGTCCCGTTCACTTCTCTTTTATGTCTTATGCGAGGGGCCAATCATCTCCAAGCCTTACTCCCAAGTCGACCCTGTTTCTTTAATAGTTCCTGTCTCCTGGCAGCTCTGCGCATGCGCATGCACACACTGGAACAGGCTCATGCTGTTCTTCTGCCTCACTGATGTCAGACTCTGGAGGCAGCAAATAATTACCAGATGGCCTTGGCCCTCTCTCTGCCTCTGACTCAGAGCCATTGTCCGAGCCTTCCCCAGACTCCAGGACTGGCCCACGTTCCTCCCCAACCTCCTCACTGTCTGAATCTGCTGCCAGCTCTGCTGGCCGCTGGTGGGCCACAACACCATTTTAGACAAGTGTCTGTCTAGACTCTTCTTTAAAATCTCCAGTGATGGATTTCAGCAGAGGTACCACCTAGCTGACAGAACAGAACAGAACAGAACAATAGAGATGGAAGGGACCTTGGAGGTCGAACCCCCTGCTTAGGCAGGAAACCCTACACCACTTCATTCAAATGGTTATCCAACATCTTCTTAAATACCTCCAGTGTTGGAGCATTTACAACTTCTGGAGGCAAGTTGTTCCACTGATTAATTGTTCTAACTGTCCGGAAATTTCTCCTTAGTTCTAAGTTGCTTCTCTCCTGGATTAGTTTCTATCCACTGCTTCTTGTTCTACCCTCAGATGCTTTGGAGAATAGCTTGACTCCCTCTTATTTGTGGCAGCCCCTGAGATATTGGAACACTGCTATCATGTCTCCCCTAGTCCTTCTTTTCATTAAACTAGACATACCCATTTCCTGCAACTGTTCTTCATAAGTTTTAGCATCCAATCCTCTAATCATCTTTGTTGCTCTTCTCTGCAGTCTTTCTAGAGTCTCCACATCTTTTTTTTATAGGGCAAGGACTTTTTTGGTTCTTTTGCTAATTACTATTTGAAAGGTAGGGAAGGTGACTCATCTTTTTTTTTTTTTTTTGAGAACTAAGGAATATACAGATTGTCCAAACTACAATTGTTTTGTTAACTGTTGTCTACTTTCTCAGGTTCTTTATCAAGTAGCAGAATATGATATGAGAAGACATTATAGTATCTCTTTAAAGCTAGTGAAGACAACATTGCCAAAATGCTCTTCCCTCCCCTCCCCTCCCTTTCCCTCTCCTCTCCCTTCTCCTCTCCCCTCCCCTCTCCCCTCCCCTCCTCTCGTTTTGGAAAGTAGTGATTATGTGTTCATTGTTCAACTACTTTTCTGATTACCTATTGTTATTATATCAAATTGCTATATTTATATAATTGCCATATTAAGTTCCATTAAGTGCAATGGAACAATATATGGCTTTTAAAAAATGGAACTTCGTATTTACCATAATATTATTGTTGATTCTGGCATGATGCTTGCTGAAATTGGTTGTTTTCTTGCAGACATTTCATTGCACAAACTATACAAACTACGTAACATCATCAGTGCTAGTGACTAGCAATGATGACGTTACCTAGTTTGGATTATGAAACATCTGCAAGAAAACAACCAAGCTCAGACAGCACCAAAGCCCCTTCATTTCAACACGGAGCTACAAATATTCTCTTTTATAGTATACAAATACAATATACAAGATCCTTTATTGGTGACTCTGATATCTTATATCCAACTATATTACTTTATTTAAAAAAAACAAAGAACAAAAAAACAGAAGGATAGATATAAAGAAGATGCCGGATAACCATTTGTCTGAAGTGGTGTAGGGTTTCCTGCCTAAGCAGGACTAGAAGATCTCCAAGGTGCCTTCCAACTCTGTTATTCTATATTTTAAAAAGAAAAAGAAAAGGCACTTTATAAGGCAGTTGAAAGACAATTTTTTAAACTCAAAATGGTGTCATGTCCTCCAGACAAGAATAGAATAGAATAGAATAGAATAGAATAGAATAGAATAGAATAGAATAGAATAGAATAGAATAGAATAGAATAGAATACACACAAGGAATTTGTCTTGGTGCATATGCTCTCAGTGTACATAAAAGAAAAGATACGTTCATCAAGAATTCTAAAGTACAACACTTAATGTTAGTCATAGAGTACAAATAAGCAATCAGGAAACAATCAATATCACTATAAAGTGTAAAGATACAAGCAACAAAGTTACAGTCATACAGTCATAAGTGGAAGGAGATGGGTGATGGGAACGATGAGAAGATTAATAGTAGTGCAAATTTAGTAAATAGTTTGACAATGTTGAGGGAATTATTTGTTTAGCAGAGTGATAGCGTTCGAGAAGAAACTGTTCTTGTGTCTAGTTGTTCTGGTGTGCAGTGCTCTGTAGCGTCGTTTTGAGGGTAGGAGTTGAAACAATTTATGTCCAGGAAGTGAGGGGTCTTTAAATATTTTTACTGTATTATAATATATATAATAATATATTATATTATATTATATTATATTATATTATATTATATTATATTATATTATATTATATTATATTATATTATATTATATTATATTATATTATTATGGGTCTGAGGTTATGGGGGAGGTGTTCCTTTGTGTGAGGGTGAGTCTATTGGCACGGTAAGTGGGAGGGGCAGATATGGCGGAAGGGGATCGATCGACATAGGGGTCACGCGTTCGATGTATGCAGGCGATCGCGTGCCCGATCTAACTTTACCCGTTCCCGGATGGTCAGGACCCTCAGAGCCTGGGCCTTCGTCTGATGTTATGCAACGCACGGTCCGTGGCCAATAAGGCCCCTAATACATGATCTAATTCAGGGGTGCCGGATATTATAGGCGCACGGAGACCTGGTTGGGCAATGAAGGGTGTGCCCTGGTTGAGATGTGCCCACGGGTTTCCGTGCATTCCATCAGCCGAGGCCCAGGGTAGGGGTGGAGGGTGGCGGTTGTGATCAAAGAGAGTCTAGAGCCGAGGAGACCACTGTACCTCAGATAGCCGGTGTGAATCCCTCTTTGTGAGGTGGGGTCATAGATGTCAGATGGGCTTGCTGGTCGCGTACCTGGCTCCTTGCTGCGTGACAGCTGCCCTGCCCGAGCTCCTAGAGGTGCTTGCCGGGGTGGCGGTGGAGACCCCCAGACTTTTAGTCATGGGGGACTTTAACCTGCCATCTGCCGGCTCGTCATCGACGGTAGCTCGGGAGTTCTTGGCTTCCATGACGGCCTTGGACCTGACTCAAGTAGTGGATGGCCCCACTCACATCGGGGGTGGCACACTGGACCTGATTTTTGTCTCTGGTCAGTGGTTGAGAGATCTGGACTTAAAGGAAATAGTCATTGAACCTTTGTCATGGTCAGATCACTCTCTTCTTCGCCTGGACTTTCTGACCGCTACCCAACACCGCAGGGAGACGGAACCATTACGTTGGTACCGTCCCAGGCGCCTGATGGACCCAGAGAGGTTCCGGACGGAGCTTGGGCCACTTCCTGAGGATCTGGCTCACGGCACGGCAGAGGAACTGGCTGCAGCCTGGGAGCGGGCTGCGGCTGGGGCTTTAGACCGTGTCGTGCCTTTGCGGCCTCTGACCCGCGAGATCCCAACCGCCCTTGGTTCTCCGAGGAGCTGAGGGGATGAAACGCCGGAGAAGACGCCTAGAGAGTTCCTGGAGGTCCAGCTCAGAGGTTGATCGACACTAGTTAGATCCTATACTAGGACCTACCTAGTGGCACTGAGGAAGCGAGGCGCTGCTACGCCTCCTCATTGCGCCGGCAGATAACCGCCCAGCTGCCCCAGCCAGTGACCCGCCTCCTTCACCAGGGGAGCGGGATGACCCGATGCAGGGGCGTGCTGAGAGTTTAACGGTTATCTATACGATAAAATCGCTCAGCTGAAGGACGGTCTGGACCAAGATTGTAGTGATTCGGACGGGACGCCTGAGGCGGTCTTGGTGATGTTGTGTGGGATGAGTTTGACCCTGTGACTCCGAGGACATGGACAGGTTGCTGGGTAGATTGAATGCCACCACATGTTTATTGGACCTGCCCTCCTGGCTGGTGCTGGCCACTCAGGAGGTGACACGAGGCTGGCTCCAGGGATTACGAGTGCTTCCTTGTTGGAGGAGTCTTCCGCCGCCTTGAAAGAGGCGGTGGTGAGGCCCTCCTCAAGAAGCCTTCCTGACCCGCTGTTTTAGGTAATTATCGCCCAGTCTCCAACCCGCCGCGAAGGTTGTAGAGAGTATGGTGGCATATCAGTTCCCCTGCACCTGGAGGAAACTGTCTATCTGGACCTGCTCCAGTCCGGCTTCCGCCCGGTTACAGCACTGAGACGGCTTTGGTCGCGTTGGTGGATGATCTCTGGAGGCCAGGATAGGGGTTATTCCTCTGCCCTGGTCCTATTAGACCTCTCAGCGGCTTTCGATACCATCGACCATGGTATCCTGCTGCGCCGGTTGGGGATTGGGAGTGGAGGCACCGTTTATCGGTGGTTCTCCTCCTATCTCTCCGACCGGTCGCAGACGGTGTTGACGGGGGCAGAGGTCGGCCCGCAGCGCCTCACTTGTGGGGTGCCGCAGGGTCGATTCTCTCGCCTTCTGTTCAACATCTATATGAAGCCGCTGGGTGAGATCATCAGTGGCTTCGTGTGAGGTACCAGCTGTACGCTGATGACACCCAGCTGTACTTTTCCACACCGGCCACCCCAATGAAGCCATCAAGTGCTGTCCCGGTGTTTGGAAGCCGACGGGTCTGGATGGGGAGGAACAGGCTCAAGCTCAATCCTCCAAGACGGAGTGGCTGTGGATGCCGGCATCCCGGTACAGTCAGCTGAGTCCGTGGCTGACTGTTGGGAGCGAGTCATTGGCCCCGATGGAGAGGTGCGCAATTTGGGTGTTCTCCTGGATGAACGGCTGTCTTTGAAGACCATTTGACGGCCGCTCCAGGAGAGCTTTCCACCAGGTCCGCCTGGTGCGCCAATTGCGCCTTTCTAGACCGGGATGCCTTGTGCACAGTCACCACGCCTTGTGACGCCTCGCCTGACTACTGCAATGCTCTCACATGGGGCTCCCCTTGAGGGCATCCGGAGGCTACAGTTAGTCCAGAATGCAGCTGCTGGTGATAGAGGGAGCCCTCGTGGCTCCCGGGTGACACCTATCCTGCGCCGGCTGCACTGGCTACCTGTGGCCTTCGGTGCGCTTCAAGGTGTTGGTGAATGTCTTTAAAGCGCCCATGGCATAGGGCCGGGATACTTACGGGACCGCCTGCTGCTACGAATACCTCTCACCGACCTGCGCCTCACAGAGAGGCTCCTCAGGTGCCATCGGCGCGACAGTGTCGCCTGGCGACACCCAGGGAAGGGCCTTCTCTGTGGGGCTCCGCCTCTGGAACGAACTCCCCCCAGGACTTCGTCAACTTCCGGACCTCCGAACCTTTCGCCGCGAGCTTAAAACCTATTTATTCATCTGCGCTGGACTGGGTTAGTGTTTTAATGGGTTTTAATGGGTTTTAGTTCTAAATTTTAATTCTGGCCAATTTTAATAAGTTTTTTAATTGTATTTTAATTTGTATTTATAGTATTGTATTTTTACTTGGCTGTGAACCGCTCTGAGTCCTTCGGGAGAAGGGCGGTATACAAATTTAAATAATAAATAAAATAAATAAATAAATAAATAAATAATAAATATTATATTATATTATAATTTACTGTAAATATTAGTACTGTATTAGTATAAGTCATTAGTTGCCTATGACTCCAAGATGACACAGGGTTTAAAAGTATATTGAAGCCTTTTCAGGACAAATAAATCTACTTTTAATGATTTTAGTTTAATCTCAAGTAAGAGAATCTGATCTGGCAATTCTGATCTGGTTAAAAGATGCGAAGAAATTGGGGGGGAAATGACACAATATTCTTTCATACTGAATGTTGTTGCTGCTTCTTTGCTTCTTTTTCTAAAGCATGTAATTGATGGAAGCTTCTGGTATTTTTTTCTTAGTCAGAACAGTTTCTGAAAAGTCTTCAGTACCATTGACCTAATGAAATATGCATGCTAACTTTGTGATAACAAATTTGGCAACTAACCAAAGGAACTGAAACAACAAGGAGCTTTCAGAATAGGCTAGTGGAAGGATGATTATTTTTAAAAAAATAAATAAAACATAACTCTGATCATGATTAGATGCTCTGTTTAAATACTGGATTTTTTTAATTTTTTTTTGGTGGATTTTGGAAGCAAGGAAAACTTTTATTAGAGGTTTTTTTATACAGCTTAATGTGGAATTTAAAAAGAGGAGTCAAGAGAAAGCACAAATCCTTTTGAATCAGATGAAAAGAAGAAGAATTAAAGAAATTGCCAGAGAAGATAAGCACTTCTCCATAAATTAGCGTTTACGACATCATTTTGCAACAAGGTTGTTTTATGCACAAAGATGGAGAGATTTGGCCCTACCCACAATGGAGAAATTAGGATGATAGAACCTGTTGAGGTAGCAAAACGGACTTAATTTCAGAGGTGGTATTCAACAGGTTCTGACCAGTTCTGAAGAACTGGTAGTGGAAATTTTGAGTAGTAAGTACCAGCTCTGACTGGCCCCGCCCCCATCTATTGTCTAGCTCCTGAGTCCAAGCTGATTGGGAGGAAATGGGGATTTTGCAGTAACCTTCCCCTGGAGTGGAGTGGGAATGGAGATTTTATAGTATCCTTCCCCTGGAGTGGGGAGGGAATAGAGATTTTGCAGTAACCTTCCCCTGGAGTGGAGTGGGAATGGAGATTTTGCAGTAACCTTCCCCTGGAGTGGAGTGGGAATGGAGATTTTGCAGTAATCTTCCCCTGGAATGGAGTGGGAATGGAGATTTTATAGTATCCTTCCCCTGGAGTGGGGAGGGAATGGAGATTTTATAGTATCCTTCCACTGGAGTGGGGAGGGAATGGAGATTTTATAGTATCCTTCCCCTGCCATACCCACCAAGCCACGCCCACCAAGCCATGCCACACCCACCAAGCCACGCCCACAGACCCGGTAGTAAAAGTTTTTGAATCTCACCACAGACTTATTTGATAAGAAAACAAAAAAGACAGCATCTATGTTATTGCTTCCTGGAATAACCTGCATCCCTTATGGACTTTTTGCATAAAACAGAAAAAAATGAATGTATAATTAAACTCAATAATTATATAGCTGTTTGGAAACTAACCAATTCATTGTTGCTAATCCAGACCAGGTTTTTTGTGGGGAGTGCTCTAATTGGACACAATGTCCAGTTTTAGGATTTTCAAAAGGATCTTCATTTGGTATGGAAAAAAATGGCATTTGGTATTTTTCTAAAAAAATTTCACGCAGAGTGCATTAAGCAAACTGGAACACACCAAATGCTATTTTGAGCGATGTTCCTCTAAAACCAACCTTTTCTTCTATTTCTGTCTCCACACAGTATTTCATTATCCATATCTATATGTCTCTGTATTTGCATTCCATCCATCATCCATCCATCCATCCATCCATCCATCGTAAAACTCTGCCAATAACCTTGCAGTAGTGAGGAAAATGAGATGAATTTTGAAACCATATTGTAATCTGTTACGGGAAAAGCCTTGTTGAATTTCAGAATGGCATTGAGGAAACTTTATATAAAGGTGCTTGTAGGTAATCATGATGCCATTTCCGGAAAGCAATGAATCTAATTGTTAGCAGTTGAAGTAGTAGGAAAAAAAATGAAGTCGTTGCACACACACACACACACACACCATCATCAAACTAGGACAGTTTAAAAAAAAATGTAGCTTTTGAAATAGTTTTGCCTTATTGTCCAGTATAAGGCTGGGCAACCCACAAGATGGAATAATTGGAAAAACAAGGATATTTATTAATTGCCCAAACTGTTAGAAATAGAATAACAGAGTTGGAAGGGACCATAGAGGTCTTCTAGTGCAACCCCCTGCTTAGGCAGGAAACCCTACACCACTTCAGACAAATGGTTATCCAACATCTCCTTAAAAACTTCCACTGTTGAAGCATTTACAACTTCTGGAGGCAAGTTGTTCCAATGGTTAATTGTTCTAACTGTCAGGAAATTTCTCCTTAGTTCTAAGTTGCCTCTCTCCTTGATTAGTTTCCACCCATTGCTTCTTGTTCTACCCTCAGGTGCTCTGGAGAATAGCTTGACTCCAGGGATGGGTTCCAAATCCCATCACTACCAGTTCACTTGTGTGCGCATGTGCACACACAGTGCTTCTGTGCATGCACAGAAGCATCCGGGTGGGTGAGCAGAGCCTCCTGCTGCCGCCACCTGATCTGGTGCGAACTGGTAGCAACCCACCAGTGCTTGACTCCCTCTTCTTTGTGGCAACCCCTGAGATATCGGAACATTGCTATCATGTCTCCCTTAGTCCTTCTTTTCATTAAACTAGACATACCCAATTCCTGCAACCGTTCTTCATATGTTTTAGCCTCCAGTCCCCTAATCATCTTTGTTGCTCTTCTCTGTCCTCTTTCTAGAGTCTCAACATCTTTTTTACATTGTGGTGACCAAAACTGGATGCAGTCTTCCAAGTGTGGCCTTACCAAGGCATTATAAAATGGTATCAAACGATCTAAGTGTCAAAGCCCACTGTAACTACATAGCAAAAAAAGCCCTAAGAGTTGTAAACTAATCCTGCATAGCTTCTTTTCCAAAAACACTACACTACTAACCAGAGCATATAAAACATTTGCTAGACCAATTCTAGAATACAGCTCGCCTGTTTGGAACCCTCACCACATCTCTGACATCAATACAATTGAGCAAATCCAGAAATATTTTACAAGAAGAGTTCTCCATTCCTCTGAAAACAACAAAATACCTTATCCCACCAGACTTGAAATCCTAGGCCTAGAAAACTTGGAACTCCGTCGCCTTCGACAAGACCTAAGTTTAACTCATAGAATCATCTACTGTAATGTCCTTCCTGTTAAAGACTACTTCAGCTTTAATTGTAACAATACAAGAGCAATCAACAGATTTAATGTTAACTGCTTTAATCTAGATTGCAGAAAATATGACTTCTGTAACAGAATAATCAGTGCTTGGAATACTGTACCTGACTCTGTGGTCTCTTCCCATAATCCTAAAAGCTTCAACCAAAAACTTTCTACTATTGACCTCACCCCATTCCTAAGAGGACCATAAGGGGCGTGCATAAGCACACAAACGTGCCTACCGTTCCTGTCCTATTGTTTTTGTTTTTGTTTTTGGTTTGTTTTTTTTTGTTTTTTCTTTTCTTTTCTTTTCTTCTTCCTATATATATATTGATGCTTATACCTCCTAATATTTACTCATATATGTTTATATACTATATAATCCTTTTTATATGATGTTGTGACAAAAATAAAATAAATAAATAAATAAATTAATTAACACTTGATCTCGATTTTACCCCTCTGTTCTTAGCACCCTCCCCCTATCAGTGGCCTGATCACAAAAATCACTCTGACTTGAGGGCGCAGCTGTTAATCACACATTTTGTTACTGCTCAGGCCATTTTCCCCATTTGTCTTTAATCACATGCCAATTCTATTCCCAGCCTAGTTTTCTAACTTCAGTTATTTCCTTTTTCCCTTATACCAGATATCTCATGAGATATGATGCATCGGCAGGAATCCGAGATTCTCCCAGTGCAGTCAAGAAGCTAAGTTCAGGTCACTTTGACACGATGTATCCGGGAAGATGCTGAATCTGCATTTCTCTAGCCAATTATTCCTGCCAAAAGGACAGAGGAATTCATATATTTCTGGGTAGAAAAACTCATTAAAATCGGGACATCTGGTACTTTCATAGTCCGTGCTTAATTTATTCCTGGATGCTCTAGCTGTTTTAAGTGTCAGAAAAGGGTGGCCTTTCTCCTTTATTTAACAATTCAGAGTAATAAATATATTATGCAGATGTGAGATGTTCTGGATTGAGAAGCCCAGCAGCTGTATGGGACTGGGAATTGGTTGTCCCTAGGTTGACGGACAAAGATAAATCTTTGAGAACACCACCATGAATTAACAAGAGCTGGCTATGAAGCACATTCAGGTTATTCATACAAATTATTCAAGGACCAAAGTAGGTATCCAGAACCTCTTCTAATTCCCCAAGAACTCCAATTTTTATTCATAGTTCCACAAGGTATATAGTGTATGAGACAATTTTCATGCTAAAAGTGTCCAAATATGGTGTCGTGTCCCACTCCTCCGCTGACGGCCGGGTCAGGGGAATCCGAATCAGGCGTGCCTCTGCAGCTCTGCCAAAGTCCTAGCAAAGTCCTCAGGGCAGGCAGGAGATCAGAAAGTGACTTCAGCAAGATATGTTTAGACTTTGCCTGACTCAGAGAATGCCAGAAAGCAGATCCTTTATATAGGCCATGGAGTGTGGCTCCATGACTCAGCACTTATCCAGGCCTGCCCCTCCCTTCCTTCTGTTGCCTCCGCCTATCAAGTCTTCTGACGCGAGGGTCACTCCAGTCAGCAGCTGTTGGCAATAGACCTCCCTCAGGCTCACATGCTGTGGAGGAGGGGGAGGGGTCTAGTTGCTCCGTTTGCCTGGGCATGGAGCCAGAGCTGGGGGCTGGAGATATTTCCTCCTCTTCAGCCTGTCTGGGCATGGAGCCAGGGCTGGGGCCGGGAGGCATACTAGAACATTCCTCCGTGTTCGGAAGCAGATAAGCAGGCCCCGGCTGTGGTGAGATTGGGCGAGACACAACATATGGTCAAATATGGCCTTGCACCTTAAAACCGTTTTTCCTGTGTAATTTCATAGTATATTTCAGTCTATAGACTAATTTCAGACAGCAGTCCTGGAGCAGAAGAAGAATCCGGTCATCTGGTCAAGTCAATGGGACTGATATTCCTTGATTCCCATGTGTGGGCATTCTCTTTTGGAAAACAATCTGGTTGGGTTACAAGGAATATGAGGCTGCATTAATAGAGGGATACAATCAGAGGTGGGATTTGTAATGTATTACTGTAAGTTTTGGCGGGAGTTTTAGGCGGGAAGTATCTCGCTTCTGATTGGATGCAGCCTCTGGCTGAAGTGTATATAAGGAGAGGTTTTTCTCCAGAGTTTTGCTGGGTCACACTATATTAAAGAGCTGTTGTCACTAACCTGGTCTCCTGCCTCGTCAATACCCAAACTTAACAGGATTCATTTAACTTCCCTACTGGTTCGCATGTGAGTGTGTGCATGGCTTTCCACTCATGCTCTTTGCTTGCACATTACATCCAAGTGGGTGGGCGGAGCCTCCCGTGGTCACCACTACTGGTTTGCCCAAACTGGACAGAACCGGATGAATTCCACCTCTGGAAACAATCAAGATCACATGAAGTATTAGTACACTTTACAAAGCCTTAGTAAGACTACACTTAGAATACTAGATCCAGTTTTGGGCACCACAATATATAAAAAATGTTGAGACTCTGGAAAAAGCGCAAGAAGAGCAGCAAAGAGGATTAGGGGACTGGAGGCTAAAACATATGAAGAACAGTTGCAGGAACTGTGCATGGCTAGGCTAGTGAAGAGAAGGACCAGGGGAGACATGATAGTAATGCTCCAATATTTGAGGGGCTGCCACAAAGATGAGGGGATCAAGCTATTTTCCAAAGCATCAGAAGGCAAGGCAAGAAACAATGGATGGAGACTAATCAAGGAGAGAAGCAAACTAGAACTAAGGAGAAATTTCCTAACAGTGTGAACAATCAACCAGTGGAATGGTTTGCCTTCAAAAGTTGTGGATGATTACTAGAAGCTTTCAAGAAGAGATCGGAGAGCCAAATGATACAGGGTCTCCTTCTTGAGCAGGGGTTTGGACTAGAAGACCTCCAGGGTTCCTTCCAACTCTATTATTCTTTGTCCTATGAATCTCACCCTTATTCTCCTCCTGCATCTGAGGTGCTACCGAATTATACCTAGCTATGGCCCTGGTCCAGAAAAGGTGGTTTTTCAGTGGACTTGGTTTGGGATGTCTGCAGACTAACACAGACAGGCCTAAATTGATCACATTTTTTAAAATAACTGAATGAACAGAGAAGAAACAACAAAGATGATTACGGGACTGGAGGCTAAAACATATGAAGAACAGTTGCAGGAACTGGGTATGTCTAGTTTAATGAAAAGAAGGACTAGGGGAGACAAGATAGCAGTGTTCCAAGATTTGATTGGTTGCCACAAAGAAGAGGGAGCCAAACTAATTCCAAAGCACCTGAAGGCAGGACAAGAAGCAAATTAAGCAAGGAGAGAAGCAACTTAGAACTAAGGAGAAATTTCCTAACAGTTAGAACAATTAATCAGTGGAACAACTTGCCTCCAGAAGTTGTGAATGCTCCAACACTTGGAAATTTTTAAGAAAATGTTGGATAACCATTTGTTTGAAGTGGTGTAGGGTTTCCTGCCTAAGCAGGGGGTTGGACCAGGGGTGAAATCCAGCAGGTTCGTAAGAACCGGTAGCGGAAATTTTGAGTAGTTCTATGAAGAGAAAAACTAGGGGACACATGATAGCAATGCTCCAATATTTGAGGGGCTGCCACAAAGATGAGGGGGGTCAAACTATTTTCCAAAGCATCAGAAGGCAAGACAAGAAACAATAGATGGAGACTAATCAAGGAGAGAAGCAACCTAGAAGTAAGGAGAAATTTCCTGACGGTGTGAACAATCAACCGGAGAACTGGTTTGCAATATCTTTCCCCCAGGAATGGGGAGGGAATGGGGATCTTGCAGTATCCTTCCCCCAGGAATGGGGAGGGAATGGGGATTTTGCAGTATCCTTCCTCTGGAGTGGGGTGGAAATGGAGATTTTGCAGAATCCTTCCCCTGCCATGCCCACCAAGCCACACCACATCCACCAAGCCACACTCACAGAACCGGTAGTAAAAAAAATTGGATTTCACCCCTGGGTTGGACTAGAAGACCTCCAAGGTCCCTTCCAACTCTGTTATTCTATTCTATTCTAACATGAGATACAGAAAAGCAAC
Organism: Ahaetulla prasina; assembly: GCF_028640845.1. Lineage (NCBI taxonomy): Eukaryota > Metazoa > Chordata > Lepidosauria > Squamata > Colubridae > Ahaetulla > Ahaetulla prasina. The sequence goes on along the minus strand of NC_080543.1, from coordinate 119,635,556 downwards.
TTGTTTCTGTTTATAGGAAATCTAAATGGGAGGCCAGAAAAACCTGCCACATAGAAATTTGTAGCCAAACTGATCTCATTTAAAGACATCTGGTAGGCAGACAAATCAATACAAAGGCTATAACACGGAACAATACACCCCTCTCAATATTTTGCCTCCAAATTGTAGGACTAAATAATATTCACTCTGTTCAGCTAAACCTTTTTTCAGCTTATGCTTTACAAATTCCATAAATCCTCCCTTGATAAATATTGTATTCTACCCACCCCCGGGGTTCTTTCTCCATTCACGGCTTTTAAACAGGAAGGAAGCATTGTTTTCATCTCTTCACACAAAGAGAGCTCTGAGTATCTAATTGTAGCTTTCTATTAGCAGATGGAACTGGAAAATCACTTCCGTGTAGCTAAAAGGTGTAGTACGCCAAGCTCTCTCTTACAGACATGAAGAGAAAAGAAAAAGAAAAAAAAAGGAGAAAGGGAACAATTTTGAAAGGTGAAGGTGGGAGGGTGGGGGGGGAGATATCTGCTTTTTAAATTATTCTGTTGCTTTGCGGGTAGAGAGGAAGTATTAATTACATGACTGCAAAATGTAGATCAGGGTGGGATTTAATTACAGGGCAGCCTTTGTGTTTGTTGTCTGACCAAAATTCTGACAGGAAATGTGCCTCCTGCCAGCAGCTTCAGGTGTTTTGTAGCCTAGTTTCTCCTCTGGTTCTCACCAGGTCTGAAAGATGGATCCGGTGACTTTGTAGGTTGCCCCTTTGTCTGCAAATCTGCAAAGCTTCTATTACCAACAGGGCAAGTAACAGTCCTTTATTTATCTGTTTGTCTGTTTTTACAAGACAGGAAGTGCCTATGTGTGTGTGTGTATGTATGCAGAGAGGGAAGCGTGATGTGACTCACATCTGCTCCGCATTCTCTCTCCAGCAATGTGCTTAACTTTATTCCTATTTTTTCAGAACTTCTAAACATACTCTTGACTTTATTCCCTTTTTAGTAGAACTTCCTGGGAGTACAGGGTTGATACTGGCAAATAATAAACTGCTGGAAGGTGGGGTGGTGTTTTGTTTTGTTTTTAGTAAATATTGGAGGACTTAATATTGAAATATAATATATTACCGTATTTTTCGGACTATAAGATGCTCCGAAGTATAAAGAAAACAAGAGGAAAAAAAAGTCTGCCTCTGCCTCCCAGCAATTTGCCTCCTTGCAGCAAACAGCAGACAGTGTGGTCAGGCTGATTTAGCACGAGCAGCTGATTGGCAGTTGGATCTGCCTCCCGGAATACCTCCTAACAGCTGTTCCAGGCTGCGGGGATCACCGCCACCCATTGACACCGTCGCTTCCCATTGCTACTGTCACCTATCGCTGCTTCCATATGCCCCATTTTCGGCCTCCGTGTGCCCCATTTTCAGCCTGTTCCAGATGGAAGGGATCACCGCCGCTGCCTATTCCCGCCGCCTGGACCCGGCCAAAAATGGGGCACACGGAGGCCAAAAACAGGATGCATGGAAGCCGAAAATGGGGTGCACAGAGGTGATAGTGGTGAATGACAGTGCCAATGGGTGATGGCGATCCCCGCAGTGCTGTTTGCTGCAAGGAGGTAAATTGCTGGGAGGCAGAGGCTGAAGGGTGGGGCCAGCGGGTGGGTGGGGCTTCAGCAACATTTGCTGTATAAGATATATTTTATTTATTTTATTTATTTATTTATTTGTCACAACAGTATATATAAGCATAAGCATGAAAAAACTATACAAATTGGATACAATCAAAGAGAACATTAGGAAGGAACGGTAGGCATGCTGGTTGTTGTGTCTTGTCCGCTCTCACCGCAGCCAGGGTCTGCTTATCTGCTCCCGAACATGGAGGAATGTATGCCTCCCGGCCCCAGCCCTGGCTCCATGCCCAAGCAGGCTGCAGAGAAGGGAGCATCCCCCGGCCCCAGCCCTGGCTCCATGCCCAGGCAAACGGAGCAGCTAGACCCCTCCCCCTCCTCCACAGCATGTGAGCCTGAGGAAAGTTTACTTCCAACAGCTGATTGGAGTGACCCTCGCATCAGAAGATTGGATAGGCGGAGGCAACAGAAGGAAGGGAGGGGCAGGCCTTAATGAGTGCTGAGTCATGGAGCCACACCCCATGGCCTATATAAAGGATCTGCTTTCTGGCAGTCTCTGAGTCAGACAAAGTCGAACTTATCTTGCTGAAGTCACTTACTGGTCTCCTGCCTGCTCTGAGGACTTTGCTAGGACTTTGGGCAGAGCTGCAGAGGCAAGCCTGATTCGGATTTCCCTGACCCGGCCGTCAGCAGAGGAGTGGGACACGACACTGGTGCTCTTATGCATGCCTCTTACAGACCTTTCCACCCAGTTTTTTTGGGGGGGAGAGGTGAAAGTGTGTCTTATATTCCAAAAAGTATGGTATAGTATAATTTATCAAATAATGTGTCAAACTCCTGGAAAACAGATCCTGTCAAGGCTGTAACTACACAGTTAGATTTTTTTGCCTAAGAGTAAGGTGTTGTGACCCAGGCACAAGTAGGTAGTAGTAAACTCAGTCAGTTTAAAACCAAATAAACTTTATTAGAACAGCTGAGAATTAACTCATTCTCAGAGTAGTCCAAACTAAATCAAAACAAATTCTTCCTAACACAATTCTTCAGTCTTATCACCAACCTTGATCTTATTAGGCAAACTGCCAAAGGCTTTTCTTGGCAAAAGTTCAAAAGCAGAAGACGCCAATGCAGCAAGACAAGCCTATCAATGTTGTTTTCCGGCAAAGAGCCCAAACGCTGTTGCTGGTTTTAAGCCTTATGGGAGGGACCAATCATCTCTTGGCCCTACTCCTGAGTCATCCTCTTTGCTTTAGCTGCTCTTGCCTTCTGGCAGCTCTTCTCATGCATGCATTAGGAACAGGCTCCTCCTGTTCCTCTGCCTCACTACTGTCAGCTTCTGGAGGCTCCGGAGTCTGCACATCACTCCCACATGACCCTGGTCCCACCTCTGCCTCAGATGCAGAGCCCTCATCCGGGCCTTCCTCAGCCTCCAGGACTGGCACATGTTCTTCCTCAGCCTCATTGCTGTCCAACTTCGTTGCCAGCTCCTCAGGCTACTGGCGGACCACAACATAAGGTTTTACACTTAAGGAAGGGAAAAACAACTGTATAGGCATAGGCTAAGTGTACCTTGGCTTAATGATGGTAACTATAATAGAGATGTTGGAGTCCTAGTGGACATTCACTTAAATATGAGCCAACAGTGTGCAGCAGCAGCCAAAAAGAAAAGAAAAGCCAATGGAATCCTAGACTGTATTAACAGAGGGATAGAATTAAGATCATGTGAAATTCTAATACCGTTTTACAAAGCCTCAGTAAGACCACACTCGAAATACTGGATCCAGTTCTGGTTACCACAATATAAAAAAGATGTCGAGACTCTAGAAAGAGTTCAGAGAAAAGGGATAAGAATGATTAGGGGGCTGGAGGCTAAAACATACAAAGAACAGTAACAGGAATTGAGTATGATCAGTCTAATGAAAAGAAGGACTAGGGGAGACCTGATGACAGTGTTTCAATATGGCTCCTACCAATGGTGGGTTCTAACCGGTGTTACCACCAGTTCGCTTCGCGCATGCGCTTTGCGCGTGATCGGCATGCACGTGCACGCTTCACTCGCACGCACGCCAAACTTGCGCTTTGCGCAAGCACATTGAATTGCAGAACAGCTGAGGCATGGCAATCTGCACTGCCGCACCTTACAGCTGGGCTAAAAACAAAGGAATAAAGATAGGTATAACTGTTCTGTTTCCCTTCCCCCAATACTCCCAGCAAAGAGTCAGTCAGAGGCCTCCTTTTCTGATTTATTTACATATATATAAATGTCCTGGCCACGTCTACCCACGGGCCTGCCAAGTTTCTGGAGATAACAAGGAAATTACAGATAAGGCCAGAATTACTCACGAATATATTCTTCCCTCCATTGATACAGTTTGCCCGCGCAAATTCCTTGCTTTGTCCAAGACAAAAAACCAGGAAGTCCCGCCTCCTACTTATAGTCTCTGCAGATGTCACTGCATGACAATTATGACTTGGCTTTATCCCAACGTTGCTTCTGCTGCGCGCGCCAGTCACGCCTGCGCAGTCTTGCATCACTCCAAAACTGTTCTTGGGGCGTTGCCAAATCAGAAGAAGGCTCCAGGGAATCAGGCCTTGCCGGCCCCTCCTCCTCCCTTTGAGTGGGTGCCAGAGAGGGAAAGGGCTCAAGAGAAGCAGGGCTTGCCAGGTCTTCTCCCTCACTTTCTGAATCATCCAAGTCCAGGAGTCCGGGTCCAGGAACCTGGGTCACAACAATAACACAGGGGTGGGCGGGAGGGCCCAACTGACGGTCGGAGCGAACCGGTTTGCTCTCACATCAACATTTCCGCTACCGGCTCTCCTGAACCAGCTCCTACCAAGACAATGGGGGTCAAACTATTTTCCAAAGCACCAAAAGGCATGATGAGAAATGATGGATGGAAACTAACCAAAGAGAGAAGCAACCTAGAACCAAGAAGAAATTTCCTACTGGTAATAGTAGCAAATGCAATGGAACACCTTGCCTTCAGAAGTTGTGGGTGCTCTCTCACTGGAGATTTTTAAGAAGAGACTGGACAGCGATTTGTCTGAAATGGAATAGGATCTCCTGCTCAAGCAAGGGATTGGACTAGAAGACCTCCAAGGTCCCTACCAACTTATTCTATGTTCTATGCCTCTTGGCTTATGAACTAGAAAATGAAAAGGACAAATCCCGTGTTGTTGTTGTTGTTAAATATGCTGAGAGCACATGCACCAAGACAAATTCCTTGTGTGTCCAATCACACTTGGCCAATAAAAATTCTATTCTATTCTAAATAAAATAAATTAATAAAAATGAAACGTGGGATGCTTATTATCTCTATTGCTTTTGGCACTTCTAGCGAAATATAGAGCAGTGGCCATCTCTTCCTACTTTCAGCTTAGAGGTCAGAATTGCAGGAAATCTCTTGCAAGGGCTGGTCTGTATTTTGCCATCTCCTCTGCTCCATCCCACCCCATTCCCCAAACGGCTAAGTTAGCAACTTTTCCCAGCTGCAGCACGGAAATCTAGCCCTTTATTAAATTGCAAGGATAGCCTGATAATGGAATAGTAATGTAGCAGAACCCATTAGCATATTGTGAAGCGATACATGTAACTTTTAGCTGGTCTAACAAAGGCAACTTTGTACAGAAGGATGAATGAAACCCAATGCCTACGCGCTGCCTGAGGTTTAAAAAAAAACAAAAACCTATTTACTGACTGACATTGGACAATGACCCACACTGGAACCACCGATGGTTATCATGGAGGAATAAGCGAAAATATAGTCAATTGATTTCTCAAAAAGAGATCAGTACTGTACCTTTTTTTTTTGCTATCTTTTTATCTACATCTTCTGGCCCGTACTTTCAATGGTGCCCCTTTTCCTCAGCAGCAACCAGATGTTGCCCTGCACCCAAATAATTTTAGATCAATTTCAGGTTTATGCCTGCATGGGGAGAAAAGCACTTAAGTAAGACAAGTCATCCTATGATTTAAAATCATAAAAAAAAAAAAATCATTTCAGAGCAAATGTGTTCACATCGCCTCTAAATATAATCTTTTGGTTCTCTTTAGGTTCTATTTCAATATATTCATGCGTGGGGGAAAGAAAAAAACAGATGTCAGCAAAGTAAAGTTCATACTAGGGATGCAGTGGCTCAGTGGTTAGACGCTGAGCTTGTCGATCGAAAGGCAGTTCAGCGGTTCGAATCCCTAGTGCCGCATAACGGGGTGAGCTCCCGTTACTTGTCCCAGCTTCTGCCAACCTAGCAGTTTGAAAGCACGCAAAAAATGCAAGTAGAAAAATAGGGGCCACCTTTGGTGGGAAGGTAACAGTGTTCCATGTGCCTTCGGCTTTTAATCATGCCGGCCACATGGCCACAGAGATGTCTTCGGACAGCGCTGGCTCTTCGGCTTTGAAACGGAGATGAGCACCGCCCCCTAGAGTCGGGAACGACTAGCACATATGTGCGAGGGGAACCTTTACCTTTTAAAGTTCATACTAACTATACTGGAATGGGAAAAGTACATCAAACACAACTGTAACAACTAGATTATTTCTCTTGGAGCTCATACGCGACAGCACTACTTTAGATCCAGTTTGGTAGCTTTGCAATTGTATAAGAACAAACTGCAGTGAAGGGAAACATAAGGATGAAAACCAGGTCTCAGTTACAATAATTTGACTGAGTTATGAAAGCTGGGGCCTGAAGAAACCAAAGTCCCCCCTTCAATTCACATTTTTCCCCTCTTCATTATTAATATCAGAATATTCCAAGGCACAACTATTCCTGGGGTTCCATATATTCTGGAAACTCAAAAGTACCCATAAGGCCATTTTGCATTTGGTAAAAGATTGCTTGATTTTGTTATAGCGCTCTCCATGCAGCTTAGTTCTGCAGAAGAAGGAGTGGCAGAACTTGCTGGCAGAGTTAAATGTGGGATCAGTTAAATGAAGGATTACACTACTAACCAGAGCATACAAAACTTTTGCTAGACCAATTCTCGATTACAGCTCACCTATCTGGAATCCACACTTCATTTTGGACATTAATACAATTGAGCGTGTCCAGAAATATTTTACAAGAAGAATCCTCCACTCCTCTGCTCACAACAAAATACCTTATGCCACCAGACCTGAAATTCTGGATTTAGAAAATTTAGAACTACGCCGCCTTCAACATGACCTGAGCATAACTCATAAAATCATCTGCTACAATGTCCTTCCTGTCGAAGACTACTTCAGCTTCAACCACAACAATACACGAGCAGACTTTAAACTTAAAGTGAACCTCTCCAATCTTGATTGTAGAAAATATGACTTCAGTAACAGAATTGTTAATGCCTGGAATGCACTACCTGACTCTGTGGTCTCTTCCCAAAATCCCCAAAGCTTTAACCAAAAACTATCTACTATTGACCTCATCCCATTCCTAAGAGGTCTGTAAGGGGTGTGCATAAGAGCACCAGCGTGCCTACCGTTCCTGTCCTAATGTTACCTTTGGTTGTATTCAATTTGTGTGGTTATTTCATGCTTATACTTGTATATTTATTTATTTATTTATTTATTTATTTATTTATTTATTTATTTATTTGTCGTAACAATATACAAGCATTGCATAAAGGGTTATATAATATATGAACGTATATATGAGGAGAAACGAGGTACTATAAACATATATATACATAGGGGAAGAAACAATAGGACAGGAACGGTAGGCACGTTTGTGCTCTTATGCACACCCCTTACAGACCTCTTAGGAATTTATTGTTGTATTTGACAAAATCAATCAATCAATCAATCAATCAGCCTCGAATCCCTGTGTAGCCACAAGCAAACTAAATCCACTCCCCCTTGAATTCCATGTAACTCCAAACAGGTGCTAACTGTTAGTTGAGAAGGTTCTTGTGCATAGGTTTTTAGCAATACATCACTTTAATTGGACCTTCACATTAGATATCCAAGTTTGTTTTTCAGGACATGAGAGTGATAATGGTCCAATGCACCACTGGAAAATGGTCCAATGTATCTTTACTTGTCAGCCTTGTGAGGCAGACCAGATAGGAAATGTGATTTTTTTACTTTGTTGTAAGGTTACATTAACAGATTCTTGCAAGTCTGAGAGTTTTTCCCTCCCCCCCCACATTCCAGAAGTTAGAGAACCTTTCTGACCTGCTTACCTCACCCATATTCTTGCTTGGCCTAAGTTTTCTTTTATCTAACTGTCCTCTTGGCTGCATTTCTCCACCCTTTCTCCCAAGATCATTCTCACATACTAGTAGGAGATGGACCAGGCTGAGGGAGGAGTCAAATGTGTCATTAGTCTTGAGTCCCTTCGGGCCCACAAGAGATCTAACTCCTGCTCCCCCCTTGAATGCCAGTGAGTCTTATCTACCACCTATTTGATTTGACTGTCAATGGTTCAGATTCTTGTAAAGCTAGTGTGAAATAAATCTGTAAACACTTGAACCACCTGACTCCTGATTTCTTTCATTTGACAATACCGTTACATCACTGTCCAACATTTGCATACCCTTTCATGTTCCCAGCATCCAAAGCAGTGGTGGGTTTCAAATTTTTTTACTACCAGTTCTGTGGGTGTGGCATGGTGGGCGTGGCATGGCTTGGTGGGCGTGGCTTGGTGGGCGTGGCAGGGAAAGGATACTGTAAAATCTTCCATTCCCACTCCAGGGGAAGGTTACTGCAAAATCCCCATTTCCTCCCGATCAGCTGGGACTTGGGAGGCAGAGAATAGATGGGGGAAGGACCAGTCAGAGATGATATTTACCAGTTCTCCGAACTACTCAATATTTCTGCTACTGGTTCTCCAGAACTGGTCAGGACCTGCTGAAACCCACCTCTGATCCAAAGTATGTATGCATATGGGGGTGTGTATTAGTGTATGTGTGTTTATGTGTGATCACTGACTAATGGAGAAAAGCCAGCTCTTTATAGCCTTCCAGAAAGCCCAAAAGTAGAGTCAAGGAATAGAGGTCTAATTTATGAATACAGGATTACAATCCAGAGGCCATACTTTATCATTCTGTAATTTATTGGAAGCTAAAAAAAAGATTTTGATACAATTTTTGCTGATGGAAAAATGTACAACACTTTTAGCAGGGGAAGTAAACATTGTATTAAGTGGAAAACTGATCTCTGGAATTTTATATGCAATTATGCACCCTACCCTATTTTAAAATCTATGTACATTCAAGCCAGAAAGCCCCCCAAATACACTTTACAATTACTTTACAAATTTATTAAAACATTCACAGTGAATGAGAGGAGGTAGAGAAGAGATAATTTAATTCATGACAATTGTATTTAAGCTTGGATTTCTACGATGAGAAGCCTTCCAATTATGGCAGAGAACTAAAATTAAAAGCCCATTTTGCAAAGCGCATAAAAGTATGGCAATAAAAATAATTACATCTTGAGGAGGTAGAATGAATTTCTTGGTTTATAACAGATAGCTATAAAAACGTAATCTCCTTTAACTCACTGCAGAAAAAAATGAGAGAGAGAAAAGAAAATGGAAATGTCACTCACAGTTTTAAGTTTTAAGGGTTTTCCCTGCCGCCTTGAAAGAGGCGGTGGTGAGACCCCTCCTTAAGAAGCCCTCTTTGGACCCGGCTATTTTGGGAAATTATCGGCCAGTCTCCAACCTTCGCCTGCTGGTTGTAGAGAGTGCTGTGGCCAGCTACCCCAATACCTGGAAGAATCCGTCTATCTAGACCTGCTCCAGTCCGCTTCCGACCCGTTACAGCACGGAGACAGCTTTGGTCGCATTGGTGGATGATCTCTGGAGGGCCAGGACAGGGTTATTCCTCTGCCCTGGTCCTATTAGACCTCTCAGCGGCTTTTGATACCATCGACCATGGTATCTGCTGCGCCGGCTGGGGATTGGGAGTGGGAGGCACCGTTTATCGGTGGTTCTCCTCCTATCTCTCCGACCGTCGCAGACGGTGTTGACAGGAGGGCAGAGGTCGACCGCGAGGGCCCTCACTTGTGGGGTGCCGCAGGGGTCGATTCTCTCGCCTTCTGTTCAACATCTACATGAAGCCGCTGGGTGAGATCATTAGTGGCTTTGGGGTGAAGTACCATCAGTACGCTGATGACACTCAGCTGTACTTCTCCACCCCAGGTCACCCCAATGAAGTTGTTGAAGTGCTGTCCCGTGTTTGGAAGCCGACGGGTCTGGATGGGGAGAAACAGGCTCAAGCTCAATCCTCCAAGACGGAGTGGCTGTGGATGCCGGCATTCGATTCAGTCAGCTGCAGCTGCAGCTGACTGTTGGAGGCGAGTTATTGGCCCCAAAGGATAGGGTGCGCAACTTAGGGTCCTCCTGGATGAGCGGCTGTCGCTTGAAGATCATCTGACGGCCGCCTCCAGGGGGCCTTCCACCAGGTTCGCCTGGTTCGCAGTTGCGCCTTCCTTGATCGGGATGCCTTGTGCACAGTCACTCACGCACTGCTACCTCTCGCTGGATTATTGTAATGCTCTCTACATGGGGCTCCCCTTGAGGTGCACTCAAGGCTTCAGCTAGTCCAGAATGCAGCTGCGCGGGTGATAGAGGGAGTGTCGCACCTCCCATGTAACACCTCTCCTGCGCAGACTGCACTGGCTTCCTGTGGCTTTTCGGGTGCACTTTAAGGTTTTGGTTATGACCTTTAAAGCGCCCATGGCTTAGGGCCTGGGTACTTACGGGACCGCCTACTGTTACCATATGCCTCCCACCGACCCGACGCCTCACAGAGAGGGACTTCTCAGGGTGCCGTCCGCCAAGCAATGTCGGTTGGCGGCCCCAGGAAGGTCCTTCTGTGGGGCTCCCACTCTGGAACGAACTTCCCCCGGGTTTACGCCAAATACCTGACCTTCGGACCTTTCGCCGCGAACTGAAGACACATCTTTTTATTCGCGCGGGGCTGGGTTAATTTTTATGGATTTTATAGTTATTATTAATTTTAAACGGGGTTTTAGTTTTTTATAGATTTTTAAATTTTTAGGCAAATTATAATAAGTTTTTTAATTTTATATTTTATATATAGTGTCTTGTTTGTTTTTATTTGCCTGTACACCGCCCTGAGTCCTGCGGGAGAAGGGCGGTATAAAAATTTAATAAATGAAATGAAATGAAATGAAGTGGATGAAGTTCATTTCTATGATAATATTAGGATGATGGGAGAGCTAGTTGGGTGTAGTAATTAAGGGATCAGGCTAGAAACTGGGATACCTTGAGTTCTAATGCCACTTTGAGCACAGTTCTTGGACCAGTCACTTTCTCTCAGCCCAAGGAAGGAGACAATGGCAAACCACTTCTGAAAAACCTTGTCAAGAAAACTGCAGTGACATGTCCAGAATATGATTGAGTGGGAGAAAAATATCATAGAATTATAATATTTATAATGCCATATAGCTAGAATCTAGTTTGTATTATCTCAGTAGGAATGAAGTAGCATGTGTTGAATCATGCAAACTAACCATGTGAATTAGATGCTTTGCTTCTGGATAAGTATTTGAAATGCTCAAATCCAAAGCTGCAAAAAAACAATTAATGCAAACCAATTTCTTTTGTTGACTGCCATCAAGTTGATGTCAATGCATAGTGCTTGAGTGGATCTTCTTCTTCTTCTTCTTCTTCTTCTTCTTCTTCTTCTTCTTCTTCTTCTTCTTCTTCTTCTTCTTCTTCTTCTTCTTCTTCTTCTTCTTCTTCTTCTTCTTCTTCTTTTCCTCCTCCTCCTCCTCCTCCTCCTCCTCCTCCCCCCCTTTCTATAACTAGACACATTATGGCATCTGATTTTTGGGGGGCCTTCATGGATAGTCTATCAAGCACTAGCCTGCGGTGTATTTTTTGACTGCTTGTTCCATTACTGCTGCTGGTTTATCCTAGTGAAAGGCAGAAGCTATAAAATATCTCGTTGATATGGCTGCAGAATTTCAGTAGAGAGTGAGTCATTCATGTGCAAAATAGCTATTCTTATATTATCAAAGTATTGATAAATATGTCCTCTGCCTTCCTCTATTAATCATAAATTTGGTCTCCCCTTTTTATCTGATTATTTTTCAGCAGTTGCCAAAATTGCCTCTTGAATTAGTCATCTAATGAGATAGTTTGGAAAGAGTTCTTAGGGTGAAACCAGTGGCAGAGGGATGCCATCTGGTACATTCTGGATATTTTGAACTTCACTCCCATTAGATCTAATCAACATCGTAAGGGACCAGTTGCTGAAACTGCAGTCAAACACACACATACAATGCTAGCAAAGCTCTGATCTTATTGTCTCTTATCACTCCATTGATATAAGCAACATATATTTCTGGTTACACATGGGTAGGACTGAGATTATTACAGATTAACAGAATTGGAAGGGACCTTGTAGATTATCTAGTCCAAACCCCTCCCCCAATTCAGGAGACCGTACACCATTTCTGACAAATGACAGTCCAATCTCTTCTTGAAAGTCTCCAGTGATGAAGCTCCCACAACTTCCAAAGGCAACTTCTGTTTCACTGGTCGATTGTTCTCACTGTCAGAAAATTTCTCCTTATTTCCAGGGTGAATCTCTCCTTCTTCAGTTTCCATCCATTATTCCTTGTCTGGCCTTCAGGTACTTTGGATATGTTGTTCAGCCCGTAATATTTGTTGAGTATAATTATCACACACACACAGACTAATAGAAGAGTCAGAATGTAGATTGCCTTAAAGATGCAGGTGGAAGAAAAAAAATTCCAATCAGAAAAACATTATTATACATAAATGTTTTGGGAACTAATCTGAAACTTTTTAAAAAATCTTGTCAAAATCCGAAATATATACATCAAATTTATTTATTTTTATTTATTTATTTATTATTCATATTTATATACCGCCCTATCTCCCGAAGGACTCAGGGCGGTTCACAGGCACATAAAACATTTATATACAAAATTAAGATAATCATTAAAAAACTTATTCTAATGCCTAATTATTAAAAATATAAATATAAATATTAAAACCAATTTAAAACCCCTATAAATTTAAAATCTAAGCCAGTCCTGCACAGATGAATAAATGTGTCTTGAGCTCGCGACGGAAGGTTCGGAGGTCCGGAAGTTGACGGAGTCCTGGGGGGAGTTCGTTCCAGAGGGTGGGAGCCCCCACAGAGAAGGCCCTTTCCCTGGGCGTCGCCAGACGACACTGCCTAGCTGACGGCACCCTGAGGAGTCCCTCTCTGTGAGAGCGCACGGGTCGGTGAGAGGTATTCGGTAGCAGTAGGTGGTCCCGTAAATAACCCGGCCCTATGCCATGGAGCGCTTTGAAGGTGGTTACCAAAACCTTGAAGCGCACCCAGAAGGCCACAGGTAGCCAGTGCTGTCTGCGCAGGATTGGTGTCATACGGAAGCCACGAGGGGCTCCCTCTATAACCCGCGCAGCCGCATTCTGAACTAACTGCAGCCTCCGGATTCCCTTCAAGGGGAGCCCCATGTAGAGAGCATTGCAGTAATCCAGGCGAGACGTCACGATTTATAGTCCTTAGACTTCAGATCAGAGGTGGGTTTCAGCAGGTTCTGACCAGTTCTGGAGAACTGGTAGTGGAAATTTTGAGTAGTTCGGAGAACCAGTAGTAAAAATTCTGACTCACCCCACCCCCATCTCTTCTCTGCCTCCCGAGCCCCAGCTGATTGGGAGGAAATGGGGATTTTGCAGTAACCTTTCCCTGGAGTGGGGAGATTTTATAGTATCCTTCCCCTGCCACACCCGCCAAGCCAAGCTAAGCCAAGCCATGCCCACCAAGCCAAGCCAAGCCCACCAAGCCATGCCACGTCCTCCAAGCCACACCCACAGAACTGGTAGTAAAAAAATTTAAAACCCACCACTGCTTCAGATACCCAATTTATTCCACTGCTTTCTCCAGTCTAGGGTTTTCCAGAAACCTTAGGCAATAACCTCCAATATTTAATTTACCTCGTGTCTAGGAATTGTGATTCATCAGGCAAACTTCAGCTTGAAAAATGTCAGTAACGAAAATGCAGACTCTTCCTGTAACAATAGACTATAAATAATAAATATCATCTTTTTAAAAAAGCTGATCGGAAGAAAGTCAGGTTAGAAATGTCTTAGATTTATTTTTTAAAAAAAAAAATATCATACACACAATCATACCTAGTACACATATCAATGTCCCTTTGAAAACGCTTGAAGGATTTCTCTCCACATACTTGCTTTTTATTAAACAAGTTTTCAACAGAAGAAACACAATTCAAATTCTGAATCGGACAAAAAATAAGAATCGGGAAAATCAATAAGAAAGCGAGAAAAATAAAGCAAAAGAAATATGAAAGAAAGAAAAAAGGAGAAGAGGAAAGTAATAAGCAAGAGGCTTCGGATCTCCTTAACCACAATTGTAAGTATACTATATAGGTAGTCCTCAACTTATGACTAAAATTGAGCCCAACATTTCCGTTGCTAAATGAAACATTTGTGAAGTGACTTTGTCCCATTTTACGACCTTTCATGCCACAGTTGTCAAATGAATCACCGCAGTTGCTACGTTTGTTGTTAGGTGAATCTGGTTTCCCCATTGAAATTTAACAGATTTAACAGAGATTTAACAGATTAATAGAGTTGGAAGGGACCTTGTAGATCATCTAGTCCAGGGGTCTCCAACCTTGGTCCCTTTAAGACTTGTGGACTTCAACTCCCAGAGTCCCTCAGCCAGCAAAGTTGACTGAGGAACTCTGGGAGTTGAAGTCCACAAGTCTTAAAGGGACCAAGGTTGGAGACCCCTGATCTAGTCCAATCCCCCGCCTGTTATGCCTCGTCCGCTTTCCCCGCAGCCGGGCCCATCTTATCTGCTTCCAAACGCTGAGGAATGTCCTAGCATGCCTCCCAGCCCCAGCCCTGGCTCCATGCCCAGACAGGCTGAGGAGGAAGAAGTACCTCCAGCCCCCAGCTCTGGCTCCATGCCCAGGCAAACGGAGCAACTAGACCCCTCCCCCTCCCCCACAGCATGTGAGCCTGAGGGAGGTCAATTACCAACAGCTGCAGACTGGAGTGACCCTGGCTTCAGAAGAATTGATAGGCGGCGGCAACAGAAGGAAGGGAGGGGCAGGCCTGGATAAGTGCTGAGTCATGGAGCCACACCCCATGGCCTATATAAAGGATCTGCTTTCTGGCATTCTCTGAGTCAGGCAAAGTCTAACATATCTTGCTGAAGTCACTTTCTGGTCTCCTGCCTGCCTTGAGAACTTTGCTAGGACTTTGGCAGAGCTGCAGAGGCATGCCTGATTCGGATTTCCCTGACCCGGCCGTCAGCGGAGGAGTGGGACACGATACCGCCCAAGCAGGAGACCCTACACCATTTCTGACAAATGGCAGTCCAATCTTTTCTTGAAAGTCTCAAGTGATGAGGCTCCCACAACTTCCGAAAGCGAGCTATTCTGTTTGTTGATTGTTCTTACTATTAGAAAGTTCCTCCTCATATCTAGGTTGAATTTTTCCTTGGTCAGTTTCCATCCATTATTCCTTGTCTGGCCTTCAGGTGCTTTGGAAAAAAACTTGACTTTCTCCTCTCTGTGGCAGCCCCTCAAATATTGGAAGACTGCTATCATGTCTCCCCTGGTTTTTTTCTTCACTAGACTAGCCATGCCCAGTTCCTTCAACCATTCTTCATATGTTTTAGCTTCCAGGCCCCTAATCATCCTGGTTGCTCTCCTCTGCACTTTTTCTAGAGTCTCAACATCTTTTTTATAGTGTGGTGACAAAAACTGGATGCAGTACTCTAGGTGACTTTGACTTTGATTTTACTCGGCAGAAGGTTGCAAAAGGGGATCACGTGACCCCGAGGACATTGCAGCCGTCCTAAAGATATGCCAGTTGCCAAGCGTCTGAATTTTGATCACAAGACCACGGGAAGGTTGCAACGGTGAAGGTTGCAAAGTGTGAAAAACAGTCATAAGTCGCCTTCTTTCAGTGCTGTTGTAACTTTGAATCGTCACTAAATGAACGGTTGCAACTTGAGGACTACCTACTGTATATAAGAAAGATTAGGAGGGAAGTGATAGCAGTGTTCCCATATCTAAGGGGCTGCCACAGGGGTGAAATCCAGCAGGTCCTGACAGGTTCTGGCGAACCGGTAGTGGAAATTTTTAGTAGTTCAGAGAACCGGCAAATGCCACATCTGGCTGGCCCCAGAGTGGGGTAGGAATGGAGATTTTGCAATATCCTTCCCCTAGGAGTGGGGAGGGAATGGGGATTTTGTAATATCCTCCCCTGCCATGCCTACCAAACCACGCCCACCAAGCCACACCACACCACACCCACCAAACCACGCCTACAGAACCGATAGTAACAAAAATTGGATTTCACCACTGGGCTTCCATAAAGAAGAGGTCAGTCTATGAGCCACAGTGGCACAGAATGCAGTACTGCAGGCTACTTCTACTGACTACTGGCTGCCTGCAATTTGGCAGCTCAAATCTCACTAGGTTCAAGTTTGACTCAGCCTTCTATCCTTCCGAGGTGGGTAAAATGACTCAGATTGTTGGGGGTAATATGCTGACTCTGTAAACTGCTTAGAGAGGGCTGGAAAGCTCTGGGAAGTCTACAAGTCTAAGTGCTATTGCTATTCTCCAAAGTACTTGAAGGCAGGACAAGAAGCAACAGATGGAAAATAGTCAAGGAGAGGAAATTAGGAGAAATTTCCTGACATTTAGAACAATTGACCAGTGAAACAGTTTGCCTTCAGAAGTTGCGGGTCCTCCATCACTGGAGGTTTTTTAAAGAAGAAATTGGACAACCGTTTGTCTGAAACAGTATAGGGCAGTGATGGTGAACTTTTTGGGCACTGAGTGCCGAAAAAGGAGCGCACGTGCATGTCTTGGGCCGCAGTCCAAAGCGCATGTGTGTGTCCGAAAATGAACTTCCAGTTTCACCTACTGAACTTCCAGTTTCAGACAGCTACTCTTCCGGGTTCCTGGCGCGCCTGCATGCCTGACGATGAGCTGGCCGGCGCACATGCTCATGCAGGAAAGCGGAAGACCAGATCTTCTCGTTTCCAGCGCTGCCACATGCAAAAAGGCCAGCTGATCTGTTCTGTCTCCTTCCCCACTTCAGACACACGAGCTGGCCTTCAGCCTGTGGATTCATGGCTCTTATCAGTCCTGGCAGAGAAATCGCAGCTGCCTGGCAAAGTTCAAACAAATGACTCACGTAGCAAGACTCTCAGCTCTTTTTGAAACGGATCAGCTAAACTTTGCTTCCCGTAGAGTGAGAGCAGTCCCAAAGCTCCTTATATATCCTGTGGGGTGGGGCCCCTGCCCCACCCTTCCTTTTGATGACGCCGCCTCTCTAATCTTCTGAATCACGGGTCAAACCAAGCTTGATTATTATTATTATCAGCTGGGTCTGAAGGTGTAGCCTGGGGAAGGGAGGAATCAGGGGATGACGGCCTCATCACGTCCTCTGACTGGTCTGGTTCTGGCTCCTGGAGCTGAGCCAAAGGAATCGGTGCTGCCGAGGTAAGCCTTACCAGCCCTTCTCCCTCACTTCCTGAGTCACTTTCGGGCATGGGGCCAGGTTTGGGGGCTGGAGTCACAACATGATCATTGCATATGCATGCGCACCAGAAACCCAGAAGAGGAACAGGCGATGCCGCGCGTGCCAGGCAACATGACTCCATGTGCCACTTTGGGCATGGATGCCATAGGTTCACCATCACGGGTATAGGGTTTCCTGTTTGAGACAGGGGTTGGACTAGAAGGCTTCCAAGCTCCCATCCAACTGTTATTACTCTGTTATTAATTACTTTGTTAAATTGAAGGAGCCACTGTTGTGTCTAGCTCCAGAATCCATGCAATTGTCCTGGCCCTGCTGCCTACCTCCAGATCATGCAACTGAACAAGGCAGAAGGGAGGGTCAGGAGGAAATGCATTTTATTAGCCTTTACAGAAAAAGGAACTAGATACGTCACTGCTGGATATGGTGGCAGCCACGTGTCTATTGTCTAATTTGGCCCTAAGCCCAAAGCACAACTGTTTATTCTTTTGTGGGAAAAACTGAAGAGTGACAGTACCAGGAAGTACTCGGAAACCCAATCTTGCACTATACAAATTGCCCTCATCCTTTCTTTGTGCTAATTTCATTCCATCTCAGCTGTGTTTTATTAAGGGGTCAATGCATAATTTAATTTGAGTGCCTCACTGTCAACAGTGATTATGGATTTCAAACATCATATAAGAGGAAGCTTTTGATTATGTGGATTGCAAAGGCGAACCAAAGCAGTCAATGCAAAAGATCTTCCTTCCTTCCTTCCTTCCTTCCTTCCTTCCTTCCTTCCTTCCTTCCTTCCTTCCTTCCTTCCTCCCTTCCTCCCATCTTTCTTCCTCTCTCTCTCTCCCTCCCTCCCTCCCTCCCTCTCTCTCTCTCTCTCTCTCTCTCTCTCTCTGTTAACTTTCCTAAATCTAAAGGATTAACTTTAGCCCATTATATCAAGGAATTAAGGGGGCAAAAATGATCCCATTACAACATGTTTTGGGGGCTGTGGGGTGGGTTTGTTTTTGTTTTTATGTTTTAAATAAATCAGAAAATGAAATATTTTCCTGATGGCTCATTAGCAATAAACCAGTATGAATGTCCATTCATCATGGTTCCCAAATACATGGGCCTGTTTTTCATCAAATGCCTTTGGCATCAGGTACCAAACGACTGAATGTCTTTCCTACACGAGTAAAAGGTAGTGCAAACAGGCTAACTGAAGTCTTTTTTGTGTGTGTGGCATGAAGACAAAAACCATACAAAACTGAAATTGGGAGGGAGTGGAACTTGTAAAGTAACGCATAACTATTAAATTATGTTTATTGGGGGAAAAGAAAGTCTGAAAGTGTGATGAAAAATAATGGATTCCATTTTATGTGGAATTAATGACTTTGCCTGAGTTTATTTGCTTAAAAACCCCCCTCATTCTCTGTTAAATTGTGTATTTTTTATTTATTTGCATTTATATCCCGCCCTTCTCCGAAGACTCAGGGCGGCTTACACTATGTTAGCAATAGTCTTCATTCTATTTGTATATTTATATACAAAGTCAACTTATTGCCCCCAACAATCTGGGTCCTCATTTTACCTACCTTATAAAGGATGGAAGGCTGAGTCAACCTTGGGCCTGGTGGGACTAGAACCTGCAGTAATTGCAGGCAGCTGCTGTTAATAACAGACTGCATTAGCAGTCTGAGCCATAGAGGCCCAATATTATAAACAGATGGCACATTTTAGCTCCGATTTTTTATTTATATTTGTCAATTGACAAAACACATTGCATTTGCCTTGTTTAATGGCTCGGATTGGTTATTTTCACATCAGCAGCTTTTATGTAAGTTAAGGTGCTTATGCATTTTCAGTTTGAGCTTTAAAATTTCAGCCCAAAATCATGCAATTTAGTATCATCATCATCATCATTCTAGCCATTATCTAGAATGATATCCAGTGTCTATCCACTGCAGGATGAAGGCTTCTTCCGCATTTTTCCAACTAATACAGTTCTGAACTTTTTTTTGCCAATTGGGCCCACAATACTTGCTTGATATCATCACTCCATCTTGTTTTAGGTCTCTTTTGTGGATGCTTTTGATCAAATGGGACCCATTCTATGATTGCCTTGGTCCACCTGCCATCATTTCTTCTTGCTATGCAACCAACCCATTTCCATTTCCATTCTTTTACTCTCTTGATGGCACCACTCATAGCTTTTGTATCGATTGTGAGGTTAATGTCCATGTTTCACCAGAATATGTTAGAGCAGGTATATACGGATCGAAAACTTTTCTCTTCAGGCATAGGTTATTCTTGAAAATTACGCTTAGCTTGCCAAATGCCTGCCAACCATATTAACATACTGTTCAATTTCCTTTATAGTGTCACCTTCCATTGAGATCCTTTGGCCAAGGTGTATGTAGTGGTCTACTATATCTAGTTCTCCAGTTGTCTGTGTGTGTGCTCCTTTTTAGGTGAATTTATTTTATTCTGTTTCAAGTTTATTTTTAAGCCAAATGGTTCTCCTTGTCGTGTCCCACTCCTCCGCTGACGACCGGGTCAGGGAAATCCGAATCAGGCGTGCCTCTGCAGCTCTGCCAAAGTCCTAGCAAAGTTCTCAAGGCAGGCAGGAGACCAGAAAGTGACTTCAGCAAGATATGTTAGACTTTGCCTGACTCAGAGAATGCCAGAAAGCAGATCCTTTATATAGGCCATGGGGTGTGGCTCCATGACTCAGCACTTATCCAGGCCTGCCCCTCCCTTCCTTCTGTTGCTGCCGCCTATCAATTCTTCTGAAGCGAGGTTCACTCCAGTCTGCAGCTGTTGGTAATTGACCTTCCTCAGGCTCACATGCTGTGGGGGAGGGGGAGGGGTCTAGTTGCTCCGTTTGCCTGGGCATGGAGCCAGAGCTGGGGGCTGGAGGTACTTCTTCCTCCTCAGCCTGTCTGGTCATGGAGCCAGGGCTGGGGCCTGGAGGCATACTAGGACATTCCTCAGCGTTCGGAAGCAGATAAGAAGGCCCCGGCTGCGGTGAAAGCGGGCGAGACACAACACTCCTCCAGAGGTGGGTTTCAGCAGGTTCCGACCAGTTCTGGAGAACCAGTAGCAGAAATTTTGAGTAGTTGAGAGAACTGGTAGTAAAAATTCTGACTGGCCCCGCCCCCATCTATTCTCTGTCTCCCGAGTCCCAGCTGATCGGGAGGAAACGGGGATTTTGCAGTAACCTTCCCCTGCGGTTATTGGGTGATAATGAGAAGAACAGTATTAGCTCTAGTTTCTTTTCAGATTTATTTAGCGGCTAGTTTTGTTTTTCAAGCATTACAAAGACAATATAGTAAAAATACCACATTCCCCCCTTGTATAATTTCTCAGCAATTCAGTGACTTGAATTTCTAATGGTTTCATAGATAATTAGTAAAAGAAGTACTTGGGGATAGCGTCATAATTTTAGACATAAAACTCTTAGTACAAAAATATTATTTGATTTTCTTGTTCTTTTAATAACACTAATTATGCCTTTGGTGAAATAGCTTGTTGTCCTTCACTTCTGCTGGTACTGGATTGATTGACTATATGTTGCCTGGTGCTGTTTTCAGTACATTGTTTTCTTATGAAGTATTTACCTTGTTATTTTTTTGGTAGCTCTCTTTATCAACATTTATGTAAAAAGGTGGGCTGTAAATAATTGGCAGTTGAGAACAAAAAGAATGGCTCTTTATAAATGTTATAGATTTAACAGATCTTCCAGGGTTTTGTTTTGCCAAAAAAAGGGGAAAAAAGTGAGCAACCAGATAAATAAGATATTATCGATATCAAATACTGTTTACTTAGTATCCTAGTATGATTTATGTTGATTGCTTGTTTGGCATCCATGACTATCAGTAAGTGTTGTATCTAATGTTTTATGATGAATGTATTTTTACAATGACTATGATAATGATCTATCACTATTGTTCTACGTACACTGAGAGCTTATGCATCGGAGTCAAATTCCTTGTGTGTCTAATCACACTTGGCCAATAAAGAATTCTAATTCTAATACATTATTAATAGCAATGCACAATTGCTTATTCCTTTTAAAGTGGTATCATAATGTTATTACATCTTAAAACAGATGGAACATATTAAAAGATATACCTATCAAAGATTTATCATAGTAGAAACAGATGTGTGGATATGCCAGACCGGGCCTGGTTAAGTGCTTAGATGGGAAAACAGTTGGGAATATGGAATTCTATATACTTCCTTGTATGGAAAGTAAGATATCACTGACAACTATATGTTACTATCCAAGCCAATATACATACCATAGCAATAGTTGAAAACAGAGAAAGGGTTCTCTTCAGAGGGCCATCTTGCTGGGGTAGAAGAGGTCTTAGGTTCAGCAACCTGGAATCAATGTCAAACAGAAGAAACAATGTAAAACTTTGTATAACTCAGGATGCGTTGAAGAATGTGTCATTGTTCAAAAACATGGGGAATAGACATTCAAGTCAATCGATCAATCAATCAATGTTAATTAGTAAAGGTTTTCTCCAATTTATTGGCCATTTTATTTAGCAGGTTTCTAGTTTGGCACCCGATGAATCATTTAATACAAATATAATGTGACAATTACTACTAGTAGTATTAACATTAAATATATATGCCACTGACTCCGAGTGCTGGGCAGTTTAGGGTGCTGGACTTCGTTTAAAGTACAAGTTGACTACATGTGGGCCCTTTATTTGTTTGTTTTTCTTAATTTAACATCCATGTTAAACCCCCTAGCACTTCAGCTCAGAGCGCTTCAAATAGACTTCTATAGCATTCATGGAATGTCCATGTGACCACATGATATTTCATGATTATAGGATATTCCAAGAAGGACTTTGAGAAAGAAGCACTAGGGAGCACACAGGGTATATTAACATTGATAATGCAAAGGTTCAAACCCTGAGATAAGGTACATTCTAATAGAGTAGAGTAGAGTAGAGTAGAGTAGAGTAGAGTAGAGTAGAGTGGAGTGGAGTGGAGTGGAGTGGAGTGGAGTGGAGTGGAGTGGAGTAGAAGGGAAGGGAAGGGAAGGGAAGGGAAGGGAAGGGAAGGGAAGGGAAGAGAAGAGAAGAGAAGAGAAGAGAAGAGAAGAGAAGAGAAGAGAAGAGAAGAGAAGAGCTGGAAGGGACCTTGGAGGTCTTATAGTCCAACCCCCTGCTCAGGCAGGAAATTTAAAATGTATACATTTTTAAAAGGAGTAGTTGAATGCTAGCTTGACTTTACTAAATTCATTTTGCTACAGATTCCACTGAAAGTCAATTTCAAATTCATTCCCGCAAGAATCCAGGGCAGACTTATTTCATGTCTCAAAGTCTTTGCCCCAAGGCAACATGGCATTCAAACTACCTAAAACTGTGAGAGGACTGTACCATTGTGGTTGTAATACCTCATCGTGACATAAGGAGATACCGCCATTTATATATTGCACCAACATGGAGAACCTTAGGTTACTTTAATGTTTATCTACCAGATGGACCCTGCATGAACTCGTGGGTGCTACAAGTGGTCACATCAGGGGATCTACAGAACATTTGCTCTGCAACGGCTCCTCTACAAGAACTGATGAAGAGCAAAATGTAACATGGCCAAGGGGCAAATTATTAGATACATACAACTGGACATGGAACACAAAGGAAAATGCCAATTTTCCTTCTTATAGATCATTGCATTATCTGTGGAAAAGATAATTTTGACTTTGGGTTTTATAGATTAGATTGATAGATTTTTATAGAAATGACTTGTTCATATTACTATGGAAAAACAAAAAGCTGTGATTTGGTGTTAATGCCTTATTTTACTGTAACAGAGGGAGTTGGAAGTCAATGCTTCTTTTTCTTCTCTTTTTCCAAACCTTTCCTCACTTCTCTTCCCCCTTTCCCTTTCCCCCTTATTGTTCTTTTATTTACTTTTGTATTTTTATTTTATAATACTTAGTAACCTAATCAAAAATGTTTGAGAGGAAAAATAATATAGTTCATTGCATAATCGTTGCATTATTAAGGAAGATTTTCTTGCCGCAGAACATGGAGGATGTTTATGTTCCTGCTCAATTTTTATTTATTTACTTATTGCTACTGGGCATATAACATACATTTCCTAGTTCACTTAACCTTTCGTCAAAGCAGCAATTTCCATTTTTTAAAGAGGCTGTCTAATTTGGATTTAAGAAATAAATTTACCTCTTTTACCTCTTTTTGAGCCATGGTGGTGCAGTGGTTAGAATGCAGTACTGCAGGCTACTTCTGCTGCCTTCCAGTTGCCTGCAATTTGGCAGTTCAAATCAAATCTATAAGTCTAACTGATATGGCTATTGCTATTGTTGTCCTGGATATATTACCGTATTTTTCAGACTATAAGATGCACTCTCCCACCTCCAAAAATGGGTAGAAGTGTCTGTGTGTCTTATAGAGCAAATGTTACTCAAGCCCCACCCACCTGCCAGCCCCCACCCTTCAGCCTCTGCCTCCCAGCAATTTGCCTCCTTGCAGCGAACAGCAAACAGCCTGTCATCTTCAGCACAGCCCGATTTAGCGTGAGCAGCTGATTGGCAGTTGGATCTGCCTCCTGGAATAATGACAATGAGCTGTTCCAGGCTGCGGGGATTGCCACTACCTATCACCGCCTCCGCATGCCCCATTTTCAGCTTCCACACATCCCATTTTCCATGCATTTTGTTCAGCGGCAATAGGCAGTGGCAGGGATCCCCACTGCCTGGGATGGGTTGAAAATGAGATGCACAGAGGCTGAAAATGGGGCACACAGAGGCGCCGATAGCTGGCAGCAATCCCCGCTGCCTGGAACAGCTGATTGTCAGTATTCTGAGAGGCTGATTTTACCACCAGTTAGCTGCTCATGCTAAATCAGGCTGTGCTGAAGGTGACCAGGCTGCTTGCTATTTGCTGCAAATTGCTGGGAGGCAGAGGCAGATTTTTTTTTTCTTGTTTTCCTCCCCAAAAGCTAAGTGCATCTTATAGTCTGAAGTGTTTTATAGTCTGAAAAATATGGTGTATGTAGATAGAAAGTACCAATTTCTTTTCATTCGGTTTCCATTCATGTTAAGTGTCAATGCTGGCTGAGATTGCATTATTATTAGTCATATGGATGAATCTATCCAATCCTGGGAATATACAGGTAGTCCTCGACTTACAACAGTTCACTTAGTGACCGTTCAAAATTACAACATCACTAAAAACAGTGACTTATGGACATTTTTCACACTTATGACCATTGCAACATCCCCATGGTCACTTGATCAAAATTCAAAATTGCTTGGCAACTGATTCATATTTATGACTGTTGCATTGTCCTGGGCTCAAGTGATCCCCTTTTGCAACCTTCTGACAAGCCAACTCAGTGGGGAAACCAGATTCACTTAACAACCTTGTTACTCATTTAACAACTGAAATGATTCAGTTAACAAATGTGGCAAGAAAAGTGTAAAAGAAAAGTGGGGCAAATTAGCACATTTCTCACTTAGCAACATAAATTTTGGGCTCAATTGTGGCCGCAAATCGAAGACTTACCTACATATTTCATTGAAATGTATTAAACAGAAACTCTTTAAAAAAGGAATGGGCAACATTTTTTGCTTGTTGTTGTTGTTAGTTGAGAAGTCGTGTCTGACCCATCGCGACACCATGGAAAACATTCCTCCAGGCCTTCCTGTCCTCTACCATCCTCTGGA
Organism: Ahaetulla prasina; assembly: GCF_028640845.1. Taxonomy (NCBI): domain Eukaryota; kingdom Metazoa; phylum Chordata; class Lepidosauria; order Squamata; family Colubridae; genus Ahaetulla; species Ahaetulla prasina. The sequence continues at coordinate 119,610,736 of NC_080543.1, read as the reverse complement.
GTTCATTTAAGCTCACGCCTACTGCTTCAATGACTCCATCCAGCCACCTCGTTCTCTATCATCCCCTTCTTCTTTTGCCCTCAATCTTTCCCAGCATTAGGCTCTTCTCCAGTGAGTCCTTCCTTCTCATTAAGTGGTCAAAATATTTGAGTTTCATCTTCAGGATCTGGCCTTCTAAAGAGCAGTCAGGGTTGATCTCCTCTAGGACTAACCAGTTTGATCGCCTTGCAGTCCAAGGGACTCGCAGGAGTCTTTGCTTTGCTTACCATGAAACAATAAATTCCATTCAGTTCTGTTTCTTAACAAATGAATTCAAGTCTACTTGATGCATTAAACATTTCAAGCACATTGCAGCATCTTGATTTGCAAATTACCATTACAGGAAAGATTGGATGGATATGGCAAGGAAGCTATAATTTATGCAACAATTTGATACATTTCACATCCTACCTTGATACCATTAGGATAAGAAAAGCTTTCCTGCTGACATTAACAGATGTTGCTTGGGATTCTTTTTTGCAGCACTCAGACCGGACGCAATCAGCAGCGAATTAAATTGCTTCTCCGAAATGGAAGCATTTACTCTGCCCGTCAAGGGCTAGAGAAAATACAGGAAAAGGGCTTGGTTCTTAGAGTCGAAGGTTTAGTAGTGTTGCATTCTTTTCCTGGGTGTTACTTTCTCTAATCACTGCGATCATCATCAAACAGGAAGAATTACCATCCCCGTGAAAATTAAGTGTGTTTGTGAATAGACATAGGGGTGGGCTTCAAAATTTTTAGCAAGGGATTCTCTGCCCGGTTGCTGGGTGGGTGTGACCATGGTGGGTGTGGCCTAGTCCTGCACCACAGCAGGAGGGGGGTTGCCTTCCCCAGCCTCCGGAGACTTTCTTCGAGCCTCCGGGAGAGCAAAAACGGCCTCCTCAGGCTCTGGAGGCCCTCTGAAGCCCTTCCTGAACTTCCAGTAGGCCCATTTTTTGCCCTCCTCAAGCCTCCACATGTGCCCTGCCCTTACCTGCATCCAAAACGGGCCGTGTGGGGACTCCTGGGACGGGAGGGGTAGGCGCGGCCAGCCAGGAGTGGGATTTGGGGGTTTTCCGAATTGCACAGAATCTTAGCTAGAGGTTCTCCCAAACCTCTGCAAACCCCCAGCAGTCCATCCCTGAATAGACACTGTTCCCATTTCCTCAAGAACTAGGAACTGTGTCTCTGTGTGTTGTTCCTGTGACTCTGTGCGGAGAGAGAGAAAAGAGAGATACAGAAATAATTATCAGAAAGTCACCTCAATTCTATATTGGGAAAAAAAATGGCACTACACATTTGGGTTAGAATCTGGAGGTTGAGAGGTCCTTGGTGGTCTCTGAACCTGGTGGTTTTCTTGCAGACATTTCATTACCCAAACTAGGTAACATCTTCAGTGCCCCAATGAAGTTACCTAGTTTGGGTACTGAAACATCTGTAAAACAGCAACAACAACAACAGCTAAGCTCCCAGAATGTCAAGAACCGTTCATTTCAACCCTAAAGAAAACCCAAGAAAACCCATGGATTATTTCTTCTTCTTCTTCTTCTTCTTCTTCTTCTTCTTCTTCTTCTTCTTCTTCTTCTTCTTCTTCTTCTTCTTCTTCTTCTTCTTCTTCTTCTTCTTCTTCTTCTTCTTCTTCTTCTTCTTCTTCTTCTTCTTCTTTTTTGTTTACATTTATACCCCGCCCTTCTCCGAAGACTCAGGGCGGCTTACAGTGTATAAGGCAATAGTCTCATTCTATTTGTATATTTTTACAAAGTCAACTTATTGCCCCCCCAACAATCTGAGTCCTCATTTTACCTACCTTATAAAGGATGGAAGGCTGAGTCAACCTTGGGCCGGGCTTGAACCTGCAGTAATTGCAGGCTTTGTGTTCTTAATAACAGGCTTTTACCAGCGTGAGCTAAACCGGCCCTTCTTCTTCTTCTTCTTCTTCTTCTTCTTCTTCTTCTTCTTCTTCTTCTTCTTCTTCTTCTTCTTCTTCTTCTTCTTCTTCTTCTTCTTCTTCTTCTTCTTCTTCTTCTCCTCCTCCTCCTCCTCCTCCTCCTCCTCCACCACCACCACCACCACCACCACCACCACCTCCCCCCTCCTCCTCCTCCTCCTTTTCTCCTTCTTCCCATTTTCTCCAAAGTGACTCATCTAAAAAGAGGGGCTTCACATCATGTTAGAAGAGGTGCTTGCCAGCACCTCCAGTTACCAGAAGTTTATTGATTTATTTTCGGTAGAATCATCTACAGGAGGCCTTCTGAATCACAGGGATAGAGTTAGCCATAGGGCTGCATAGATCTAGCAAAGATATTCTGATATTATTATTATTATTATTATTATTATTATTATTATTATTATTATTATTATTATTATTATTATTATTATTATTATTATTATTATTTTACAATCAAATAGGAAGAATTACCATCCCCGTGAAAATTAAGTGTGTTTGTGAATAGACATAGGGGTGGGCTTCAAAATTTTTAGCAAGGGATTCTCTGCCCGGTTGCTGGGTGGGTGTGACCATGGTGGGTGTGGCCTAGTCCTGCACCACAGCAGGAGGGGGGTTGCCTTCCCCAGCCTCCGGAGACTTTCTTCGAGCTTCCGTGAGAGCAAAAACGGCCTCCTCAGGCTCTGGAGGCCCTCTGAAGCCCTTCCTGAACTTCCAGTAGGCCCATTTTTTGCCCTCCTCAAGCCTCCACATGTGCCCTGCCCTTACCTGCATCCAAAACGGGCCGTGTGGGGACTCCTGGGACGGGAGGAGTAGGCGCGGCCAGCCAGGAGTGGGATTTGGGGGTTTTCCGAATTGCACAGAATCTTAGCTAGAGGTTCTCCCAAACCTCTGCAAACCCCCAGCAGTCCATCCCTGAATAGACGCTGTTCCCATTTCCTCAAGAACTAGGAACTGTGTCTCTGTGTGTTGTTCCTGTGACTCTGTGCGGAGAGAGAGAAAAGAGAGATACAGAAATAATTATCAGAAAGTCACCTCAATTCTATATTGGGAAAAAAAATGGCACTACACATTTGGGTTAGAATCTGGAGGTTGAGAGGTCCTTGGTGGTCTCTGAACCTGGTGGTTTTCTTGCAGACATTTCATTACCCAAACTAGGTAACATCTTCAGTGCCCCAATGAAGTTACCTAGTTTGGGTACTGAAACATCTGTAAAACAGCAACAACAACAACAGCTAAGCTCCCAGAATGTCAAGAACCATTCATTTCAACCCTAAAGAAAACCCAAGAAAACCCATGGATTATTTCTTCTTCTTCTTCTTCTTCTTCTTCTTCTTCTTCTTCTTCTTCTTCTTCTTCTTCTTCTTCTTCTTCTTCTTCTTCTTCTTCTTCTTCTTCTTCTTCTTCTTCTTCTTCTTCTTCTTCTTCTTCTTCTTCTTTTTGTTTACATTTATACCCCGCCCTTCTCCAAAGACTCAGGGCGGCTTACAGTGTATAAGGCAATAGTCTCATTCTATTTGTATATTTTTACAAAGTCAACTTATTGCCCCCCCAACAATCTGAGTCCTCATTTTACCTACCTTATAAAGGATGGAAGGCTGAGTCAACCTTGGGCCGGGCTTGAACCTGCAGTAATTGCAGGCTTTGTGTTCTTAATAACAGGCTTTACCAGCCTGCGCTATTCACCGGCCCTTCTTCTTCTTCTTCTTCTTCTTCTTCTTCTCCTCCTCCTCCTCCTCCTCCTCCTCCTCCTCCACCACCACCACCACCACCACCACCACCTCCCCCCTCCTCCTCCTCCTCCTTTTCTCCTTCTTCCCATTTATTCCAAAGTGACTCATCTAAAAAGAGGGGCTTCGCATCATGTTAGAAGAGGTGCTTGCCAGCACCTCCAGTTACCAGAAGTTTATTGATTTATTTTCGGTAGAATCATCTACAGGAGGCCTTCTGAATCACAGGGATAGAGTTAGCCACAGGGCTGCATAGATCTAGCAAAGATATTCTGATATTATTATTATTATTATTATTATTATTATTATTATTATTATTATTATTATTATTATTATTATTATTATTATTATTATTATTATTTTACAATCAAATAGAAGAAACAAAAATACTTTAACAAATAGTTAGCAGCCACAATCTTATATTAGGCAAGCATATTCAGATATTTCAATATTAAATATATTAATATTAAATTAATTAATTAATATTAAAGATATTAAATAGATATCTGAAACAATCTAAGCACCAGACCTCACTGTAACACCATTGCCAAAAAGGCATTAAGAGTTTTAACCTCATCTTGCAAAGCTGCTTCTCCGGTAATATTGTACTGCAAACTAGGGCATACAAAACCTTTGCTAGACCAATTCTTGAATACAGCTCATCTGCCTGGAATTTGTATTGTATATCAACATTAATACAATTGAGTGAGTCCAGTTATATTTCACAAGAAGAGTCCTCCACTCCTCTGGTCGCAACAGAATTCCTTATGACACCAGGCTTGAAATTTTGGGCTTGGACAACATAGAACTATGCCACCTTTGGTCTGACCTAAGCGTAGTACACAAAATTTTCTGCTAAAATGGCCTACCTGTCAATGACTGCTTCAGCTTCAACTGCAATAATACATGAGCACACAATAGATACAAACTTAAGATAAACCGCTCCAAACTTGATTGCAGAAAATACGACTTCAGTAACAGAGTTGTTAATGCCTGGAATGCACTACCTGACTCTGTGGTTTCATCCCCAAACCCCCAAAACTTTAACCTTAGACTGTCTACTCACCCCATTCTTTAGAGGTCTGTAAGGGGTGTGTGCATATGTGCACCAACGTGCCTACCATCCCTGTCCTATTGTCCCCATTTATTCGTATCCATTTCCTGTGTTCATAATCATGTTTATACTTATATCTGTTATCTTATACATGTTTGACAAACTAAATAAATAAATACATAAAATAAATAAATTTAGACTGGATTTGGCATTTTTCTCCACTGATTGAGTCAATTTGGAGGCATGACAGGCCATTCATCTTTGTTCGCTTATGAGCCACGGTGATGCAGTGGTTAGAGTGCAATACTGCAGGCTACTTCTGCTGCCTGCTGCCTGCCTGCAATTTAGCAGTTCAAATTTCACCAGCCTCAAGGTTGACTCAGCCTTCCATCCTTCTGAGGTGAGTAAAATGAGGACCCAGATTGTTTGAGGCAATATACTGACTCTGTAAATCATTTAGAGAGGGCTGTAAAGCACTGTAAAGTGGTATATAACTCTAAGTACTATTGCTATTGCTTGTGAATTAGATTACATCAGATTTGCTATTTTTAACTACCTATCAAGTCTTTCTTAATGACTTGGGAGAGCCAGATGTTTTTTGACAGTGTTAAAGGTATTGCTGCAGGATATAGGATGTTTCGCTTGCCTTTTGCAATTGATTGATGGTGATTTTGTCAATGCCAATGGTGCTTAAGTGGTGCTCGTTGTTGTTGTTGTTGTTATTATTATTATTATTATTATTATTATTATTATTATTATTATTATTATTTACATTGCAGTTCTCTGACATGGTGTATGTCATGTCCCCCTCCCCCTCCGACGACCGGGTCAAGGAAGTCTGTATCAAATGTGGCAACGAAGCCTCTGCAGCTTGCCAAATTCCTTCGAGGTTTCTCAGGGCAGGCAGGAGTCCAAGGTGTGACTTCAGCGATAGAGTCCGATAGCAGCAAACTGGATGAGACTTTGCTTGACTCAAGGTTGGAATGCCAAAAGCAGATCCTTTATATAGGCTGCGGGGTGTGGCTCCATGACTCAGCATTTATCCAGGCCTACTCCTCCCTTCCTTCTGCTGGCGTCGCCTCTCAGATCTCCGGAAGCGAGGATCCTCCCACTTTGAATTCTCTTCAGCTGGATCTGCTGTCAGTAATTCCAGAACGTGGCTGGCTTCCTGCTCACACGCTGTAGGAGTGAAGTTTATCGGGATTCTCTGTTCACTCCTGACATCCTCTCCAGGCATGGGGCCAGGGCTGGGGGCTGGGGGCATGACAGGCTGTTCATCTTCATTATCAGACTCCGAGTCTGATAACAGGCCCGGGTGGAGATGGGAGGGGCCCGGCTGAGGAGAGGAGGGAGGACGAGGCACAACAGTGTATCTCTGCCGCTTCTGAGGTTGTTTTGCTTCCATTAGCTCTATAGGCTTCATTTGGTTGTGTTTCACCATGAATCATTGCATGGGTTGTTGGGTGCACTCAGTTCTGCTCCTCGGCCTAGACCTCTCTGGCATGGTTGGACCTGCTGGTATTTACACTACCGCCAGCACAGCTCTCAGCTTCATTGGATAGTGGGTAGTGGGGGGATGATGGGTAGTGGGGGGATGATGATGATGATTTTCCTACCTTTGTTTTGTAATGCTCAAGATGCCATAGACAGTACTTTTATTTCTTTCTATTTTTCTCACAACAACCCTAATGATCTCCCTGTTACTAGTCCAGCATCTTAACCTTTACACCAAAGTGTTTTTCATTTGTATAAAGTCTCCGTTAATTTTCTCACTATATTTCTGCTGATATATAACATTCAATTGGTCACTTCATTTCCTATTATTTACAAGTGATTTTTACTACATTAATATTGGGATCCAAACTCCTTACCTATTTGTACAATCTAGCTAAGGTTATCTGCAAATCATTGGGATTCTCAGCCAACAGTATGACATTATCTGAATGCAAAATTCTTTTCTAAACACTTTCCTTCCTTCCTTCCTTCCTTCCTTCCTTCCTTCCTTCCTTCCTTCCTTCCTTTCCTTCCTCCCTCCCTCCCTCCCTTCTTTCTTCACCCTCTCCCCCTCTCTCATTTACTGCTTTAACATTCCACGAGACCATCTTCCATATGCTCATCATTATTTAGACCCATATATATTGACATCTGTTTCCTATCTTGGCTTGGGCAGTCAATCAAGACTTTGAAATAATGACTTTTTAGCAAGACAGTGAAAATCTACCCATAGCTGTACCATACGCATCATTCCACGCTAACATTAAGGGCCAGTCAGTTTAGGCACATTTTTGGTGTGTATGCTAGAAGCCCAGCCAAAGTTTGGTTATATACTTCAAGTATACTTAAGCTGCTCTATGCAAGCTAAGATCGAATCTATGAACTCCTTTGCAAGCCACGTGTTGCTGTTTATATCCCAACATTTAGGAGATATATGCAATGTACTGGCACATTCAGGATACCTGTGGTTCCTTCCCCCTCCCCTCTTTTTCTATCTGTTTTCAATAATGTTTTCCCCACTTTAGAAAAACATAAGTGCTTGACTGTTATTTGAATTTTCATTTGGAATTTGCTGGAAGAGGGGGGCACTTAAAGAGCTTCAAATATATTTGTGCTGACTAGTTTACTATTCCTTCCACACATCTGGTTCTCAGCTTAAATCCAGGTGGAGCAGGAGGGAATATGCAGTATTGGAAAGACATTCTGCCTATGGGGGAAATAAAGATACGCACATTAAAAAAAAAAAAAGACTTTGGTTCCTCCCTCCCCCCCCCACCTCTGATGAAGCCAATCCTCTTTGCATATAATGATTTCAGCCACATTGAGTGAATGAAAGAAATATTTCTGGGTGCCGAATAAGGGGAAAATAGTATTTTAATTTGTATTTTCTGGTATTAATAATGAGAATTGCAACCTAATGAATAAAATTTTTGCAAAATTCAAGAACCCTTGCATTTATTTTTCCTCTGAAGACTCAGCTTTCCAAGATAAATAAGATGCCAGTCAGAGGAAACCTTCTGATTGCATTTTGCAAACTGATCTGTTACCCATCATGCTCTCTGTCTGCCATTTAAGCAGTGATTTATGGAAGGATTCATGTGCACATAAAAATTCAACCTCCAGATGTGAAAGCACTATTCCAAAGAGTTTCTGGTGTTCTGATTACACTTTGATGAGAATGGAAGGAGAGCTAGAAAAATACATATATGGTAAAGGTAAAGGTTCCCCTGCACAAATGTGTGCTAGTCGTTCCTGGCTCTAGGGGGTGGTGCTCATCTCTGTTTCAAAGCTGAAGAGCCAGTGCTGTCCAAAGACGTCTCCGTGGTCATGTGGCCAGGATGACTAAACACCAAAGTCACATGGAGTGCTGTTACCTTCCCACCAAAGGTGGTCTCTATTTGTCTACTTGCATTTTTTACATGCTTTCGAACTGCTAGGTTGGCAGAAGCTGGGACAAGTAACAGGAGCTCACCCCCGTTAAGTGGCGCTAGGGGTTCGAACTGCTGAACTGCCTGCCTTCTGATTGACAAGCTCAGCGTCTTAGCCACTAAGCCACCGCATCCCTCCAGAAAAAGACATATATAGTACAGTTTATCACTTTTACTAAAAGTATGGAATTTGTCCTTTAAAGGATATGGATAGGAAGGAGAACACGTATGCCTTGAGGAAAGAGTTTGATTTTAAAAGGTAGCCAAAAATACCCCTTCTCTCCCCAAATCCCAAGTGATTCCTATTGTGTTCTTGCACCTGCATTATTGACTGCATTGAAGAAAGGAAGGAAGGAAGGAAGGAAGGAAGGAAGGAAGGAAGGAAGGAAGGAAAGGAAAGGAAAGGAAAGGAAAGGAAAGGAAAGGAAAGGAAAGGAAAGGAAAGGAAAAAGAAAAGAAAAGAAAAATATTATAAAAAAGTGGAGACCTCAAAACAAATATTCCATCTGCATCAATGGTGAAATATAAAATTTGTTATTACCAGTTCTGTGGGTGTGGCTTGGTGGTGGTGGGTAATGTGACTGTGTGGGTGTGGCCAACTTTATTTACTTTTAAAAGCATTTTTTCTACAACCTCTTCGACCAAAGAAGTTGTAGAAAAAATGCTTTTAAAAGGTTCTGATGATCCCAGCTGAGTTGCCTGATCGTCAGAACCTTTTAAAAGCATTTTTTTACAATAGCTTCGGCCAAAGAGGTTGTAGAAAAAGTGCTTTTAAAAGGCTCTAACGATCCTAGCTGAGCTGCATGATCATCAGAGGCTTCTTTTTTTTACTTTTAAAAGCATTTTTTTGGCCAAAAAAATGCTTTTAAAAGTAAAAAAAATATATCTGATAATCGCGTGGCTCAGCTGAGCATAGTGGGGGGGGATCTCTGAACCATCTGCAGTCATCGCTACCGGATTGGGCGATCCGGTCCAAACCAGGAGCATTTCACCCCTGATCTGCATCTTAGAATATTTGTAAAAAGTTTAGAATAGAACTGTACTGTGTGCTGATGGTGCTAAATATCATGTCTTTAAAACAGGGTTTGAAAAATTCCATGGAAGAGGAATGCTTTTAGTCACAGTTAGCCATCATATTGTCTCCAACGATACGTGTTCTGCAACTCTGAATATTAGAGAGCATAAGAGTGACAGCTATTTTGTTCATGACCTATTTATCTGTGGCCCATAGGTATTGTGTGTCCAAATCCTACTACGGTTCATTTCTTCTTATATTTCTGCTTAAATCAGTTAAAAAGTCCAAGATTTAGTATTTATCATGAATGGAGGAATATCTTAAAAATATGACATTTTTCTCAACCTTTCACCATGTTCTCCATCAACTACTCCCTCAAACATATTATTAAATACCTTCTTACTGAAATTTGGACCTGGATATCCTAGTATATTATTCATGTCATAAGCAGAATTGGGGAAGGAAAGATATAAACAATAACTATTCCTGGTAAGTACTTGGTTAGCTAAAAAAAAAATAGCAACAACCCTTGAATATTGAGCTTTTTTTAAAAAAATGACATGTCCCACCTTGATTACATTAAATAGCCATGACTGGATGTATACTATTCTATTTTTACAACCTTCTTTCTTACCTTTTTCCCTTTAGAAATTGTTCAGGAGGAAAAATATGTTCTACATGTTAATATAGTATTCTTTTGAACATATGGCAGTTCTATTCACACTAACTTAAGGTTGAATCAGCCTTCCATCCTTCCGAGGTCGATAAAATAAGGACCCAGATTATTGGGAGCAATATGCAGACTCTGTAAACCAGTTAGAGAGAACTGCTGTAAAGTCTAAGTGCTATTGCTATTGTTAATAATAGTTAAGATACACTGTATACCAGGGATGGGCTTCAAAAATTTTGGCAAGGAGTTCTCTGCCCGGTTGCTGAGTGGACGTGGCCTAGTTGGCCTCCTGCACCAGAGCAGTGGGGGGCATTTTTGCCTTCCTCGGGCTCTGGAGGCTTTCCTCAAGCTTCTGGGATGGCAAAGACGGCCTCCCCAGGCTCCGGAGGCCCTCTAGAGCCCATTTTTCACCCACCCTGAGCCTCCATGCATGCCCGGCACTTACCTGCATCCAAAACGGGCCACATGGGAACTCCTGGGAGGGGAGGGGTGGGATGAGCGGGGCCAGCCACGAGTGGGATTTGGGGGTTCTCCGCACTGCACAGAATCTTAGCTAGAAGTTCTCCTGAACCCCTGCGAACCCCCAGCTGCCCATCCCTGCTGTATACCTTTAATTTGAAAGCCTGACTTGCATAGACTTCATAAGTGCCAGCCCATCAAAGATGGCTGTCACCACAGGCTTCTTCTCTGCTGGATTTCTGAGAGGGAAAAAATTCCTGCCTTCTGTCCTGATCTTTCTCTGTTTATTCCATCAGTATTGCAAAAATTGTCTGTCTACACCGCAGGAAGATATCAGCCTGATCCAACAATATGTTCTCCTTCCATAGTGCCATTGTATTCACATAGAGCTCAGCTTTTACCTCTGATCCCTCTTTTGAAGTACCGAAATCCGTTCTGTTCAAATATTGTATCAAAATAATGCAATGCAGTTACAAATGAGAAGGATTATTTAAATTCCCTAGCTGCTCCTATCCTTACTCTCCTTTCAAACATGGGGGCGTGTTCAGATATTCAGATAACAGATTACAGAGTTGGAAGGGACCTTATAGATCATCTAGTACAAGGCCCCCCCTGCTCAAGCAGGAGACCCTACACCATTTCTGACAAATGGGAGTCCAATCTTTCCTTGAAAGTCTCAAGTGATGAAGCTCCCACAACTTTCGAAGGCAACTTCTGTTCCATTGGTTCATTGTTCTCACTGTCAGAAAGTTCCTCCTCATTTCTAGCTTGAATCTCTCCTTGATTAGTTTCCATCCATTATTCCTTGTCTGGCCTTCAGGTGCTTTGGAAAAAACCCCTCCTCTCTGTGACAGCCCCTCAAATATTGGAAGACTACTATCATGTCTCCCCGGCTCCTTCTCTTCACTAGGCCAGCCATGCCCTGTTCCTGTAACCGTTCTTCATATTTTTAGTCTCCAGTCCCCTAATCATCCTGGTTGCTTTCCTCTGCACTTTTTCTACAGTCTCAACATCTTTTTTATAGTATGGTGACCAAAACCGATTTTTTGTGTGTGCATGTAGCAGTTTTACATTTAAATATCCTGGATGGATGGAATACTACTTAAGCAATCTGTCTTGAATTTCAATTTCACATTTATCATGACAAAAAATTAAATCTGTTTTTCCTGTCCAAGGAGAGAAAGCTTGATGTGAATAAATCAAAACATTGTGCTCAGCTGGGGCTTCAGCTGGGAGATCTTTAGAGTTTGTGGGTCTAACTAAGTTAGCCCTTTACCCTGAGCCAGGTTAATAAAGGTGAAGAGCTGATCTTAAATCTTACATAGTATAATTCCTAAGGGATGATAATGGAATGAATTCTTGGTTCAAATGTCACTGTATTCACAAACCCATTAGTTGAATATAGACAAGTTATATATCTTTACTGTGATATTTTCCCATCACCACAATGCTGCAGTTAATATGGATTCTACTGCAAGGATTGCTGAACACTAATATATCCCAAAGGTGCTTTATCTAAAGGCAACTAGACTTCGTTTTTCCGTGAAAACATTTGGCTTCTCATCCAAGAAGCTGAAGAAGCTTCTTGGATGAGAAGCCAAACATGTCTATCTAGACCCGTTCCAGTCCGGCTTTCGGCCCGGTTACAGTACAGAGACGGCTTTGGTCGAGTTGGTGGATGATCTCTGGAGGGCCAGGGACAAGGGTTACTCCTCTGCCCTGGTCCTATTAGACTTCTCAGCGGCTTTTGATACCATCGACCATGATATCTTGCTGCGCCGGCTGGAGGGGTTGCGAGTGGGAGGCACCATTTATCGGTGGTTCTCCTTCTACCTCTCTGACCGGACGCAAACGGTGTTGACAGGAAGGCAGAGATCGACTCCGAGGTGCCTCATGTGTGGGGTGCCGCAGGGGTCGATTCTCTCACCCCTCCTGTTCAACATCTATATGAAGCCACTGGATGAGATCATCAGTGGTTTTGGGGTGAGATACCAACTGTACGCTGATGACACTCAGCTGTACTTTTCCACCCCAGGCCACCCCAGCGAAGCTGTTGAAGTGCTGTCCCGGTGTTTGGAAGCCGCACGGGTCTGGATGGGGAGGAAAAGGCTCAAACTTAATCCCTCCAAGATGGAGTGGCTGTGGATGCCAGCACCCTGGTACAGTCAGCTGCAGATGTGGCTGTCTGTTGGGGGCAAGTCGTTGGCCCCAATGGAGAAGGTGCGCAACTTGGGCGTGCTCCTGGATGGGCGGTTGTCCTTTGAAGAACACTTGACGACCGTCTCCAGGAGAGCTTTTTATCAGGTTCGCCTGATCCGCCAGTTGCGTCCCTTCCTGGACCGGGATGCCTTATGCATGGTCACTCATGCTCTCGTTACTTCTCGCTTGGACTATTGCAATGCTCTCTACATGGGGCTCCCCTTGAAGAGCATTCGGAGACTCCAGCTAGTCCAGAATGCGACTGCACGGGTTATTGAGGGAGCGGGTCGGAGCTCCCATGTAACACCCATCCTGCGCAGACTGCACTGGCTACCTGTTGTCTTCCGGGTGTACTTCAAGGTATTGGTTACCACCTTCAAAGCGCTCCATGGCTTAGGACCGGGTTACTTACGGGACCGTCTACTGCCGTCTTCTATCTCCCAGCAACCAGTGTGTTCCCATAGAGAGGGACTCCTTAGGGTGCCGTCAGCCAAACAATGTCAACTGGTGGCCCCCAGGGGGAGGGCCTTCTCTGTGGGGGCTCCTACCCTGTGGAACGAGCTTCCCCCTGGACTTCGACAATTACCTGACCTTAGGACCTTTTGCCACGAACTTAAAACCTATTTATTTCATATGGCTGGACTGGCTTGATTTTTAAAATTTTAATTTAATTTAAATGGATTTTAAATTTTTGTAATTTTATGGGTGTAATTTGTATTTTAAATTTTTTGACAAATTGAATAAGTTTTTTAAGGGTTGTTTTTTAATATTGTATGTGTCTGTGTTTGTATTTTATTTGGTTGTTCACCGCCCTGAGTCCTTCGGGAGAAGGGCGGTATACAAATTAAAATATTATTATTATTATTATTATTATTATTATTATTATTATTATTATTATTATTATTATTATTATTATTATTATTATTATTATTATTATTATCTTCAAGGAAAAACAAAAGTCCTCTTGCTTTTTAATAAAGCACCTTTGGGACAACTATGACCTGGATGACTGAGAATTTTATTTTATTTTATTTTATTTATTTATTTATTTATTTATTTATTTATTTATTTATTTATTTATTTATTTATTTATTTATTTTGTCACAACAGTATATATAAGCATAAGCATGAAAGTAACTATATAATATATAAGCATATATATATAAGCATAAGTATGTAATAACTATATTAATTGGATATAATGAAAGAAAACAATAGGACAGGAATGGTAGGCACGTTTGTGCTCTTATGCACGCCCCTTACAGACCTCTTAGGAATGGGGTGAGGTCAATAGTAGACAGTTTTTGGTTAAAGCTTTGGGGATTTTGAGAAGAGACCACAGAGTCAGGTAGTGTGTTCCAAGCATTAACAACTCTGTTACAGAAGTCATATTTTCTGCAATCAAGATTGGAGCGGTTAACATTAAGTTTAAATCTATTGTTTGCTCTTGTATTGTTGTGATTGAAGCTGAAGTAGTCTTTAACAGGAAGGACATTGCAATAGATGATTCTATGAGTTAAACACAGGTCCTGTCGAAGGCGGCGGAGTTCTAAGTTTTCTAAACCCAAGATTTCAAGTCTGGTAGCATAAGGTATTTTGTTGTATTCAGAGGAGTGGAAAACTCTTCTTGTAAAATATTTCTGGACACGTTCAGTTGTATTGATGTCTGAAATGTGGTATGGGTTCCAGACAGGCGAGCTGTATTCAAGAATTGGTCTAGCAAAAGCTCTGGTAAGTAGTGTAGTGTTTCTGGAGAAGAAGCTACGTAAGATTAGGTTTACAACTCTTAAAGCCTTTTTTGTGATGTAGTTGCAGTGGATCATAGATGAATATTTAAGATATTTTTTTCATGATGCAGTCTTATACTCCTGCTTAACTGAGCTTCATGAAAGATACCAATTTGAAATTTACCGATTTCACTAAGCTGCTGGTGGGTTGCAGCTTTCTTAAATTAAAACGTGCTATAAAAAGGCTATAAACATCACGATGCAGATGAAATCAGACAAAGGTGATTCAAAGATAGAGAGAACTTTCAAGCCCAAGCACAATAGCATCACGCAAAGCATTCCAAGACGTGCTTTCCAAAGTATATTTTTTTGCAAGCCAAGCACCTGCCTCAAAGTGTTAAAGCAGTTACATCTTGGGAAAGCTCATGTGGCTTCTTTGAAGAGTGTCTCTGTTTGCATGCTTGTTAGCCTGCAGAGTCACTTAACTTCACTGGTGGTCCTAAAGGAAGCATTGCTGCTTGTACACAAACACGCATGAACACACACACACACACACAGAGACAACGTTCTGAACAGCTGTGTTAATCCTCCTAGAAGATGTGGCTGTCTCAAGGCATCACAGATCCTTTGGCCTGCTATTATGTTTGGTGAAGCACCTCTTCCAAATACTGTACCAGACCATTGACAGCACACAGGAAAGATTTTTATTGCTATTTATTTTGACACTGTTTTCCTCAAAAATCAGTACATAAGTAACATTTCAGTAAAATGGATTTGACCAAATGATCAGCAGTAAAAAACAAACAAACAAACAAACAAACAAACCAAAACTCAGCTGAAAAGAGGAGAAGAAGAAAAAAAAAGAATAAAACACAGTGAAATGCAACCTTTACAACAACATTGATTAAAATGGTAATTTAGTCCATTTTGCCAAGATGTATGAATTACTGTTGGTGAGATGCATAAATTATTGTTGAGAATGAATATGAAGGGTGAATATATTAATTATTGTATGATCAAAAGGGCAGGAAACTTTGGTTATAATATAATTATGGCTTATGGCCAGGGTACTTACGGGACCGCCTACTGCTACCGAATGCCTCCCACCGACCCGTACGCTCGCACAGAGAGGGACTTCTCAGGGTGCCGTCCACCAAGCAATGTCGACTGGCGGCCCCCAGGGGAAGGGCCTTCTCTGTGGGGGCTCCCACCCTCTGGAATGAACTTCCCCCTGGACTTCGCCAACTGCCGGACCTTTGGACCTTCCGCCGCGAGCTGAAGACCTACCTATTATTCGCACAGGACTGGCATAGGATTTTTAAATAGTTTTAATATTTGATATAAATTTTATAAATTTTATGGGGTTTTTATGATTTTAAATGTTTTAATCCGGCCTTATGTTTAATAAGTTTTTTAATTTATTGTTTTATTTGTATATTATTGCTGTTTTATCTTGGCTGTAAACCGCCCTGAGTCCTTCGGGAGAAGGGCGGTATAAAAATCCAATAAATAAAATAAAAATAAATAAAATAATGCTTGATCAGTGGAAGAGTATATGAAGTAAAGGACTGATGCCCAGAAAGATACCTGATATTAACAATGTATGCCATAAAGTGTCTGGAAATGGAGTGACATTTAAGCTGTAGTAATAAATATTGGGACGCGGTGGCTCAGTGGCTAAGACTTTGAGCTTGTCGATCGAAAGGTTGGCAGTTCAAATCCCTAGTGCCGCATAATGGGGTGAGCTCGGATTACTTGTCCCAACCTTGGCTAGCTTCTGCCAACCTAGCAGTTCGAAAGCGTGTAAAAAATGCAAGTAGAAAAATAGGGATCACTTTGGTGGGAAGGTAACAGCGTTCTGTGCAGCTTTGGTGATTAGTCATACTTGCCACATGACCACAAAGACGTCTGGCTCTTCGGCTTTGAAACAGAGGTGAGCACTGCCCCCTAGAGTCAGGAACAACTAGCATATATGTGCAAGGGGAACCTTTACCTTTACCTTAATAAATATTACAATTACTATAGTATTACGCCTATTCTTCCTTCTCTATTCTATAAAACTTCTTGACTTCTTATTCATCAGCCTTTGGGATGTATCTTTTGCAGTGAAGAGACAGGAGAAGTCTTCTAGAATGCAAAAGAACTACAATGTTCACAGCTAAGCTTAGAAAGAGATGCTGGAGTATTTTTGCTGCTGGAGTCAGCAACGAAACAACAATTCACAGATGCTTTGCAAAAGACAACTTTCTTGGATTTTTCCTTGAAAACATTTCGCTCCTCATCCAAGAAGCTTTTTCAGTTCAGTTGAAAGTCTAAGTGCCTTTTGAAAAGCACCTTTGGGTTATTGTGTTGTATTGTTGTTTACTCAAGCATTAAAAATAAGTTTCTTGGATGAGAAGTGAAATGTTTTCAAGGAAAAAAAAACAAGGAAGTCCAGTTGTCTTTTGGAAAGCATGTTTGAGACAATCATGACCTTGATAATTAAGAATCTCCAGAGACAACAAAACAACAACAATGACCAAATTTCCAGCAGGATCAGTGGAAAATTCTTTTACCTTCTCATTATTGAGGCAACTCTATGTCTTTTGAGGTGGTAATTTGGTGATTTGGTAATGTCGTGACTCATGACCATTTCATTTCAAAGAGCAAAGACAAAAGGGAGTACTGGAATAAAGTCACTTTTTCATTGTCTGTCTTTGAATAGAAATAAGGTACTGTATATTGTTGTAAACTAATAGCTAAAGAAGAACCACCATTTCAGAATAACAGAATAACAGAGTTGGAAGGACCTTGAAGCAGAGGTAGGATTCAGCCGGTTCGCACTAGTTCAGGAGAACCGGTTGTTAACTTTTTGCCCAGTTCAAAGAATCGGCTAATCCCACCTCCCCTCCTAGGAGTCCCCCTGTGGCCTGTTTTGAGTTCCAGGTTGGTGGAGGAGGCCTTCCAGGCCCAAAATGGGGATCTGGGGGGCATTTTTATCCCCCTGTGCCCCATTTTGGCTTCCAGGGTGGTGCAGGAGGCACGCGGTGTGGGGGGTGGAGTTGGAAGTCATTCTTTTTCAGTTTTCCTCCCTTGATGTATGAAGGATCAAATACTCAGCCATTATAATTCCACATTCCTTATTTACATAAATCATATCAACATTTAGAATGAAATCCACTGGTAGCCAGCTCATATAATGCAGGCTCTGAGTCCCTCTAACTTTTATAGAGAGATTTAAAAAAACATATTCTTCCAATAATTGCTAGGTATCCTGGCCATTCCGACACTGCTTATCTCCAGTGGCTGCTTAAAGATGAACAATCCATAATTACAGCACAGGTGGCCAGATTCTGCGCAGCAGCACTTGGAGATTCGTTGGAAAAACGTGTCTAATCCACCACAGCTATTTTATACAACAAATGTGGCAAACCCAAAACTGCTTATTCCTTTTCCTTTTGGTATTAAACTAATTATGGGCCACACAATTTACGGATTGTGATTTTAGTATAGTTAGACCATCTATAATGGATAGACTGGATTTTATCACAGATTCTAGTTGTTTTTTATTATTTTATGCTAGAATTTTTAATTGTATATTTACTGAGTGTTTTTATTTGTTCTGGTCTCTGGTCTATGGCTGTAATAAACTGAATTGAAATTGAAATGTAGCTACTCATTTCACATACATGATCCTGGGTGTCTTACAGATATAAAAAGACACATAAGCAAAAACCAACCAAAATCATACGGAAGCAGTATGTTCCATCCCATATTTGGGTAGACCAGGTTGCCCTGATAGACCGGTCTCACCGGGGGGAAAAACCAAAACACTTAACCAAAATCATAGCAACAAAATACCATTAAAACAATAAAAACTACGAAAACCATTAAACACTCCACAAGCTGCAGGAGCGTGTAATCGATCTCGCCAACAGAACAACCATTTTGTGGGGCCCACAACATCACTATCACACCCCCATGCCAGATGACAAAGCAATATCTTCTGACTCTTCTGAAAGTCTAGTAAAGTTGTTGTTGTTGTTGTTGTTGCTAGTTGCAAAGTCCTGTCCGACCCATCGTGACACGATGGACAACTTTCCTCCAGGCCTTCCTGTCCTCTACCATCCCTTGGAGACCATTTAAGCTCACACGGACTGCTTCAGGGACTCCATCCAGCCACCTCATTTTCTGCCGTCCCCTTCTTCTTTTGCCTTCCTTTGCCCTCAATCGTTCCTAGTAAAGTTAGGGCCAGTTTAAATATCAACCTGCAGCCTTACCCATTTTTTTTTTCAAACCTCCTAACTCACCCTCCCAAACCTTGAGCGGATTTGTGCATGGAAAATTTTTTCCCAGACTAATTGTCCAGTCTCTCTGGCATGCAAAACAACTTCCCCAAAGAGCTCACTTATGGAGGCTGTACAAATAACTTACACTTAACCACATGAGCTGCAGCGAGATTAAGCTAAACCTTCTTTTGATACTGAATGGGTGCTGTTTTCCAAGCAATTTGGTGGCCGAGACAAAGTATTAAAAGTGCAAAACATTTGCATGCATCTCAAGCAAAGGGAGAGCTCTTTGGGCAGTGAGCATGGGAAATGAGAGAATTCCTATTTGTGTTGCTTCCAGCTCCTTGCCACCTTTTTTTTTCCCCCTCCATCCAAGCCAAAAAACCGGCGTTGCTCAATATTCCACAGTGGCCCAGTGAAAGGATGAATGGAATGCCGTCCCCTTTTGTAGGCTCAGTGAGGAAAAGAGACAAGGGCACAGTAAAGCTTTTATTGACCCAGCTCCAAATCCAGTGTGTCTAACTAGGAAATTGTTCATTCAGAGAGAAGCCAAAAAAGCATTTATGTTTTACTGTGGCTGAGGCAGCAAAAACAATTCAGAAAACAATGATTGTGTTGAGTATGTTTTTTTTTTTTTAAGGGAAGGAAATGTAGGGCTAATGCAATCCATAATAATATATTGGATCATGTGGGGGGTGAGGGCCAGTTGCATTGTATTAACAGAATAATAAGAGTTGGAAGGGACCTTGGAGGTCTTCTAGTCCAACCCCCTACTTAGGTAGGAAACCCTACACCATTTCAGACAAATGCATGTCCAATCTCTTCTTAAAAACTTCCAACGTTGGAGCGTTCACAACTTCTGGAGGCAGGTTGTTCCACTGATTAATTATTCTAACTGTCAGGAAATTTCTCCTTAGTTCTAGATCGCTTCTCTCCTTGATTAGTTTCCATCCGTTGCTTCTTGTCCCGCATTCAGGTGCTTTGCAGAATTGCTTGACTCCCTCTTCTTTGTGGCAGCCCCTGAGATATTGGGACACTGCTATCATCTCACCCCTAGTCCTTTTTTTTTCATCAAACTAGACATTCCAGCAACTGTTCTTCATATGTTTTAGCCAGTGGTGGGATTCAAGTAATTTAACAACCGGTTCTTTGCCCTAATGATTTCTTCCAACAACCAGTTTGCCAAACTGCTCAGAAAATTAACAACCGCTTCTCCCGAAGTGGTGCGAACTGGCTGAATCCCACCACTGGTTTTAGCCTCCAGTCTCCTAATCAACTTTGTTGCTCTTCTCTGCACTCTTTCTAGAGTTTCTACATCTTTTTTACATTGTGGCGACCAAAACTGGATGCACTTTTCCAAGTGTGGCCTTATCAAGGCTTTATAAAGTGGTATTAACTGATGAGATAGCAGGGAAGTCAATGCTCCCTTCCCAATATATGCAATGGGGTACCATTATTCAAAACACAGCCAATTATTCCTTTTGAATTCTCTGGCAGATTTAACAGTAACAGAGCTGGAAGGTAACTTGGAGGTCATCTAGTTCAACCCCCTGCTCACGCAGGAGACATGTGCTAGGGATTTGAAGCTCTAAACTGCTGACCTTTCTGATCGACAAGATCGGTGTCTTAGCCACTGAGCCACCTAGTCAGGCTTTGTTAGCCAGCTCAGGAAAATTGGGTGGATGGGAGATTGATGGGAGGGAAGGAGAATGGATTTCATCACATGGAACTCTTGGAAAGCTGAACTATATTGCTGGTGTTCTGGGTTTAGCTCATTGGATTTCATCTGAAATGTTAATCCTGGGTCCAAGGATTAATAAAGCCCCCTAGGTTATTATAGTCCTGTTACGTTGATCAGAACATAAAACAGATTAACAGAGTTGGAAGGGACCTTGTAGGTCATCTAGTCCAACCCCCACCTGAGCAGGAGACCCTACATCACTCTGACAGATGGCAATCCAGTCTCTTCTTGAAAGCTTCCAGTGATGAAGCTTCCACCACTTCCAAAGGCAACTTCTGTTCCATTGGTTGATTGTTCTCACTGTCAGGAAGTTTCTCCTTATTCCCAGGTTGAATCTTTCCTTGTTCAGTTTCCATCCATTATTCCTTGTCTGGCCTTCAGGTGCTTTGGAAAATAGCTTGACCTCCCTCCTCTCTGTGGCAGCCCCTCAAATATTGGAAGACTGCTATCATGTCTCCCCTGGTCTTTTTCTTCACTAGACTAGCCATGCCCAGTTCCTGCAACCCCTTCATCGTATGTTTTAGCCCCCAGTTCCCCATAGTACCCTAGAGATCCTATGTATTGTTCCAATATATTCTTTCACGTAATTGTGTCCTGAAGAAATGGTGGAACTAGAATATATAATATAGTCTATGAGATATTTTAAAATGGAAGAGAAAGCTAAAGATACATCTTTTGGTTTTGGTAGCAGCCGTCCATTCAACCTATCATTGGCTTAGGCCTCCTTTCCTTTAGTCTACAGCAGGGGTGTCAAACTTGATTTCATTGATACAATGAGATCAAATACAATCTTGATAAATACAATTTCATCAAGATTGTATTTGACTTTGGAGGGGCTGGGGGGGGGGGGCCAGGGTGGTTTGACCAATTTGACATCACTTGTGTCAGGGGTGCCTGTGATGGCTCAAGGGCTCTGCCAGAGAAAATGGGCTCCCAAGCTCTGTTTTTGGCTGCAACGGCCTCCTGCAACCCTCTGCTAGTGAAAATGGAGCTCGGGAGGGCTGCCCACAGGCCTCCTGAGCTCAGTTTTCACTGGCAGAGGCACCACAGGCAGGTCCAGGGCATGCCCCACAGGCCAGATCTAAGCATCCTGTGGGCCAGATCTGGGCCCTGGGCCTTGAGTTTGACACCCCTGGTCTACAGGCTTCCGTTGTAGGTTGTACATTCTTTTATGGAATTTATATTTTACCTTTTCTCTAGGAACAAAAGGCAATCTAGATAGCACTTCCAGCTCAAAGATAATCCTCACTTTAACAACCTTGTGATCTAGATTGAGTGTGTGACTGGTTCCAAGCCAGAAATTTGAACCTGGATCTTCTCAATCCTAGTCCTTAACCACCATCCCTGCTACTCCTAAGATTTCAATTACTCATTTAATATTTTTGATATGTCCTTGTCCATATAGCCACATTTATTTACTAAAAAAATCACATCATTCTAGTCTGTTGAAAAATGATTGCTGTGAGAAAGATATGCAAGTATAAAATGGACTTTCAGTTGTGGTCATCTGAAGGTGGATTCATTTAAGAGTTCAAGCCATGGGCAAACATATTAGTCTTCAAAATCTCACCCCTTCCTGCACCCAGTTCTTCCTGGTACTTGCTGGTAACTGCTGTAGTTGTAATGGAAACTACCAATTCTAGTAATGCCCGAGGGATAGAGGGATTACCAATTTTAGTGTAATGCCCTCCTTTACTGTTTTATCGGAGCATTTTTATAGTTGTGTTGTCCAAGATGCTCTGCAAGCAAAAGGAGTCAGAAAGAAACAAGAACACATTTGTAAGGCCTGAGGTGATTGAGAAATAGGAAATAGCCTTCTCTGTTATTCTGCATGAAGCAGATGAATGGATTTATCTCTCCTGGAATCTTAAGTGACTGCTGCTTTTGCCTGTTTCCAACATCTGTTGCCTGAGTCAGCTGCCTCACTTTGCCTAGTGACAGGGAAGAAATAAAAATTCAATATTTTGTGGTTACCATTTTACTTCCTCTCCATTCATATTAATCAAAGCAAAAAATTCTCCTTCTCCTTCTCCTTCTCCTTCTCCTTCTCCTTCTCCTTCTCCTTCTCCTCCTCCTCCTCCTCCTCCTCCTTCTTTCCCTTCTAGACGCCAACCAAAGTATCTTTCTTAACCATCTTAAACAGTTGGGAGTAAGTGTTGTAATGGTTCTCTTCCTCTTCCTCCTCCTCCTCCTCCTGACAAAAAGGCTTCCAAAACAACCAAAGTGATAATGTGGCATGCCTAAAGCCACTGCTACTCAAAATAGTGAGTCCCAATGATGGGCTTTCCTAATTTCCTGAATTAGTACTTGAGGGATATACAGGTTTTCAGCAACTTACAAAAGGCTAGCAGAGCAATCCTAATCTTAGCAAGTAGATTATTCCATAGGATGGGCATTACTTTAATCTTAATTAAACCTAAACCTATGTGAAAGATAACTTCATCCTGCAAAATCATGTATAGTGGTGTGAAGGGAGAGAGTAGAGCCCTAAGGACTGCACAAGTAGAGTTTTAGGCTGGACTTCTTCATCTACTTCCCACACCTAATCAGCACCAACTAGAATTACCCCCAGAAGAAGGAAGAGAACCATTACAACACTTACTCCCAACTGTTTAAGATGGTTAAGAAAGATACTTTGGTTGGCGTCTAGAAGGGAGAGGTTGGATACACGCTGAAAATCGTCCAACCCCATTGTATCCATTAATGGTTCTTGAAAAGAATGCAGACTATTATCACGAGGATCACAACTTTATCTAAGGATTATGTTCTGACCTAGGCTTCCCCAAAGAGCACGAAGCAGAATCCTGGTCCCAACAAAACCCCTTTTATTAAACAAACAACAAATTCCTCTCATTTACCTTCAGCAAAGTCTTTCAAGGGAGAATTTACAGTCACAGACCTTAACTGGCTTGAAGAACTGCCAGGCTGATATCTTCAAAACTTGGCAAGGAGCCTTGGAGAGTCAAAAACCAATTAGGTGAACTAATTGTCTCCTGCAAACTATACTCCCCTTTTGCTCCTCTGTTCTTCCCTCTGGGAGGGGCCATTAATCATCTACCTCTGGCCTTATTCCCAAGTCGACCCTTGTTCTTTAGCTGTTCCCTTCATCTGGCAACTCTACTCATGTGCACACTGGGAATAGGCTCCAGCTGTTTGTCTGCCTCATTGATGTCCGACTCCGATGGTAGCTGACAACTGTCAGACAGCCCTGGCCCCATCTCTGCCTCCAATGCAGAGCCCGCATCAGAGCCTTCCCCAGACTCCAGGACTGCCCCATGTTCCTCCCCAACCTCCTCACTGTTCAAATCTGCTGCCAGCTTTGTTGGCCACTGGCAGGCCACAACAGATTAATTTACCACTGCCTGGTTCATATCATACTCAGAAGGCCTTTACCAACAAGGAGTAACATAGATCTACTATACTGGTGGCTACATTTAGAATTACTTTGTCCACTTCCTCAGGACTAATAACCTAAAATTCTTCCCTGTAAAGGGCAGGGCCGAGCAACTTCATTCAACAGATGCAAGAAATATGGTGGTGCCCCTGATCTTCTATTCCCAGCAGAATAGAATGGGTTTTACAGATTTACAGATTTACAGATACAGATTTACAGATTTACAGCTGCTGGCTGGCTATCTGCTGATGCAATAAGGGTGGAAAATAGTTATAATAGTTATAATTTCCATTCTTATTGCCACAAGTAATCCTTAATGAATGTTCTGACCCAAGGTGCTGGGTATCAACGTTATATTTTGCTATGATTTTATGTTGAATGATTTGATTTAAATAGAGCTTGAAAGTAGTTTGATGATACTTTTCAGCTTAAGTTCCTAAAGAATCTGTAGCTTCTCCTCCAACTTCTACCAAACTGTTTAACCTCAGTAACCAGACCTCCTACATCTGTATTTCTACTTCAGTATATAATAGCATATCAGCTTAATAGTGCTGTTCAGAAAGACATTTAATGGGGCAATTTTTTTTTTCTCAGAGAGAAAATAAAGTATTATACAAGTTGGCAAGGAAATACTTGAAAGAGAAGCAACTGTTTTCCATTGGCATTGGCGTGTGAAACTTTAGAAGTTTAAAGTAAACTTTTTAAACTTGATGTGCGTGCGATTAAAGCTTTTTGAATGAAATAGCTTCTAGATCCTAAGAATGTAAGTCAAAATTTATGATCTATCAGTATAAAAACCAGTTTTTGGCTTCCTAGATAGGTAGATAAAATCGGAAGTTTACCAAATCCCTGATATCTTGGTAATGATGGTTGGTGGAATACGGGTTGTAAAGTAGTTCCTTAGCAACCATTTGAAATTACAAGCGAGAAATCCTTTTTTTTTTATTATTGAAAAAGTTTTTACAAAAATCCCCCCCCTTTTTTCTCCCCCACTCCCCGCCCACTCCATCCCCTCTCCCCTCCCTCCAAAACCACCCTCCTCCCTCCCCACCCCGACTTCCCAGAACAAACACAAGGTAAAGTTCAAAAGAAGAAACAATCATTCGCTAAATTTTCCCTAACACAAATTATAATCCTCCCCTTCTTCTCAAATCCTAACTTCCCCCATACAAATCAAAGATAAATACATCCTAATCATTCAAAAGCAATCTGAAACAACCGAGACATTCTTGTTAGGAATATTTACCAGACATTATACCAAAGACATAAAATATTTAATCCTACATATCATAACGGCTGCAAGAATTTCATAGGCACAAAATTGGAAAAAAGGAAATACACCAACGGAGGAAGAACTGATAAAGAAAATCTTAGAGATGGACAAATTAACAAAAGAAATGAAAGAAAAGGAAGATACAGAATATTATGTAATTATGGGATAAACGGTAGAAGGGGCTGGAGACTAGAAAAAATGAATAGTGATGAAAGGGGAGAAACAATAAGTCCAAGATGTATGTACGATAGTGTATAAAATGTACAAATTTAATATTATAAGTGATAGGAATTATAGAGTAATAAGGGATAATGGGACAAGAAGGATATAAATATTATAAAGGGAGTTGGGAAAAAATGTAAATATTAGGAGATTACCGCTACAAAAAGGGAATGTATGTTATGTATTTTGTGTTTGTTGTGTTGTGTTGTGTTATAAATAAAAAACTTATTAAAAGAAATTACAACTGATCCCTCAAATGTACTTATAACCTGGTTCTGAAGTTCCAACAGCTGCCCCGCTGCTTTCATGTGACTGCATTTCGCATGTTCAGCAACTGACCCTGTTGCTCAAAGATGTACAAGAAAACTATAATGTAAAAGTACCCATGAATATTAACATTTTATTCCCAATTAGTAAAGTAATGTATGCATTTCCACATCATATTTTATTGATCCCTTGAGGTATGTTAGCCTAGAGTAGGGGTGTCAAACCCAAGGCCCACGGGCTGGATACACCCCGCAATGTGGTTGGCTCCGGTCCAGGGGGCCATCCTGGAAAATGTAAGGGGCAAGCCTGCAGGGCTTCAGCCTGGTCTAGCCAATATGAAGAGGAAATATTGGGCCAGCGTGGTTTTGGCCCAGTCTACCCAGTGCGAAGAAGTAACATCAGGGGTGAAATGCTTCTGGTTCAGACTGGATCGCCTGATCTGGTAGCGATGGCGGCAGGTCGTTCGGAGAACCAGTAGCAAAAATCCCTGCCACCCATGCCCAGCTTTGGCCAAAGAGGTTGTAAAAAATGCTTTTAAAAGGCCCTGATGATCCCAGCTGAGTTGCCTGATCATCAGAGCCTTTGGTAGAAAAAATGCTTTTAAAAGGCTCTGATAATCCCAGCTGAGTTGCCTGATCGTCAGAGCCTTTTAAAAGCATTTTTTAACAACCTCTTTGGCCTAAAAAAAAAAAAAGTTTATCACGCCTACCCAGTCACATTACCCCACCAAGCCCTGCCCACAGAACCAGTAGTAACAAATTTTACATTTCACCACTGGGTAACATGCCAATAGTTTGGGGAGTGACGTCAAGCTGGTCACGTCCACCCAGTCGGCCATGTCCAGTGAATGGTGTCAAGATGGCCACGCCTACCCAGTTCACTATGCCCACCCAGTCAGCCACACCCACCCGGCCCACTGAGGTCAACCATAGCCCTGATGTGGCCCTCAATGAAATTGAGTTTGACACCCCTGGCCTAGGAGATAATGATTAACCAAAGTTCAGCCAGTAAACTAAGACCTTTGAGTGGAAAATGTCTTGAGTTTTAATCCAGAATTCTTGATGATTACATCACACTAATTTTCCGTTTAACAATCAGATAATTTAATTTGATGCCCAAAAGTCAAGTCCTAGGGCCTGGGTACTTACGGGACCGCCTACTGTTACCTCATGCCTCCCACCGATCCGTACGCTCACACAGAGAGGGACTTCTCAGGGTGCCGTCCGCCAAACAATGTCAGCTGGCGGCCCCCAGGGAAAGATCCTTCTCTGTGGGGGCTCCTACCCTCTGGAATGAACTTCCCCCTGGTTTACGCCAAATATCTGACCTTTGGACCTTTCACCGCGACTTGAAAACGTATTTATTTACTCGCGTGGGGCTAGCCTAAATTTTGTTGTATTTTTAAATTTATATTTTATATTTCTAAATTTTATATGAATTTTAATGGGTTTTTAGAATTTTAAATGTTTTAAAGTTTTCGGCCAATTGTATAATAAGTTTTTAAATTTTGTTTTAATTATATATTGTATTGTTTGGGTTTTTATTCTGGCTGTACACCACCCTGAGTCCTTCGGGAGTGTAGGAAATGGTTTTTATTTTTATATTATTATTCAGAGCAATTTTAGGAAAGAGCATTTACCTCTGTTTTTAAGGACCTTCACCCCAAGTATTTTTCCCAATTATAAAGAGGGTCAGAAACTCATATTAATTATGAGTATAATATGAAGGTTATAGAAGCCATTTACAAATAGAGGTTGTATGCATGTATGCTTCTGTTACTCAGAGTTTTGTAGTTAGTATATGTATATAGTAAGGGATGCAGTGGCTCAGGGGCTAGGATGTTGAGCTTGTCGATTGAAAGATCGGCAGCTCAGCAGTTCGAATCCCTAGTGCTGCTGTGTAATGGGGTGAGCTCCTGTTACTTGTCCCAGCTTCTGCCAACCTAGCAGTTTCGAAAGCACATAAAAATGCAAGTAGGAAAAATAGGGACCACCTTTGGTGGGAAGGTAACAGCGTTCAGTGCGCCTTTGGCATTGAGTCATGCCGGCCACATGACCACGGAGACGTCTTCAGACAGTGCTGGCTCTTCGGCTTTGAAACGGAGATGAGCACCGCCCCCTAGAGTCGGTAACGACTAGCACGTATGTGCAAGGGGAACCTTTACCTTTTATATGTATATAAAAGATTATATACTGTGGTGGGATTCAAATTTTTTAATAACCGGGTCAGTGAGCGGGGGCTTCACTCTGAAAATGGAGCATTTAGAAGCTCAGCTGCTTACCTTCCAAGTCACCAACGGTAAGTAGAACAGTGAGGGGGGGAATCAGCTGTACTGCATGATTGAGATGAGCTAGAAAGCAGGAAATAAAGGACAGGATAGGGAAGGGGCAGGTGGGCAGAGCCATCTGATTGTCAGAGCCACTGGTTCGCCCAAACCAGGCTGAACCAACTGAATACACCTCTGGTTATATACATTCTGTAGATAGATTTTATTTCATGGAGTTTCATTGGAAGTCTTTTCGAAGGTTGCCTGGCCCTTTTTGTCTGTGTTGTGTGTGTGTGTGTGTGTGTGTGTGCATGTATCCATAGCAGATAGGCTTTTGCATATGCATAAAGTAAATATATTTTCAAGTTCTCATTATCTGAAGTTTTATCATTTGTGGTTGTTAAGCTGGAATGGTTCACAGAGAAGATAGTCAAGGACTGTTTTCAGAATTCAGGGCAGGAAATGATGATCTTAAGGAAAGAAGATTCTGATTGAATATTGAGAAAGACTTTCTAAGAATAAGAACAATCCAGTAGCTGAACCAATTGTACATTTTTTGAAATAACAACAACAACAACAACAACAACAACAACAACAACAACAACAACAACAACACAACAACAGACTTGGAAGGGACCTTGGAGGTCTTCTAGTCCAACCCCCTGCCCAGGCAGGAAAGCCTACACCATTTCAGACAAATGGTTAGCCAACATTTTCTTAAAAATTTCCAGTGTTGGAGCATTCACAACTTCTGCAGGCAAGTTATTCCACTTATTAATTGTTCTAACTGTCAGGAAATTTCTCCTTAGTTCTAAGTTGCTTCTCTTCTTGATTAGTTTCCACCCATTGCTTCTTGTGCTACCCTCAGATGCTTTGGAGAATAGTTTGACTCCCTCCTCTTTGTGGCAACCCCTGAGATATTGGAACATTGCTATCATGTCTCCCCTAGTTCTTCTTTTCATTAAACTAAACATACCGAGTTCCTGTAACCGTTCTTCATATGTTTTAGCCTCCAGTCCCCTAATCATCTTTGTTGCTCTTCTCTGCACTCTTTCTAGAGTCTCAACATCTTTTTTACATCGTGGCGACCAAAACTGGATGCAATATTCCAAGTGTGGCCTTACCAAGGCATTATAAAGTGGCACTAACACTTCACGTGATCTTGATTCTATCCCTCTGTTTATGCAGTCCAGAACTGTGTTGGCTTTTTTGGCAGCTGCTGCACACTGCTGGCTCATATCTAAATGGTTGTCCACTAGGACTCCAAGATCCCTCTCACAGTTACTACTATTGAGCAAGGTACCACATATACGGTACCTGTGCTTTTTGGATTTTTTTTGCCTAAATCTTTGCCTAAAGCAAAGGCTAGATAGCTACTTCTTGGGGATGCTTGGAAGTTGGCCTAAGTGCTTCTTTCCAGATTCAAGTAGGACATTGAGAATGTTGATTCGCTGATGATGTAAAATTATTTAACACCACGAACAATGCTGCTGCCCTACAAAGAGACCTTGACTATGTGTCAGAATGGTCAAACAATTGGCAACTCCAAATCTCAACCAACGAATGTTCCATCTTACACATTGGCAAAAAAAAAAAAAGTCAGAACACAAAATACAAGCTGGGCAGATACGACCTCGTAAACGACCTTCACTCTGTCAAGGACCTTGGAATACTCATCTCAAACAATCTAAGTGCCAGTGCTCACTGTAACAACATTGCCAAAAAGGCAGTAAGAGTTGTTAACCTAATCTTGTGTAGCTTCTTAGTCTGGTAATATTGAATTGCAAACTAGGGCATACAAAACATTTGCTAGACCAATCCTCAAATACAGCTCATCTGTCTGGAACCCGCACTGCGTATCGGACATTAATAATAAAATAGATACAAACTTAAGGTAAACTGCTTCAAACTCGATTGCAGGAAATACGACTTCAGCAACAGAGTGATCAATGCCTGGAATGCACTACCTGACTCTGGTTTCATCCCCAAACCCCCATAACTTTAACCTTAGACTGTCTACTGTCGACTTCACCCCATTCCTAAGAGGTCTGTAAGGGTTGTGCATAAGTGCACCAACGTGCCTACCATCCCTGTCTTACTGTCGCCATTTATTTGTATCCATTTCCTGTATTCATAATCATGTTTATACTTATATCTGTTATCTTATACATGCTTGAAAAATAAATAAAATAAATAAAATTGAGAAATCTCATTTCTTACTGTCTTCCAGTCACTTTTCCTTCATTTTCCTTCTCTTATTGGAAAGCAACTAGAACTCTTGCAGATATGTAGGGAAAAAAGGAAGGTTAGTCTCAACTGTCTGTCTTTTCTTTGGGGCTTTCAGCACACTGCAAGACACTGCAGAAGATGAATGTCTATAGAGATTCTCAGCCAACCAGGTCATGGTTGTCCCAAAGGTGCTTTTTCAAGAGGCAACTTGACTTTGTTTTTCCTTGAAGATATTTCACTTCTCATCCAAGAAGCTTCTTCAGTTCTTCAGAACTGAGGAAGTTTGTTGGATGAGAAGTAAAATGTCTCCAAGGGGGGAAAAAAACCCAAAGAAAGTCCAGTTGCCTCTTGAAAAAGCACCTTTGGGATAATGATGAATAATAATTCCAAGGATTGCTTCTATCTTTGGAGCTATTGTGGTGACTCATCCAAACTAGAGGTGTGAGTTTTCCTGACATCTCTAATTTGTATTTTCTCCCCAGATTTTTATTTATTTATTTATTTATTTATTTCAATTTTTATACCGCCCTTCTCCCGAAGGACTCAGGGCGGTGTACAGCCTAGTAAAAATACAATGTATAAACATTAAAAAGAAGTTAAAAAGAAATATTATAACGTGGCCAAAATTTTTAAAACCATTTAAAATCATAAGACATAAATACCCCAATAAAATATCAATCCAGTCCCTCTTGAATAAATAGGTGCGTTTTCAGCTCACGGCGAAAGGTCCGAAGATCAGGCACTTGACGTAAACCGGGGGGAAGTTCATTCCAGAGCGTAGCAGCTCCAACAGAGAAGGCCCTTCCCCTGGGGGCCGCCAGCCGGCATTGCTTGGCAGACGGCACCCTGAGAAGGCCCTCTCTGTGTGAGCGTACGGGTCGGTGGGAGGCAAAAGGTAACAGCAGGCAGTCCCGTAAGTACCCGGGTCCTAAGCCATGGAGCGCTTTAAAGGTGGTAACCAAAATCTTGAAGCGCACCCGAAAGACCACAGGAAGCCAGTGCAAACTACGCAGGATTGGTGTTACATGGGAGCAACGAGTCGCTCCCACTATTACCCACGCAGCTGCATTCTGAACTAGCTGCAGCCTCCGGGTGCACTTCAAGGGCAGCCCCATGTAGAGAGCATTGCAATAGTCCAAGCGGGAAGTGACAAGGGCATGAGTGACCGTGCATAAGGCATCCCGGTCAAGAAAGGGGCGCAACTGGCGCACCAAGCGTACTTGGTGGAAGGCCCTCCTGGAGACGGCCGCCAAATGATCGTCAAACGACAGCCGCCCATCCAGGAGGACACCCAAGTTGCGCACCCTCTCCGTTGGGGCCAATAACTCGCCCCCCACAGCCAGCTGCGGCTGCAGCTGACTGTACCGGGGTGCCGGCATCCACAGCCACTCCGTCTTGGAGGGATTGAGCTTGAGTCTGTTTCTCCCCATCCAGACCCGTACGGCTTCCAGGCACCGGGACAGCACTTCGACAGCTTCATTGGGGTGGTCCGGGGTGGAAAAGTACAGCTGAGTATCATCAGCGTACAAATGATAACTCACCCCGAAACCACTGATGACCTCACCCAGCGGCTTCATGTAGATGTTGAACAGGAGGGGCGAGGGAATCGACCCCTGAGGCACCCCACAAGTAAGGTGCCTCGCGGTCGACCTCTGCCCCCCTGTCAACACTGTCTGCGACCGGTCGGAGAGATAGGAGGAGAACCATCGATAAACGGTGCCTCCCACTCCCAACCCCTCCAACCAGTGCAGCAAGATACCATGGTCGATGGTATCAAAAGCCGCTGAGAGATCTAATAGGACCAGGGCAGAGGAACAACCCCTATCCCTGCCCTCCAGAGGTCATCCACCAACGCGACCAAAGCTGTCTCCGTACTGTGACCGGTCCGGAAGCCGGACTGGAACGGGTCTAGATAGACAGCTTCATCCAGGTACCGGGGAAGCTGCCATGCAACCACACTCTCTACAACCTTCGCCACAAAGCGAAGGTTGGAGACTGGACGATAATTACCCAAAACAGCTGGGTCCAGGGAAGGCTTCTTGAGGAGGGGTCTCACCACCGCCTCTTTCAAGGCAGCGGGGAAAACCCCTTCCAACAATGAAGCATTTATAATTCCCTGGAGCCAGCCTCGTGTCACATCCTGAGTAGCCAGCACCAGCCAGGAAGGACACGGGTCCAGTAAACACGTGGTCGCATGTAGCCTCCCCAGTAACCTGTCCACGTCCTCGGGAGCCACAGTCTCAAACTCATCCCAAATAACCTCAACAAGACGTGCCTCTGCCATCCCACTTGGATCATCGCAATTTTGGTCTAAACTATCCCGAAGCTGAACGATTTTATCGTATAGATAACCGTTAAACTCCTCGGCACGTCCCTGTAGGGGGTCATCCCACCCCCCCTGTTGAAGGAGGGAGCGAGTCACCCGAAACAGGGCGGCCGGGCGGTTATCTGCCGATGCAATGAGGGTGGAAACGTAGGAACGTTTCGCCTCCCTCATTGCCACTAGGTAGGTCTTAGTAAAAGAACTCACTAGTGTCCGATCAGCCTCGGAACGGCTAGACCTCCAGGTACTCTCTAGGCGTCTTCTCCGGCGTTTCATCTCCCTCAGCTCCTCAGAGAACCAGGGAGCCAAGTGAGATCTACGCCGGGTTAGAGGCCGCAAAGGCATGACACGGTCCAAAGCCCCAGCCGCGGCCCGCTCCCAGGCCGCAACTAGTTCTTCAGTCGTGCCGTGGGCCAGATCCTCAGGAAACGGCCCAAGCTCCGTCCGGAACCTCTCAGGGTCCATCAGGCGCCTGGGACGGAACCAACGCATTGGCTCCGTCTCCCTGCGGTGGTGAGTGGCGGTCCGAAAGTCCAGGCGAAGGAGAAAATGATCCGACCATGACACTGGTTCCGTCACTAAATCTCCTAATACCAGATCATTAATCCACTGTCCAGAGATAAAAATCAAATCTAGTGTGCCTCCCCCCATGTGTGTAGGGCCATCAATTACTTGAATCAGGTCCATGGCCGTCATGGAAGCCTGGAACTCCTGAGCTACCGTTGATGACAAGCCAGCCGATGGCAAGTTGAAATCCCCCATGACCAAAAGTCTGGGAGTCTCAACTGCCACCCCGGCAAGCACCTCCAGCAGCTCAGGCAGGGCTGTAGTCACGCAGCAAGGAGCCAGGTACGCGATCAACAGACCCATCTGATTCCTATGGCCCCACTTCACAAGGAGGGATTCACAACCAGATATCTGAGGCACAGTGGACTCCCTCGGCTCTAGACTTTCTTTAATCACAACCGCCACCCCCCCACCCCTACCTTGGGCCCTCGGCTGATGAAATGCACGGAAACCCGGAGGACACAGTTCAACCAGGGGAACACCCCCCTCTGTGCCCAACCAGGTTATTCATTCCTTTGTTAAGAAAACGAATAGGCCATCCTTGGACTCAAACCAGTCTGCTGCATCTTTCAGACCAGAAATGAAATTCAAAATTTTTCCCTACCGGTTCACTGAGCGTGGCTTGGTGGGCATGGCAGGGGAAGGATATTGCAAAATCTCCATTCCCACCCCACTTTGGGGCCAACCAGAGGTGGTATTTGCCGGTTCTCCGAACTACTCAACATTTCCACTACCGGTTCTCCAGAACCTGCTAGAACCTGCTGGATTTTACTCCTCCTTCAGACCACCCCTCCAACAAGATCACAATGCTGAGATACAGTAGCAAATTACTCCTTAATGTGACACACGTTGTTGCCGCTCTAGAGCAAACGTCACATAAATGTTGTAAATGTTGTACCTTGATGAACGTATCTTTTCTTTTATGTACACTGAGAGCATATGCACCAAGACAAATTCCTTGTGTGTCCAATCACACTTGGCCAATAAAAAAATTCTATAAAATAAATCTCTGGGGTGTTATGTTTCTCCAGTCACATAAATCATTTTTAAAGAGAACTGAAAATTCTTTTTCCTGCTTCTCTTACGACTTCTTTGTTTCATTTGTCTTTGTTGTGGTAGAACCTAAAAAACAAGTGGGAAACAAAGTTGGTTTAAGGAATGAGATCCCAATTGTGAGAAAGCTGTCTATGAGAAAATTCACCTGTCTCCTTAAGAATTTGCCTTGAGAAAAATTGCAGGGACAGATCACCTAATTCAAGAGCTGCCATTTTTTCCCCCTATTAATATATTAATATATTTGGATCCCCTCTTAGACGAGCACTAGCATTTTTTTAATGTCTTCCATCTTAAAACTTGTACATTTTAATTATAT
Source organism: Ahaetulla prasina (assembly GCF_028640845.1). Lineage (NCBI taxonomy): Eukaryota > Metazoa > Chordata > Lepidosauria > Squamata > Colubridae > Ahaetulla > Ahaetulla prasina. The sequence goes on along the minus strand of NC_080543.1, from coordinate 119,576,575 downwards.
TCCATCTTTAGTTTATGTTCAGCAGATGAAAAGGACAGCTGAGGAGTCTGAAAGCTTTATTCCAACTTTTGTGTGTGTGTATCTCTCTCTGTGTGTATGTGTGTTATTTATTTAAAGTGCCACAATTCCTACTGTATAATAAGGAGGCTTAAAAAAAAATCCCTTCTGCCAAGTCGGAAAAATAACTCGAGTCTTTCAGCAACCCACCACAGAACAATATGAACTTCGTTTAAACCAAAGAGCAGTTCAGAATGCATGAATTCAGCTGAATGTTATTTTTAGAGAGTTTGGTATAATTATTTAATTAACGGAAATGAAGCATCATGGCATTGAAGAATCTGAATGAGCGGGGAAGGGCACTGCGGATGGCTCTCGGAGCAGCTCCATTTCAAGCTAATTCACATTTCCAAAGAACGAAATGGGGGAATTTTCATAGCTTGCCCTTCATCCCTCTTTCAGCTTTGAGAAGCGATTCAACCAAAGAAAGCTCTCTTCTGCCAGTGAACAGGAATGAGTGGTTGCTGAGGCAACAGGGTGATTCAGAGGAAAAAGGCTTTTAAAATAAAAATGGCTCCTCTCCAAGGTTTTTTTCTTTTTTTTCTTTTACTCTTGTGGCCAGAAAACAGTCCTTGGGCTTTATAATCAATAAACCTATTGTTTGCTGTGAGGGTTTTGCTCAGACTTTGAATGCTGAGCTGGTTAAAAACAAGACATCCATGCCAATAGCAAATAATAATTTACCACAGGAAGTGAAAAATTAGCAGGAAGTTTTAGAAAGCTAACACTGCTATCTTAAAGATGCCTTGGGCAACTCCAGGCTATATGAACCCGACAATGCTGTTTAAATTTGGGTTGATCTCTTGACATTTCTTTTAAACCATTTAACTCTTTTTTTTAAAAAAAAAAAAAACAACCACGATTTTTTAAATTATTATTTTAATTCTTTTTTAACATCTTGCACACAGATTTGTGCAATTTGGAATCATTACTGTGCTAAGAGTCCAGAACTATTAATAGTCTTTGTATATCTTCTGCCTAGCATTTGCACATAAAAGAAACATTTCATGTTTGCATCTTGCCAGATTTTTGGTGCGTTTTCTCCCTATCCACCCCAGTGAACATTATAAATAGGATGTTCAGCTGAATGTTAAGTACATTATAAGAGTCTCTCTTGGTTCATGAGTCACATATCTGGGGCCTGTCATATAGACTGGGCTAATTCACTAAGCCATGGCATACTAAGGTCCAAATCCAATGGCACTAATTCAATCCGTGATATAATTAGAATAGAACAACAGAATAACAGAGTTGGTAGGGACTTTGGAGATCTTCTAGTCCAACCTCTGCTCAAGCAGGAAACCTGAAGCTATTTCAGACAAACAGTTTTCCAATCTCTTCTTAAAAACCTGCAGTGTTAGAGCACCCACAACTTCTGGAGGCCAGTTGTCCCTCTCAATTCTAATCCTAAATTTAATCCTAAATTGCATTAACAGAGCGATTGAACCAAGATCATGTGAGGTACTAACCACCATATAAAGCCTTAGTAAGACCACACCTAGAATACTGCATCCAATTTTGGTTACCACACTATAAAAAGATACACGACTCTGGAAAGAGTGCAGAGAAGAGCAACAAAGATGATTAGGGTCCTGGACCCTGGAGGCTAAAACATATGAAGAAATGGTTGCTGGAATTCGATGTTCTAGTCTAGTGAAAAGAAAGACTACAGGTGACATGATAGCAGTATTCCAATAACTAAGGGGTTGTCATAAAGAAGAGGGGGGTCCAAAACACCAGAACCCAAAACAAAAACAAACAAACAAAAAACAATGGATGGAAACTAATCAAGGAAAGAAGCAACCTACAACTAAGAAGAAATTTTCTAATAGTGATAAACTAGTAAACTATGGCACGTGTGCCACAGGTGGCACGCATAGCCATATCAGTGGGCACACAAGCTCAGCTCTGGCACACATGCACATGCCGGCCAGCTGATTTTCAGGCCTTCTGGGCCCACCAGAAGTAGGGAAACAGGCTGTTTCCTGCCTCCAGAGGGCCTGGAGGGTAGTGGGGAAGGCCTTTTTAGGAGTCTCTAAAAAGCAAAAAACATCACTTCCTGTCCAACCGGAAATTGGTAAACAGGCCGGGGGGGGGAAGCCGTTTTCGCCCTCCCCAGACTCATAGAGAGGCTCTAGAGCCAGGTGAGAGCATGAACTGAGCCTACCAGGCCATCGTGTGTCAGAAGCAGAGGGGAAGGGGGGGTCATGCATGCATGCACAGGGGCAGGATGCATAGAATTATGGGTATGGTCATGCACGCATGACCTCTCTGTCCCCCACACCTTCTGCCACGTGATGGCAAAAAGGTTAGCCATCACTGAACTAGTGGAATGACTTGCCTTCAGAAGTTGGGGGTGCTCCATCGCTGGAGGCTTTTAAGAAGAGATAGGACAGCCAATATTGTCTGGAATGGTATAGGGTCTCCTGCTTGAGGAGTAGAAGATTGGAAGACTTCCATGGTCCCTCCCAACTATGTTACTCTGTTATTCTAATCATCGTTCAAGTTAGATTTTTCTTCTCAGGTTTAAAGGTACAAAATAAAGAACAGGTATTCATTTGCATTCAGTTATTGGGTTCAGTATGTTCATCATGATACATTTTAATCCTCTTTTCTCTCTCTGCCTATCATCAGGCAGACTAGTAACTATGTGATACATTAAAAAAAATATGTGGCAGTCTTTGATGAATATCATTACTGCACATGTGACATGAATGAATTTTGGGACATACAGCATCTATTGCTGAAATTCATTGATGAAATTGGAACATTCAATAAAGCGACGTTCTATTAAACACTTTCTTTAATCATATTATTGGGAAGAGGAAGAGGAAGAGGAAGAGGAGGAAGAGGAGCAAAATATATCCCAAAAGGGAGTAGAATGGGATAGGTTTATATAAAATGCCATGTTAATGTACATATGCTAGTCTGTATGCATAGATGCAATATTTTTTTCTAGAATTAAGAAGAGAGAAAAATACTATCTTGAAAAATTAAGAATTTTAATTTAAAAGCAAAAGGCTTAAGAAGATTCAAGAAAATTTTAATGGAGAAAATAAAGCAATTTTAGAAAACAGAAAACTATTTCCCCCCCCGATGAAAGTGCCTTTGAAAATAGTAAAATTAATCAGATGAACAGATTGGGCCTTCACCGGAGTGCTGACTATTATTATTAAGGAAAGAGTTAAAGACAGAAAAAAAGTAACATAAAATAAAAGAGAGAAAAGCCTGGCTTTTATTGTCACTCTACTAATTGTTACACTTTCACTTCGTCGAATGGCAACCACAAGAAAAGCAACAAAAATAGGAGAAGGAAGAAAAAGGTTTGTTAGAACCACTTACAGATGAGGGTATTATACAAGATTTATGGCAGAAAATGTTTGAAAACTTTGGCAAGAAGATGACTGCAATAGCTGCCAATAGTTTGGATGCTTTTAAAAAAGGAAATGGAAGAAGGATTTGGGAGCATAAAAAAGGATATGAAAGAAGAAGCTAAAAAGACTGAAGAAACTGTAGGACAATTGGCTGAAGATGTAAAGCAAATTAATGACTAAGATAGCTTTGGCAAGCCAGGCAGAAGTTAAAAATAAACAGATGAAGAAATTTGGACAACTTGGCGTTAGCGGAATTGAGAAAAAAAGAATTTTCTTTAAGAAGTAGGGCAATTCAAGAAGTCTACGGAGAAGATACCAGGGGAAAAAAGATTGCTATGTGACTGTCTAATTTTTCGAATTGGGATGAAAAGGTGGCGAAATCTAATTTTTTTTACTACCAGTTCTGTGGGCATGGCTTGGTGGGCCTGGCAGCGGAAGGATACTGCAAAATCCTCATTCCCTCCCCACTCCTGGGGCCAACCAGAGGTGGTATTTGCCGGTTCTCCGAACTACCCAAAATTTCCGCTACCGGTTCTCCAGAACCTGTCAGAACCATCCCTGGGATGAAGATGTTACTGAGTTAGAGATTGAGAAGGTTTAGAGCAGAGATCTTCAAACTTGGCTGTTTAAGACTTGTGGACTTCCACAAGTCTTAAAGCGGCCAAGTTTGAAGACCTCTGGTTTAGAGCATCAATCACAATTGGAAATTTTTTTTAAAAAAATTGCAATATAATGATTAGTACGGTGACTATACTCTGGGCACAAAAGGTGGAAAGATTCAACATTATCCACCATGGAGGAATGGTTGCTAAAGTTGACAGAACTTGCTGAAACGGATAACTGATTTATTTGATTAGAGAAAGGATAATTTATTGGCAACTGGAAAGGCTTAATGGACCTTTTGCAAAAAAATAATAATAATCTTGTAATTTATGGTTTTATAGTTAGACAGGTTAGATTATAAAATGAAGGAAGTCATGAGGTAACATTTGAGAGAGAGGTTAAAATATAATTGTATCTCTTCTTTATACTTTTATATTTTTTATATCTTCCTCTTTTTTCTACATCCTTTTTTCATATTGAACTTAGTTTTTCTTTTCTTTCTCTCTTTTCTTTCATTTGGTCTTTCTAGTTTAGTCTGTGTTAATCCCTATTATTGCTATTAAAACTTTCTTTTTTATATATTTTTATTGAAAGTTTTACAAAAGTATAAAAACTAACATGCGCTAATAAGAAGTAAAAGCAAAAAAAAAAGAAGAAGAAGAAGAAGAAGAAGAAGAAGAAGAAGAAGAAGAAGAAGAAGAAGAAGAAGAAGAAGAAGAAGAGAGAAAAGCAGAAAGGAAAAATAGCAAAGGGCAGAAAGAATAAAAATAAATAGGAAGAAGAAACTTCCAATTTTCTTTGCAGCAAATATAGGTACAATTGGAAAGTTATCTCTTATTCTATGATAACAAAAAGAAGCTCAACCTTTGGTATTGTCCAGTTTTGTTGTTCAAAACCACAAGTCATAAGTGCATTTGTACCATTTTATGAAAAAGAACATAAAGGTTTTTTAGTCAACCATAAAGATAGATATTGTTTTTTTCCCCTTTAATAAATGAAGTTAATTTAGCCATGTGCAAATTCCATTATCTTCACCGACCACTCCTCCATTGTAGGTAGTGTCAAAACTTCTGTTAAAATATCCAGTAAAAATTACATCTCTCTCATTTCTATAACTTTTAATGGGAGAAAGCAGTGCAGTATAGGCCACATTTTTTCAGTATAGGTACCTCAAACTAAGAAATTTAAAGAATATATCCAAAAATCAAGGACCTATGACTGCTGAGAGAATGAAATTTTGAGACAATTGTAACATTTCAGACTGCTGCCATGGACAGGTTGCTGCAGGGGTCATATGATCTCCTTTTGTATGTTCCAGGAACGTTTCCCAGCCACTCTCCCAATCCCACAGTCCCTTTTCCACCCAGCAGCAGCCACTTACCTGTCTACTGAGAAGGGAAGGGGAGGGGAGGTGAGGGAAGAGGGGAGAGGAGAGGGGAAGGGAGGGGAGAGGAGGGGAGGGGAGGGGAGAGGAGAGGGGAGGAGAGGAGAGAGGGGAGGGGTGGGGAAGGGAAGGGAGAGGAAAGGTGAGGTGAGGAGAGGTGGAAGGTTTATGATCAGTGGTGGGATTCAAATAATTTAACAACCGGTTCTCTGCCCTAATGACTAGCTGGGTAGGCGTGGCTCAGTGGTCATGTGACCACGTGGGCATGGCCAACTCATGTCGATGGGCATTCACCTTAGCTGTCACAATGTAATAAGGGTTAACCAGAGAGGTAATTTCTGTAAGCAGGGCAATAAAGATTAGGCTAGAAACAACAACAGGATGTTTCCTTCCTGCCTTCCTTACAGGATTAGCCCTGTAAAGTGAAAAAACAAAACAAAATAAGATTTCTTCCAACAACGGGTTCTCCGAACTGCTTAGAATGTTAACAACCAGTTCTCCTGAATAGGTGTGAACTGGCTGAATCCCACCACTGTTTATGATGCTTCCTGCCAGCTTTCCACAAGGAAACTCGATGGGGAAGCCAGAAGGAAGTTGAAAGTTGCTTCCAGTCCCACTTCATTTTTGCCCACCCATGGTCATTCTGTTTCTCCGTTTAAATAAGGAAATGGCTTCGAAATGATGACCCAATGGGTACATTGACCTAACTCCTGAGACTGTCACGACAGCCTCAAAAACAAGAACTCAACACTATTAAATCCAACCCTTAACCAAGAGTACATTGAGTCACGCTTGACTTGTACTGATTATAAGGACATATCCATATAGATTTATTTTGGCAGCAGCACAGATGCAATTGTTGTTGACTCCTTCCAGAATTCTGTTTTAGATTTCCCTATCTAGCCTTGTGAATAATCTAATAATTTTGATAATGGTTACTGGTCTCCTAAAAAACATCAATCAGATCTGGCCTTGTCCAGCTTTTGGGGTTCAGTCAAGGTTGGTTAAGTGCTTCCAGTTTCCCACACTTCATGATAACTTCAGGGGGAAAAAAAAACCATCCACATCTTTCAAACATCATTCAGGACCAATCTATGTTTTTCTGAATTTATAAGAAAGCATAATCTGGGTCACTGATATTCCCAGAATCTCAGGCCCAAAGATTTTTTTGCATTTTTGCAAAATGCAAAGTGCTTTGGTATTAATTATCTTCCTCCTGCATTTTCCTGCACATTTAGTGGTCATGGATCCTAGTCCATAACATTCAAATGTGAAAATAGTTATAGCTGTGGAAAAATGTATTTTTTTCCTTCTGCAACCGAAGTACAATTTGATTGCAGAAAAAACAATTGCTACCAACCTGCCTTCCATTGAGGACCTGTATACTGCACAAGTCAAAAAGAGGGCTGTGAAAATATTTACAGACCCCTCGCATCCTGGACATAAACTGTTTCAACTCCTACCCTCAAAATGATGCTATAGGGCATCAAACACCAGAACAACTAGACACAAGACCATTTTTTTCCTGAATGCCATCACTCTGCTAAACAAATAATTCCCTCAACACTGTCAAACTGTTTACTAAATCTGCACTACTATTAATCTTCCCATCGTTCCCATCACCCATCTCTTTCCACTTATGACTGTATGACTGTAACTTTGTTGCTTGTATCCTTACAATTTATATTGATATTGGGTTTTTCCTGATTGCTTATTTGTACCCTATGACTATCATTAAGTGTTGTACTTTATGATTCTTGATGAAGATATCTTTTCTTTTATGTACACTGAAAGCATATGCACCAAGACAAATTCCTTGTGTGTCCAACCAAAAATTATATTTTATATTGGCCAATAAAAAATTATATTTTATTCTATTCTTCTGGGGTGATAATTCAACCCTTCTAGATTAAGAACATTGTTTGACTTGAACAGACAGTATTTCAGAAAGTTAAATCAGCCTGTAATACTGCAGTGAAACCCATGTGAACAGATAAGGCATCATCCACATCTTTCTCAATGCTCCCATTTCATCAGAGGTTGACATGGGATTTTTCTAATTTACAAGAAATCTTCGTATCATATGGCCCTGGTCAACAAAAAGTTAAAGACTTCAAACTACAATCTTTTAACCCTACAGTCTGTGTATAAAGGTGGTGTGCATAAGCATCCCAGCATGCCTACCATGCCTACAGTGCCCATTTATTTGTATTCATTTCCTTCTATCATGCCCATGTACATATTCATACCTGCTATCTTGTACATGTTTGAAAAACTAATAAATAAATAAAAATAAAATAAATAGATTGTTGCAAGGGAGCTCATCTCACCTCCTTCTTCAATCTGGGCCATCCTTCAACTCACAGGCCTGTCAACCAGGCTACTGGTCTTTCTTCCAATTGGCCTACCATCACAAACTATCTGAATTCTTATCAATTTTACCCTAGTTCCCAAATAAATATCAAAAGGCAAGGAAACAGTTGGGAATACCTGAAAGTATCCCATGGAACAAGCAAATAGTTGTTAAGCCTTCTCAGAGTAATAAATACACTACAAAGTTATGGTTAATTTAGTTTGCATAATTTCTTCCATGTTACTTGGAACATGCAACTGAAACAGAAAAACATTAATGCATTTATTTCCAAGAGAACCAGTAACCCATAACTTTCAAAATTTAAAATCCTTTATTTTATGGACTGGCCTACCAGTTTTTTTCAATCTGAGCAACCTTGTGTAATGCCTGATTAGTGCTTTGTGTAGTGTGAGCCAGGAACACACAAAGGAAGATGTCTCCACCAAAACCAAAACCAGATGTCCAATTTCATCTGCTACCCATGCCAAATGGGCTTGGAGGAACCAGCTCTGAAGGAGTCTTATGTGCTTTTGCAGATGTCAACTACTGCACATCACCATGATTATGAAGGATGTATTGTTGGTTATTCATATGCTGACAATTATATCAGAAGAAGATGGAAAATTCTACTTTAAAACTGGACAGCTAAGGATGAGTTTACAGATGTCTTCACAGTAGATTGAGGGTGAAAGGAAGGCCATATTCTTTAAAAGTGTTCCATAGTTCATACAACAGTTAGCAGTGAGCCCCTAGTATCACCCCATAGAATTAGAAAACTTTGTTTCTTCTTCCATTGTCTTATTCTTAATCTTAGTTCTCTTAATATTAATCTTTTACTTTGAATATATGTAAACTCTTTATGTATAATCCTAGATACATAATCCTTATGTATAAGCCTAAATACTCTGCAATCAGAAACATGATATTATTCCATCAATATCACATTCATGATTGTTTTGATCCTGCCAAAACTAATCATATTTAATTTCTCCAGTTTTAATTATTAAAGCAAAACCTATATCCACTACCTTGAGAGTATGCACCAATTTTGTGGACCTTAGTAGATATATTTAATATGTTAAAATCAATAAAGATTTTAAAAGTGATTCATGTTGACCGAATCATGCTTTAAACGTGTAGCAACTTTGATGAACAAATTTATAATGAGTGTGCTGGGAAGTGCTCTTTAGTAAGAGCAAATAGCAATATTCCGAGAACTAATAACAACAGAAAAATGCACAATTTATCTAAGCTGTACTAGAAACATAACTAGAGAAAGCAACAAGTACAGCTTGATTTAAGACAACATAAGAATTATGGAAACTAGAATGGATCATTAAATAGATTTGAGTCAGCCTGAAGTTTCACTGAAGAATGTAAGCACTTAATCAGAAAATTGCTTTTAACATCAGACAAGTGATTAAATAAAAATGACATTCAGATGTAACTTTACTGTAAAAAGCAATTGTTGTTTCCTCTTGCCGATTCTATGGTTCCTGTCAATCACATGGCATGCTATGGTTAAGTGGCAGCAAAATCTATTCTTCTATATACTATTAAAACTCTCTTCTTCATTATCATTAACTGAATGAAATAGTGCATCATAGGGTAACCTTTTTGGGACCAAGATACCTCAAATGGGCCAATATTCAGAATATGAACTTTGGGGATTTTATGGGTGCTTCAGGCTGCTGCTTTAGCTACATGATGGTCATTTTGAAAATTTTGTGACAGTTTCCCTGCCACTCTTGCAATCCCTTCCCCTCCCGCTCCACTCAGCAGCAAGGAATTGATTTACGGCTCATAAAGAAACAACCATTTTTAAGGTGCATGAAGAAAGGTGTGGATAAATGTATTGCTTTATGTGCTTCTTCTCTAATAGACAACATGCGGCCAGGCCCAACCCAAGAAGGTCGTAGAACAATCCAGTCAAAATTCAGTTCTTTATTTGTTCATACCATATAGACAGAATCTTGCCAGACTAAATAGATACTATTCTAACTCTAATAGATTTATCCTAGGATATTCTAGGGAGCGGTTCCCATTGCCTTTTTGCCCACGCGTGGTCATTCTGTTTCTCTGTTTAGTGAGGAAATTTCTGAAACAATAATTCAGTGGGGCATTGGTTGTATAGTATAATTCTATCATCTACCGGCTGGTGGCCCCCAAGGGAAGATCCTTCTCTGTGGGGGCTCCTACCCTCTGGAACGAACTTCCCCCTGGCTTGCGCCAAGTGCCTGATCTTCGGACCTTTTGCCGCAAGTTGAAAACGTATTTATTTACTCGCGCGGGGCTGGCTTAAATTTAAATTTTAAATTTTAAATTTTTAGTTTTTAAATTTCTAGATGAATTTTAAGGGTTTTTAGATTTCATATGTTTTAAATTTTCGGCCAATTGTATAATAAGTTTTTTAATTCTGTTTTAATTGTATATTGCTTGTGTTCTTATTTTTGGCTGTAAACCACCCTGAGTCCTTTGGGAGAAGGGTGGTATAAAAATCTAATAAATAATAATAATAATAATAATAATAATCAACTTGCTGAAGATAGTTGAGAATCGTGACCATTGAAGAAAAGGTAGGATAGGTTCCTTGTACTATTCCCCCCCCCCCCTTTCATAACAGTAGTAAAAAGTAGTAAAATCTTGGGCAAGTTTTGTTAGAAGCTATATCACTGAATAATGTAATATTTGCAAATGCATGGTTATAAATTTGTGCTCATCATTCTTTAGGATAGTAAGAGTTACTGTACATTGGTACAGTAGTGGCCAAAATTGTGGAAACCTTCTGGGAAAACTGTATTTTCTAAAACTAGCTAATAACACCACTTTTTTTTGGAGTACTACCATAAAATTATATATCAATGGAAAGATAATTTAATCAAGAATGTAATGCAATAACTTTTATGAAGGATTTGCTATTCGAATAGCAGTTACAGTATAAAGAAGAAAAGTGAAACACTTAGAAAAAATGAGATATACAAAAATGATCACCATATCACTTAATTGGGTAACCTTTAGCATGAATTATGGCCTTACAACATCTTCCCATGGAGTGAACCAAGTCTTTTAGTTCTGCAGCTGTTATAATGTGAAACCAAGATTGAATGATTGCTTCTATTAACTGAGTTTTATTGCTGGGTTCCTTCTGACTAACAGGTTTCTTTAGTCGGCTCCATAGATTTTCAATTGGGTTAAGGTCTGGGCTATTCCCAGGCCATTCCAGCAGTGGAATATGACTATCTTGAAACACCAGAAAAAAACTTTAAAAATACACTTTCCCCAAAAGGTTTCCACAATTTTGGCCACCACTGTAGCATGACAGAAGACATTTTTATGACCCTGAGAAAGCTGGGGTTTGATGTTGATTACAAAACTCCCCAGCCTTGCCTGTTGGGCTTATTTTTCTAATTTTAATGCATAAATAAATACAATAAATCAATATAAATATATGTTTAAATTGATACAGTAAATAAATAAATAACTTTGGACCCATCTCATGTTTTTGGCTCATTTGCTTAACTGGTTCTCTTTATCTATTTTTAGGGCTTATGTGAACACATCACAGTTCAGGCCATATTTATGCAGAATCATTGAAAATCTAAAAGGATTTTAGCATCATTGTAGGTTTGTAACTCCCAGGTGAAATGCCTTCTAAATTACTCCTTTTTTGTGGGGGGGGGGGAATGTTTTCATTTACTCACTCAACATTCCCAAAAAATTCAGATGATGTTATTATCCAAACAGCTGTAGTTCAGTGTTTTCCCCTGTTTATCCTTTCTTTTAATGGCCTTTATTGGGCCATGGACTGATTGCAATTATAGTTCCACCTAGACTTTCATAAGTCAATTCACCAAGTTCTGGTAAACACATAATGGATAATTCTTTTCTTCTATGTACACTGAGGGCATATGCACCCAGACAAATTCCTTATGTGTCCAATCACACTTGGCCAATAAATATTCTATTCTATTCTATTCTATTCTATTCTGTTCTGTTCTGTTCTGTTCTGTTCTGTTCTGTTCTGTTCTATTCTATTCTATTCTATTCTATTCTCTACTCTACTCTACTCTACTCTACTCTACTCTACTCTACTCTACTCTACTCTTTCTCTTTCTGCCATGAATGACATTCTTTTTTCTCATGAATGAAGGCAAATATATGTGACCTCAGACAATGTCACAAGATCCAATCTAGGTCGGTCACCAGGACCAGAGGTTTAGTCTTCTGAGCTTTCAGATTCATGCTGTAGCCCAGGGGTGGGCAATTAATTTTTATCAGGGGCCGCATGAGAAGCCTGAATTGTGTCAGAGGGCCACCAACTTTCTTTCATTGTAAAATACTTAAATTAAATATTTTGAATAGCTGGTACTGATAATCAGAAGAATAAAGCACTCTGTAAATATGTATATTAGGTTATGTGAAACTGTGGTCTATTGGTTAAATAAGAAAAACAATTATTGAACCAGTGCAATTTATTTTTCAAAATAAAAGTTAAAAAAAAAGTTTAATTTATGGTGTTTATGATTGGCCTCACGCGGGCCGGACAGGGACGTACAAAGGGCCGGATGTGGCCCGCAGGCCTTAATTTGCCCAGGTCTGCTGTAGCCCATCCTCAGGGAACTTCTCTCTACCAGAATATGTGCTTTGGCCTATTCTCTGCATCATATTTGTGTAAAGCCTTCCTATTGGTTGATTGGTGCATTGATGGCTGGCAGTTGGCTGTTGTTTCTGCTCCCAAGTCCTCAGTTTGATTAGCTGGTGGTAGATTGGCACTCCTGTTGACTGACAAGGGACCCATTTCCCAGGCTTCAATCATTTCCCTGGTTATCTTTGTACCTGTACATTCTTTTTTCTTGTTCTTAACATTGCAAACATATATTTATAATTAAACCTTTATTGATTTAATAGCCTTTACTCCTGGGTAAGTGAATAGAGGATTGCAGCCTAGTATTATTTTGGAACAAAAATCCCTTGAGCTTATTTATTTCAATATTCTTGATACGATTGTATTTTCTTATAGCGCACCTGAAGATAAGCTAACAAAAGAGGCTAAACGTAGGTGGGTTGGTCAGGTTGCACAGCCATTCATCCTTGAACATGTGGTTGCTACATTGAGATTCATAGTTATGATTTATTATATCTTACAGTGATAAACATCATTGCATGTTGCACCACATTATCATGGAGCAATAAACCAGAAGCATTCCAAACGGTGGAAAAAGATCCGGAAATTAACATCCATGTTGACTTATTTCTGAACGGGGGATCACAAGCTCAGAATTCATATCTGAAGTTCCATTGGACTATTCAAAGGCCAAGTTGAAGTCTTTAGCTTTTAAACTTTCAACAATTTGACTTCCATTCACTGCTTATATGACTAGGTTGGTGTATTTCTCAATACGTTGGAATTTTTGCCTCTCCCTACTTGGTTCTTCTACAAGTTCTCAGGCCAATGAGAAATACAGAGCAGCCTGTAATGTATTTCAGCCTTTGACCTCAGGGAACTTGGCTGCACAAAGTTTTCTCTGGAGATGTGTGTGTGTGTGTGTGTGTGTGTGTGTGTGTGTTTCAAAAGGCCTGCTCCGTTGCTTCATCATGATGGTGGTGTTTCTGGGACAAATGAGCTAAGAATTCCAGGAGTGCATGTCAAAAGTATATATTCCCAAGCAGAAGTATCCAAAGCATGAAGATCACCCCAGCTGCCCATATAAAGCAAGCAGGCACCTCCGCTGAGCTGCAGTGATATAAGAAGAAGCTTGAAGCAGAGGATCACTTTAGAGACAACAGAAAAGGCAATATTTTATACAGTGTGGGACAATCACTGTTATAAAAGGATAAAGGTAAAGGTTCCCCTCGCACATACGTACTAGTTGTTCCTGAATCTAGGGGGCGGTGCTCATCTCCGTTTCAAAGCCGAAGATCCAGCGCTGTCCGAAGACGTCTCGGTGGTCATGTGGCCGGCAAGACTCAATGCCAAAGGCGCATGGAACACTGTTACCTTCCCACCAACGGTGGTCCCTATTTTTCTACTTGCATTTTACATGCTTTCAAACTGCTAGGTTGGCAGAAGCTGGGACAAGTAACGGGAGCTCACCCCATTAGGCAGCACTAGGGATTTGAACTGCTGAATAGCCAACCTTTCGATCGACAAGCTCAATGCCTTAGCCACTGAGCCACCGTTCCCTACTAATCACTGTTGTAGTTTACCCAAAAAGTGAATTAAAATGATTTTTAAAAAAATAAATAAATAAATGCATAAAAATGCATAAATAAATGCTAAGCTCCAAGCATCTCTGGGCAGTTTACAAATTGTTTTAAAAACAAAAAACAAGGAACAAGACAAAACAAGAGCAAGGATGGTAGAATGAACAAACCCAGATGAGAACAAAGAGAAAGAAGAAAAGGGGGCTTTAATCACCCTCACCAAAGGCTTGGGTGAAAAAAATGGGACTTTAGGGTTTTTTGAAACACGAGTAGAGTGGGAACCTTTTGAATCGAAATGGTTGATGATATAGAGCCAGATGTTAATCCCCTCAGGTCATGTGGCACTCAACATGCTAATTATGAGGAGCTGAGGATCTTTTGGAGTACTAATTGTGTTTATGACATGACTAGATTAAAATATTCAGAACATCTAGTTCTTGATGTTGCCTTATAGGAAGAGCAATCCAAAGCCACAATGAAATAGAGTGGGAAGATGCAAGAATAAACAAAGGGAATGTATGCAGTAAGAAGCAAGAACTTGGGGAAGCTCAACCTTGTGAATGGTGAAATGAAATAATGTCTGGATATATGGACATCATCATCTCACAGTGGTGAAATTCAAATTTTTTTACTACCGGTTCTGTGGACGTGGCTTGGTGGGCATGGTGTGGCTTGGTTGGTGTGTCAGGGGAAGGATACTGCAAAATCTCCATTCCCTCCCCACTCCTGGGGGAAGGATATTGCAAAATCTCCATTCCCATCCCACTCTGGGGCCAGCCAGAGGTGGTATTTGCCGGTTCTCCAAACTGCTCAAAATTTCCGCTACTGGTTCTCCAGAACCTGTCAGAACCTGCTGAATTTCACCCCTGATCAGATACCATAGAAATAAATTGGAAGTGTTATTGCTAAAAGGGAATAATATGAAACATAGAATGACAGACTTGGAAGGGACATTGGAGATCTTCTAGTCCAACTCTCTGCTCAAGGCAGGACACCCTCTACCATTTCAGAGAAATGGCTGTCCAGTCTCTTCTTAAAAGCCTCCAGTGATGGAGCACCTAAAACATCTGAAGGCAAACCTTTAGACCAGGGGTGAAATCCAGCAGGTTCTGACAAGTTCTGGAGAACCGGTAGCGGAAATTTTGAGTAGTTTGGAGAACCAGCAAATACCACCTCTGGCTGGTCCAAGAGTGGGGTGGGAATGGAGATCCTTCCCTTGGAGTGGGGTGGGAATGGGGATTTTGCAGTATCCTTCCCCTGACACCATGCCATGCCCACCATGACACCACACCATGCCCACCAAGCCACGTCCACACATCTGGTAGTAAAAAAATGTGGATTTTACCACTGCTTTAGACTGATTGTTTTCACTGTTAGGAAGTGTCTCCTTAGTTCTAGATTGCCTCTCTTCTTGTTTAGTTTTCATCCATAGTTTCTTGTCTTGCCTTCTGGAGGTTTTGAAAAATAAGTTGACCACCACCACGCCTCTTTCTTTTCGCGGCCCTTCAAATATTGGAACATTGCTATCATGTCACCCCTAGTCCTTCTTTTCACTAAACTAGACAAACCCAATTTCTGCAACCCTTCCTTATATGCTTTAGTCTCCAGGCCCCTAATTATGTTTGTCGCTCTTCTCTGCACTCTTTCCAGAGTCTCTACATCTTTTTTTATATTGTGGTGACTACAAAAAAGAGATGGGAGAGTTCCATTATAGTATCAAACATGTTGGCAGGTACTGACTGCAGAACAAATCATGAACTGCTCAGGTGCAAGTTCCAAATAGAATATAGAATAGAATAGAATTCTTTATTGGCCAAGTGTGATTGGACACACAAGGAATTTGTCTTCAGTGCATAAGCTCTCAGTGTACATAAAAAATACATTCATCAAGAATCATAAGATACAACACTTAGTGATAGTCATAGGATACTAAATAAGCAATCAAATCATACTAGGAAACTAAATAAAGCAATATAAATTGTAAAGATACAAGCAAAAAGGTTATAGTCATAAGTAGAAAGGAGATAGGTAATAGGAAGGATGAGAAGAAGAATACAGTCTTAGTAAATAATTTGACAGTGTTGTGGGAATTAGTTGTTTAGCAGATGGCAAAAACGGTCCTTGTGTGTTCTGGTATGCAGTGCCCTATAGCATCATAGAAGTTGAAATAATTTATGTCCAGGATGTGAGGGATCTGTAGATATTTTCACAGCTCTCTTTTTGAGTGCAGTATACAAGTCCTCAATGGAAGGCAGGTTGGTAGCAGTTGTTTTTTCTGCAGTTCTAATCATCCTCTGAAGTCTGTGTCTTTCTTGTTGGGTTGCAGAGCCAAACCAGACAGTTATAAAGGTGCAGATGACAGACTCAATAATTCCTCTGTAGAACTGGATCAGCAACTCTTTGGGTCTGAACTTTCTGAGCTTTCTGAGTTAGTGCAGAAAGAACATTATTTTTTTGTGCTTTTTTGATGACGTTTTTGATGTTAGGTGTCCATTTTAAGTTTTGAGATATGATAGAACCTAGAAACCTGAAAGTCTCTACTGTTGATACTGTGTTGCCCAGTACTGTAGAAGAAAATCAACCATTTCAGCAAATATGATCTGGAACATATAACCACGATTTGCAAGAAGAAAACATAGATATTACTTTGAAGTCTTGAATCTCATAGGCAGAAACTAAAACAAACTTAAAGAACTTGTTAAGTATGAACGTGAAAAGAAACTGGCAAATAGGAAGAGACAAAAGAAAGCAAATTGATTGCAGAATAAACCGTGGCAACTTTGAGAAGAGATGCCAAGAAAGACAAGTATCTCAGGAAATAATTCAACAAAACAATTCCAGAAAGCTGTAGAAGTAGTATTACAATAACATTTGTAAAGACAATGAATACGGGGGAAAAAAACCATGGAAAAGCAATAAATCTTCCAAAAGATATTTGAACTGAGAAGAGAGTTCCAACTCCAAAATGATACGCTAAAAGATGCCAATGGACATATAATAACCAATTCAAAGAAGATTGCAGTTAGATGGAAAGATTGTAATGAAATACTATACTGTAGTCTACTGTGCAGTAGGGATGTCAAAACCCAAATACCTTAGAATATATTTCCTACTTATAAAAAAACCTCCAGTAGATCAGCACTCCAGTTAGTTTTTAAAGGGAGACCTGTTTTAATTATCTCCCACTAATGTTAAATAACTTTCATCACTCTGAAGTTTTTGGGTTGCCTCATCTCCTAAAGCCCTATAGCAAAAATTGTCTCTTAATGTCTTTCTTGGGGATTCAATAAGCAGTATGGGAAACCAGGGATACTGCAGAATTGTAAAGAGCTAGCAATACAATGAAAGATGGGATGCATTTCATACAATTTGGTCATCTTATAATTAGGTACAGAATAAGAGCACCATATCCCATCCATGGCAATTTCTCTAAAAGGCTCTTTGTTGAAAGGCACTTCCCTTGAATCAAACTGAGTAAGAGTAGTAGAAAGCAGGGGGGAAATTGTTGGTCACGAGCCTAATTTGAAGCACTATCCAAATCTGTTATAAAGTTTAGAATGCCACAATAGTTGCTGAACAATTAAAATTTATCAAGCAGGTGAAGAAGGCACACAGGGCATTGGATTATGGTTTTCCCATTCTAGAAGTAGAAATAGTCTTTCTATGTCAGTTCTATAACGGTAATTATTTCTAAATTTGCACTGATATTAATCAATTTGCGGATTTTTCCTCATCCTTAGTGACATGTAAGTGGCCACATTTTCCTAAAATATAAAGAGGAAGAGCTCAAACTGTGTTTTTTTTAAATTTTGCTATCACATGTTAAAAGTAGAAAAAGAAACAAAGAAGAGTGACAAGGAGTCAAGATACCTGCAGAAATCTCTCTCTCTGATGATCTCCATCTTCATATTTCATTCAGCAGGATTGTGATGCTTGAGGTCCTATCAATTAAAGAATGCCATTGGACAGATACATGAAGTGTGATTTCTCTAGTGGAGCACCTGCCTTCTGGAACACCTTACCATCTGAAGACAGATTGGTCCTGATCCCACTGAGTTTCTGGAAAGTGATTAAAAACTTGGTTATTTGCCCAAGGATGAAGGGTGGATGAAGTTAGTGAAGCTGAATGGTTTAGTGCAGGGGTCTGCAAACTTGACTCTTTTGATTTGTGGACTTCAACTCCCAGAGTTTCTCAGCCAGCTTTGCTCTGAGAGAACTCTGGGAGTTGAAGTCCACAAGTCTTAAAAGAGCCAAGTTTGCAGACCCCTGGTTTAGTGTGATTTTGTGGTTTTCCTACTTGGCTATTGTATGTTTTAATGGTCATTGGTAGCATAGTTTCTGTGTTAAGTTTTGTTCACTGCTCAGAATTGCTGCGATGAGAGGGGCCAGCCATATAAATCTAAACAACAACAACAAAAAGAACAAATATATTTTATTTAATCCCTTCAAACTAGTCAGAATGGATAGGCCATTAACAAAAAGATGTTACCAGAGGAATAGGACTATGAAATAGGACACATTGTCACGTAGAGTTATTTGGTGCAATTTCATTTTGGGAAATGCAGATGCTGTTGTTACTCTGATGTTTTTGTTTTTATGGAAACATTACTTAAATGCCTGATGCATTCTACACATGGCACCTAGTTTTTGACAGAAAGAGAAACACATCCAGGATGCCACTAGATGTCACTTCATGAGAAAGGGAAATTAATGTTATAGAGATGTTAAAGATGTGTTAAAATGATTGGTGTTCATCAACTAAACCTTGATATGTAAAAAAACTGAAGGAAGTTTAAATGTAGATGTGCCTGGGATTTAGTCAAAAATAAATGTGATGAAGATCAGAAAATTGTCCTATTGTTTAATTGTTAAATTGTTTAACTTCTACCCTCAAAACGATGCTATAAGGCACTGCACACCAGAACAACTAGACACAAGGACAGTTTTCCCCCGAATGCCATCACTCTGCTTAACAACTAATTCCCACAACACTGTCAAATAATTTACTAAGACTGTATTACTATTATTCTTCTCTTCCTTACTAGTATCTATCACTTCCCTGGGTGTATCTTGGCCTTGCTATGGTCATACATCAAGCTGAGAAAGCGGTTTCCTTAATATAGCTGACAAGGCATTTCCTCAGGCGGGGAGTTATGCTTGACCAACATTTTCCCCAGGGTTTGCGGCCTGTCATGTGTACCTTTGTTCTGAACAGGGTTTTGTAGGCCTCCTTACCACTTATTACTATAACCATGTTGCTTGTATCTTTCAATTATATTGTTTTTATTTGTTTCCTAGTATGATTTGAGAGCTTATTAGTAACCTTGACGATCACTAAGTGTTGTATCTTCTAATTCTTGATGAATGTATTTTATTCTCCTTATGTACACTGAGAGCATATAGAATAGAATAGAATAGAATAGAATAGAATAGAATAGAATAGAATAGAATAGAATAGAATAGAATAGAAGAATAGAATAGAATAGAATAGAATTTTTATTGGCCAAGTGTGATTGGACACACAAGGAATTTGTCTTGGTGCATATGCTCTCAGTGTACATAAAAGAAAAGATACGTTCATCAAGGTACAACATTTACAACACAATTGATGGTCAATATATCAATATAAATCATAAGGATTGCCAGCAACAAGTTATAGTCATACAGTCATAAATGGAAAGAGATTGGTGATGGGAACTATGAGAAGATTAATAGTAGTGCAGATTCAGTAAATAGTTTGACAGTGTTGATGGAATTATTTGTTTAGCAGAGTGATGGCCTTCGGGAAAAAACTGTTCTTGTGTCTAGTTGTTTTGGTATGCAGTGCTCTATAGCGTCGTTTTGAGGGTAGGAGTTGAAACAGTTTATGTCAAGGATGCGAGGGGTCTGTAAATATTTTCACGGCCCTCTTCTTGATTCGTGCAGTATACAGGTCCTCAATGGAAGGAAGGTTGGTAGCAAACAAAGACAAATTCCTTGTGTGTCCAATAACACTTGGCCAATAAAGAATTCTATTCTATTATGCTGGTATAAAACCATGACTTAAAAGCAGACAATTTCAGTAAAGCTCATTCTTTTTTTAAAAAAACAACAACACTCTATGCTACAGTGACCTAGAATAGACAAAACTGAAACTCGTGAAACAAGAGGTGGCAGTTTTATCATCTAAACCATCTTGCTTGTATAAAACAGCATTTTAATTAGCAGTAACCATATGTGAAAACAGGACTATGCAATTTGAATTATCGATTTTAGGCATTGCCATCTTTCTAACTATGGATGACCAAATCTTGATGTTTTGCTTTCTCATACATTCAAACTTAAAAAAAATCTGAAGTCTCATTTATGAAGAAATTTGCAGATGATGATAATGATGACAATAACCTGCTCACCTACTTGAGTGGGCCAAATTCAATTAATATGGTTATTCCATGCAGAAAAAAAGTTTCAGACATATGGATCTCTTAAAAATGAGCTTTTAGCTCCCAAATGTCATTATATATACTAAACTTTACATCCAGAACAGTTAAGCCAATTGTGGAAATCCTGAAACACTCTGGATATTTATCACCTGCCTAGTAAGTTGGATGGCTAACAAAATTTTACAAATAAATAAAACAAATAAAATATTTGTTTTATTTAACTTTTGCTGTTGACCATGATAGGTTGGACTAAAGAGAGCTACAGATCCAAACATCTGGAAAGTTTTGAGCTAAGCATTTAAATATTATCCTCTTGAATCAATTAATCTTTCAGCTCTGCTTTCTTTTATATTCAGTTTTTCTAATCTCAAATTCTTCACTTTTTATGAAACAATCTGAAAATATTTGTCTAATCAATAAAAAAGAGCAAACTACATTCTCATCCATCCTATTTTCATTCTAAAATAGAATAGAATAGAATAGGATAGGATAGGATAGGATAGGATAGGATAGGATAGGATAGGATAGGATAGAATTTTATTGGCCAAGTGTGATTGGACACACAAGGAATTTGTCTTGGTGCATATGCTTTCAGTGTACATAAAGAAAAGATATGTTCATCAATAATCATAAAGTATAAAGTATTTGTTCAAAGATGGAAAGCAAAGAAAATCCCTTCGGAAGGGGAAGTAATTAAAAAAATTCTAGATGGTGCAGAAATGAATAGATTAACTTAGATCATTGAAGAAAGAGAGGATACAGAATATTTTAAGATATGGGGACAATTTTATCATTGGTTAGAAAAGAGATATAGATAAAAAAATGAATAGTTAAATAAGAGAATGCTATAATAAAAGTGTTGTATTATGGGAGTGATGTAATAGATTAAGAAAAAAATGAAGATAGGTGGAGTAACAAGAAGTCACTGAAGAAACACTGAGATGACATACAGAATGACTGATATATTATTTGTTTGTTTGTGTATAAAATAAAATTTAAAAAATTACAAACAAAAAAAAGAATCATAAGGTACAACACTTAATGATAGTCTTAATCTTCTCATCATTCCCATCACCCATCTCCTTCCACTTATGACTGTAACTTTTTTGCTTGTATCCTTACGATTTATACTGTAATTGATTGTACCCTATGACTATCATTAAGTGTTGTAAGTGTTGTACCTTGATGAAGGTATCTTTTCTTTTATGTACGCTGAGAGTGTATGCACCAAGACAAATTCCTTGTGCGCCCAATCACACTTGGCCAATAAAAAATTCTATTCTATCTATTTTATTCTAGTCATAGGGTACAAATAAGCATTTAAAGTACCTGCTACATTACAACATCTGCATTTTTACTCTCCATTTTAAAGCAGTTGGATACAAACAACTGGTATTTCCATGTGTTAAGATCTAAAAAAATGACACAACATAAAATCATGAAAGAATACCATGGATAAATAATAACTTCAAAAAAACAACCAAAATTAAAATGCATCTCAATATAGAGACATAGAAATCATCTGGTTTTAAACTATTGTTCTGCTTATCTTAGGGACCGGAGTGAAGCACTGTTGTCTGGAAAGTGAAACATTAGAAGAGACCCAGAGAGGAAGAAGACAGCAATAAATTATGGGGAAAACAGGACAGGGCAGTAGGAATTGGCAGTTCTGCTGACTGAATGCACAGCATTCCTTGAACCTCAGGAGTCCTTCTGAAAGCCTCAGTTGGGCCTCTCCTCACATGAGTTTTAAAGATGTGTACTTAAATCTTAGAAGCAGGCACACTTAGAGGGAGTTGGAAGCAGATGGATCTCACATGGAATCACTTGAGAGACTCAAGAGTTGGTACTGGCTCACATTTAGACGACTATCTGGATCTAATACCAAATTTAATTGTCTGATTCCAATGGTGTTTCAGTACATTTATTTGCAAGGCTTTTTATTTTATTTTTAAAGTAATACTTTTTAACATAAAACTTGTTTATAAACTTACGTTCAGTTTATAATCTTCAAGCTGGTAGCAAAAAATAATATACATGCTGTAGAAAGTTAGCACCCATCCCTCTCTTAGAAGAATGAAATATTCTAGGAAATATTAAAAAGGCAGAATACTATATTTCCCTGGATGAGAAAAGGAGAAACATGTTTTTAAAGACAAAGCAGCTCCCTGCAGCTTCCTGTCCCCCACTTCAGTTCCAGGATGATGGGATTAAGACCTTCACTCTCAGGACATGATAGGATTAGCTTCATTACCTCATCACCCAGCACGTTTCAACCAAGCCTGGGACTCAAGACAACCTACAAAGTTATCCCTGCATGGTCCCATGGGAGTCTGACAACCAATCAGGATACCTTCCCTTACACAAGAACAGGAAACTCCAAGGCGGGGCCCAAGAGAGGGTATAAATCTCTCTCTCACACACACACACCCATGCCTCGATTTCCCAGGACTTCAAACCATGTGGTCCTGTCTACCATTAAACAATCTTTCCAAACAGCTTCCATGTTTCCAGTGTCTTTTTCCCTACTTGGAACTGAACCCAGATGGACATTTCTTCCAACACATGCAGAAAAAGTGGAATGCTGAAACAATTTTTAAAAAGTAAAGCATAACTACAATCATGGAATTATCTTAGAATGTCTGGAACCCCAGGTCTGATGATACAGCATCATCTAGAGGGACTTCTGGATCATTAATTTCCTTCCTTCCTTCCTTCCTTCCTTCCTTCCTTCCTTCCTTCCTTCCTTCCTTCCTTCCTTCCTTCCCTTTCTTCCCATCAAGAATGAATCTGGGAAAAACACCCGATGGTCATAAACCCCAATTTCAGTCTGATAATTCTCAAGAACGTTGAATTCTAAAAGGAGACGCAGCTGGTCCTGATTTTTTCGGATGGGCAAGAGGGGAAGAGCTGTTCAGAGGAAAAAATGGTAGCAGACCGAATGGGACAGTCAAGTTAATGCAGAAAAACAGATACACCGGATTCTTTATCTGAAACTGAAATAACGGGTAAGCCACCATTTTGAATTATTTAATTAGGTTCTCCCTAAGGGCATATCAGGGGAAGATCTGCAATATTTTGGGATGCTAAAATTGCTACAGTTTCAAATTGGCAGGCCTCATATGAAATCCTGTTTCCATTTGGAGGATCAAATGAGTCTTCCAAAGTAGATGCCTTTGACTAGGGATTTTGGAATCCTTCCCTCTGCCACAAATCTGAGCCATATCCCCAGTCTTGTTTTATGTCCTTTAAAACTGCTGCATGTGTTCAACAGGAGGAAATGCCAGGACTTTCTTTTAAAGCCCCCACAGCTTATTCTTTCTTTCAGCTGCCTCTGCACCTGAATAAGAGAGAGAGAACAGGCCACTGCTTTAAATCTTCCGACTTGTCAGTTTACATCACCCCAAAGTATGCGGTGCAGGTGTCTCGGTGTCAAAGATCATTCTACACTTCTTTGCTCTGGGAAGATGCAGGCAGATGGAGCGGGCTGAGTAACGTAGCAAAAGTCTTTTAAAGATGGTGCCATTTCAGTGAACCAAGGTCAAAGGTTGCACTGCCTTTGGTGCTTTAGGAATGCTTGGGAGATAAAATGCCTGCCTCTTGCAATTAACAAATAACCCATAGCTGGAGGAGGAGGAGGAGGAGGAGGAGGAGGAGGAGGAGGAGGAGGAGGAGGACGAGGACGAGGAGGACGAGGAGAGGAGGAGGAGGAGGAGGAGGAGGAGGAGGAGGAGGAGGAGGAGGAGGAGGAGAGAGGAGGAGAGGAGGAGAGGAAGAGGAGGAAGAAGAAGAAGAAGAAGAAGAAGAAGAAGAAGAAGAAGAAGAAGAAGAAGAAGAAGAAGAAGAAGAAGAAGGAGAAGCAGAAGGGGAAGGGGAAGAGGAGGAGGAGGAGGAGGAGGAGGAGGAGGAGGAGGCAGAGGAGGAAGAAGAAGAAGAAGAAGAAGAAGAAGAAGAAGAAGAAGAAGAAGAAGAAGAAGAAGAGGAGGAGGAGGAGGAGGAGGAGGAGGAGGAGGAGGAGGAGGAGGAGGAGGAGGAGGAGGAGGAGGAGGAGGTGAAGAAGAAGAAGAGGAGGAGGAGGAGGAGGAGGAGGAGGAGGAGGAGGAGGAGGAGGAGGAGGAGGCCATCTCATTTCATCATTCTGTGTTTGGTGTTTGCAAACTTCAGAACTGATAAAGGAGAATGATTGTAGTTTAGAGTTGAAATGAAGGGTCCTTGACATTCTCCAAACTTGATTTTTGTTGTTGTTGTTGTTGTTGTTGTTGTTGTTGTTGTTGTTTTTCAGATGTTTCATTATCTAAACTAGGTAACATTATTGGGTCATTGAAGATGTTACCTAGTTTGGGTAATGAAATGCCTGCAAGAAAACAACCAGTTTCAGAGATCACCAAGGAGCAGGCAGAGGAGGAGGAGGAAGAGGAGGAGGAGGAGAAGGAGGAAAAGGAGGAGGAGAAGGAAAAGTAGTAGTAGTCATAGTAGTAGTAGTAGTAGTAGTATAGTCGTCATAGTAGTAGTCATAGTAGTAGTAGTGAAGGAACCAGATCCAATTGTTATTTACTTTTCTCTTGGAAAAGAGACTTCAAATGAAAGTGTGGGATCATACAGAGCATAAACACTTTGGTCACAGAGAGGAAATCCAGGGGGAAAGATAGAAATGGAAAGAAGAAGAGGGAATGCACAATAGATTAGTTGGGAAAAAGTTGATTCCCAAGCAGATTGGTCCAGGTATTCAAACCTAAGTGGTGCTGGTTGCATTTGTGTAGAAATTCCAAGGATCAAGGTTTATAGAACTGCAATGGGACTCATCCATGGACAGAAGGGAGGTGTCAACAGATTTGGCAGGGTTTCCTCTTAACTACGGAATATCATTCACCTTTCTAAACTATTGATATGCCAGCTGGTTGTTTTTAAAGATATATTTAAGGAATGCACAGTAATAAAATGACAGTTGAAATATTTGAGAATTATTGCTTGGGAGTAGAAATATTTATTGTGGTGATAAAGAGCCAGACTCAAAAAAAAAATGTGTCTTGGTTCAAACCTAAAAACCAATAAATGCACAAAACTACCATGATCAAATACAGGGAACATGATGGATGTAACAATTAAATCATCAGTTAACAAAGTAATTGGGAAAACAACACATGCTTAAAATATGCCCCTTGAAAAATCAGGGAAGATGATCTTCTGAAGAGTAGCTGCAAAGCAAAAACCATTTTCAAGGTTAATATTACATGTCTGGGATAAGGCATAACTAAAATAAACTGTAGGGAAGAAATGCTAAGGAGAAGTAACTCCTTCTCAAGATAACCTGGTGATATTCTGTGTCCTGTGACCCCAGAATGCAGAGGGTTATCGACAGGGGGAAGGGAAGTGGAAAAACGGGGAAGGAAAAATAACATTGTAAATGGAAGTAGAGCTGTTTGGCCAACTGAGTAAGCCCACTTGTTTACGGTTGAGTACCAGCTGCTGGAAACAAATAGAGGGAACTCTTTGGCTTGGTGCCAGCTAGATGGCAACAAGAGCTGACGTCTTCTGATATTGATAAAGCTAAGCAGAGCCAGACCTAAAGAGAACTTGGATTCAGTTCCTCTAATATCCTGGTGGTCTCCTATTGAAAAAGACATCGGTAAACTCTTATGGTGAGTTGCCCACCCAAAGAACTTACCAATGTCCTCCTCAGTAGGAGACCACCAAGATATTCCAGGACTGTGGACCAGATTGGAAAAGAAATAATTAAATAAATAAATAAATAAAAAGAACAAATTAAAAACAGCCTGGAAGAAAACAGTAGCACACAGCTTCTGTTTTGCAGCAAAGGAGCAATTGGAAATTGATTTTTTTCTTTTGAAGGGAACTATATATATATAAAACAGGGACATGGTGGCTTAGTGGTTAAGACACTGAGCTTGTCAATCAAAAGGTCGGCAGTTCAGCGGTTTGAATTCCTAGTGCCGCGTAATGGGGTGACCTCCCGTTACTTGTCCCAGCTTCTGCCAACCTAGCAGTTCAAAAGCATGTAAAAAATGCAATTAGAAAAATAGGGACCACCTTTGGTGGGAAGGTAACAGCGTTCCATGCACCTTTGGCGTTGAGTCATGCTGGCCATGTGACCACAGAGATGTCTTCTGACAGCGCTGGCTCTTTGGCTTTGAAATGGAGATGAGCACCGCCCTCTAAAGTCGGGGACTAGCAGGTATGTGCGAGGGGAACCTTTACCTTCATACATACATACATACATACATACATACATATTTAATGGCCTTGATGGGCTAAAAGTTTGAAAGCATTAGCTTGATAATTGTTAAAAAACAGAAGCTTGTCTGTTCTAATTAATTGAATACAAATATGTTAAGATCTACTTATTTTAAAAAGTAGTTATTTCAAGTACAGCAATAGCAATAGCACTTAGACTTATTTTATTATTTATTTATTTATTTATTTTGTCAAGCATGTATTTTATGACAGATACAAGTGTAAAGATAATTATAAATATATGTAAAGGATACAAATAAAAGAAAACATTAGGTCAGGGATGGTAGGCACGCTGGTACGCTTATGCATGCCCCTCACAGACCTCTTAGGAATGGGGTGAGGTCTACAATAGACAATGTAAGGTTAATGTTTTGGGGATTTGGGGAAGAAACCACAGAGTCAGGTAGTGCATTCTAGGCATTGACAACTCTGTTCTGAAGTCGTATTTTCTGCAGTCTAGTTTGGATCGGTTTACCATGAGTTTGTATCTATTGTGTGCTCTTGTATTGTTTTGGTTGAAGCTGAAGTATTCATTGGCTGGTAGGACATTGTAGCAGATTATTTTATGTACTCTGCTTAGGTCAGACTGAAGACGGAAAAGTTCTAAGTTGTCTAAGCCCAAAATTTTGAGTCTGGTGGCATAAGGTATTTTGTTCTGAGCAGAGGAGTGGAGGACTCTTCTTGTGAAATATCTCTGGACTCATTCAATCGTATTAATGTCTGATATGCAGTGTGGGTTCCAGACAGATGAACTGTAGTCAAGAATTGGTCTGGCAAATGTTTTGTATGCCCTAGTTTGCAGTTCAATATTACCGGAGAAGAAGCTACGCAAGATTAGGTTAACAACTCTTAATGCTTTTGTAGCAATGCTGTTACAGTGAGCTCTGGCACTTAGATCATTTGAGATGAGTATTCCAAGGTCTTTGACAGAGTGAGGGTCATCTGTTAGGTCGTATCCATCCAGCTTGTATTTTGTGTTCTGATTTATTTTATTTTTTTTGCCAATGTGTAAGACAGAGCATTTGTTGGTTGAGATTTGGGATTGCCAATTGTTTGACCATTCTGACACATAGTCAAGGTCTTTTTGTAGAGTAGCAGCATTGTCAGTGGTATTGAATAGTTTTACATCATCCACAAAGAGAATGCAATTGCTTAGAATATGATCGCAAAGGTCATATAAAGTATAAAGAGTGTGGGTCCTAAAACGCTGCCTTGGGGGACACTGCTGTTAACAGGTGCAGGGTTAGATAAGATGTCCCCTATTTTGACTACTTGCTGTCTGTTTGATAGGAACACAGCTATCCACTTATGCAGGAATTCGGAAATGCCATAAGATTTTAGTTTTAGAAGTAGCTTGTCATGTACCACTGAATTGAAGGCTTTACAGAAGTCTATATAAATTGCATCTATTGATTTACCCTGGTCAAGATTTGAAGTCCATATGTTTTTGCAGTGTAATAGTTCTAGATTGCAGGACAATTTTTTTCTAAAGCCAAATTGCTTGTTAGACAGTAGGTTGTTAGTCTCTAAGTAGAGGGTAATGGATTGGTTTATGATTGATTCCATGAGTTTGCAGGTGATACAACATAATGAGATTTGTCTGTAATTATCAACTAGGTTGGGGTCACCCTTTTTGAAGATAGGGATGACTGTGGCTAGTGACCATAAGTTAGGTAAGGAGCTGGTTCTGAAAGATATTTCATAGATTGTGCTAAATGGTTCTGCTATGGTAGTTGAGAGCTTCTTTAGGAAGTAGGCACATAATCCATCAGGGCCAATTGATAGAGATAGTTTTAGGTTGCGTGGTGCCTTTTCAATGGCATCTTCTGTGAAATCAACATGTTGTAGATTGTTGTGAGTAGGTGTAGTATAATTGGGAAATGAGGGGCATGAGCCATTGCTGTTTACAAAGACTGAACTGAAGAATGTGTTGAAGAGGTTTTATTTATTTTATTTATTTATTTTTTCGCATTTTTATACCGCCCTCTCTCCCAAGGGACTTTAAGGTTGGCCTTAATGGTTGCATCATTACAGTCTTTCCCGTTTGGTCCTTTTAGTAGTGGGATGGATCTTGAGTCTTTAAGTTTGTTTTTTATGAAATTGTAGAAGGCCCGGGTGGATTTAGTATGTATTAGGTTTTCTCCTCTTGTTTGCTATGATAACTGATGCACTATACCTTTATTTGTGAGCATATGGTTTTGTAGCAACTTTTGAAGTTAGCTACATAGCCAGTTTTGTTTTTGCTTCAAAGAGGATTTTTTGGGGTCTGAAGCTTCCTTACTGTTATGGGTAATTTATTTTTCCTGGTTTTAGGGGTCATTAGTGGTACGTATAGTTTGATGATTCTTTTGACTTCTTGCAAAAAAATGTTATAATGGTCTTCGGCGGTGATGCAGCCAGTGAATAGAGTTTGCCAATCAAGGGAGGAAAGGTCCTCAGTTATGATAAATATATACCGCTTATATACCGCTTCACAGTGCTTCATTTTACTGACCTCGGAAGGTTGGAAGTCAACCTTGAGCCAGTGAGACTCGAACTGCTGGCAGTTGGCAGTCAGCAGAATTAGCTTGCAATACTGCATCCTAACCACTGCACCATCATGGCTCTTAGATAGGCAAGTGTAACTACAAAAGGCACTAGGAAATAAAATATATGCCTGTAATCCAATGCAATGTTTGGAAGAATACACTTCGTCCTCCCCCCAAAATGATTTATAAGCCATCCAAAATCACCTTATTGGGGAGGTGGCTGGCATATTATAAATACATATAAATGATATAAATATAAATCAGGAATTATAAAAACATAGATTCATAAGAATAAGGGAACCCCAGGGGTCTTCTAGTCCAACTCTCTCCAACTCAGCCAGAGTTCCTCAGCCAGCAAAGCAGGAAGTCAAAGCAACTTTTTTTTTTCTTCAGTAGTTGAAGAAAGCATGGCATTGCCAGCCTGAAAGAGCAGTAATTATAGGTAAGTGAGGAGGGGGAATTGGCTGGGCATGGGTGGGGGCTCTTGTAAGTGGGGGCTGTTAAAAAGTGAGTTTAAAAGCCTGTGAGGACCTGTCAGGAAACACCTCTGGGATCGCCAGAGGAGGCTTTTAAAACCTCTTTTTTTCCCTTTTTCCCCCCCCTTCGGCTGAAGAGGGTTTTTTTAAAAAAAACTTTTAAAGGGTTTTGATGATCTCTGCTCAGCCCCACGATCATCAGAGGTTGTTTTTTTTTACTTTTAAAGGCACGTTTCAGCTGAAGAAAAACTTTTAAAAGTAAAAAAAAAAACCTCTGCTGATGGTGCGGCTCAGCAGAGGCGGGGGGGCGGTCCTCCGAACCAGCAGCTGCCATCGCTACTTAATTGGGCAAACCGGTGCGAACTGGGAGCATTTCACCCCTGATCCTTCCCCTTCCATGCCCACCAAGCCATGCCACACCCACCAAGCAACACCCACAGAACCGGTAATAAATTTTTTTGAAACCCACCACTGCACACTTTGAAACTGGAGGGAGGATAGGTCAATACCCAGAATCACTCAGAGCATAATGCAAAGGTCGCAAACAAATACAAGAAACGGTGTAAAAAAGTAAGGTACTTGGAAAACATTAGGTGCAGCAGGCGCACCTAATAAGAGAAATGCTAAATGACTCAGATGCCTTTACACCAGGAGTGGGAAACCATGGCCCTTTTATGACTTGTGGACTTCATTTCCCAGAATTCCTGAGCCAGCCATGGAATTCTGGGAAATGAAGTCCACAAGTCATAATAGGGTCATGGTTCCCTAGCCCTACTTTACACCAATGCAAAATATAAGCATCAAACCAGAAAAACTTGGCATGTGACTTTTATTTTAATATTACTGAAACCTATGAGATGGTACTTATAATGGGAATGTTACTGGATAAATACAGTGTATTTAAAAGAAACATACTATCAAAAAATAGGGAAGACGGGTGATTTTTATGTAAAGAATAATTAGCTGAGAGATGCTTAATTTCAAAATGAGGCCCTCTGTAACGGAATCAAATTAATGGAATAATAAAATTCTACCACCACAACCGTTTTTCAGAACATTCAAGTTGGATAACTGTGTTCTAACACTACTTTCGTCACCAATGTCCATAGGATTTTATTTTTTCCCTCATTCTGAAAGGACTATATTGTTTCCAATAGACCATGTGTTGAGAACAACTGTCGTGAAATGCATGAGCTCAGTTTTCATGTCCCAGCTGTTTTCTTTACCCAAAAATGTGCTGTTTACTGGAGCAAGGAACAGCTTGCATTCATTATTCAATGGTGAGGAAGTTTTGACTAGTACTGGAGTTTTTTTCTTTTCAAAGGGAAAGGAAAATGGGTCAACAGAAGTTCAGAGGTTTGCTTAAACTGACTTGGAGAATTCTTGCTGGGGGTTTGCTGTTTTCAGACATTTTAGTTTTGATTTTTACTAAGTTGTTGAACCTTTAATATTCTTTGTAATATCCAGACCATAGAATAGAATAGAATTTTTATTGGCCAAGTGTGATTGGACACACAAGGAATTTGTCTGGGTGCATATGCTCTCAGTGTACATACAAGAAAAGATATGTTCCTCAAGAATCATAAGGTACAACACTTAATGATAGTCATAGGGTACAAATAAGCAATCAGATCATATTAGGAAACAGTCAATATAAATCGTAAGGATACCAGCAACAAGATTACAGTCACACAGTCATTAGTGGAAGGAGATGGGTGATAGGAATGATGAGAAGATTAATAGTAGTGCAGACTTAGTAATAATAATAATAATAATAATAATAATAATAATAATAATAATAATAATAATAATAATAATAATAATAATAATAATAATAATAATATTTTAATTTGTATACCGCCCTTCTCCCGAAGGACTCAGGGCGGTGAACAGGCAGATAAAATATAAATACACACAATAATTTAAAACAACCCTTAAAAACTAATTTAAATGCCCAAAACGTTAAAAACATACTCCCTGTAAAATAACACAATTTTAAAACCCATCCAATAAAAATAAAAATCAGGCTAGTCCAGCCATATGAAATAAATAAGTTTTAAGTTCGCAAAGGTCCTAAGGTCAGGTAATTGTCAAGTCCGAGGGAAGTTCATTCCACAGGGTCGGAGCTCCCACAGAGAAGGCCCTCCCCCTGGGGGCCGCCAGTCGACACTGTTTGGCTGACGGCACCCTGAGGAGTCCCTCTCTGTGGGAGCGTACCGGACGATGGGAGATAGAAGCCGGCAGTAGGCAGTCCCGTAGATAGCCCGGTCCTAAGCCATGGAGCGCTTTAAAGGTGGTAACCAATACCTTGAAGCGCACCCGGAAAACAACAGGTAGCCAGTGCAGTCTGCGCAGGATAGGTGTTATGTGGGAGCTCCGAGACGCTCCCTCAATAACCCGCGCAGCTGCGTTCTGAACTAGCTGAAGTCTCCGGGTGCTCTCCAAGGGGAGCCCCATGTAGAGAGCATTGCAGTAGTCCAGGCGAGAGGTAACAAGGGCATGAGTGACTGTGCATAAGGCATCCCAGTCCAGGAAGGGCCGCAACTGGCGGATCAGGCGAACCTGATAAAATGCTCTCCTGGAGACGGTCGCCAAATGGTCTTCAAAGGACAACCGGCCATCCAGGAGCACGCCCAAGTTGCGTACCTTCTCCATCGGGGCCAATGATTCACCCGACAGACAGCCGCATCTGCAGCTGACTGTACCGAGGTGCCGCATCCACAGCCACTCTGTCTTGGAGGATTAAGTTTGAGCCTGTTCCTCCCCATCCAGACCCGTCGGCTTCCAGACACCGGGACAACACTGACAGCTTCACTGGGGTGGCCGGGGTGGAAAAGTACAGCTGGGTGTCATCAGCGTACAGTTGGTATCTCACCCCAAAGCCACTGATGATCTCACCCAGCGGCTTCATATAGATGTTGAACAGGAGGGTGAGAGAATCGACCCTGCGGCACCCCACATGAGGCACCTTGAGTCGATCTCTGCCCCTGTCAACACCGTCTGCATCCGATCAGAGAGGTAGGAGGAGAACCACCGATAAACGGTGCCTCCCACTCCCAACCCCTCCAACCGGCGCAGCAGGATACCATGGTCGATGGTATCAAAAGCCGCTGAGAGGTCTAATAGGACCAGGGCAGAGGAGTAACCCCTATCCCTGGCCCTCCAGAGATCATCCACCAGCGACCAAAGCTGTCTCCGTACTGTATCCGGGCCGGAAGCCGGACTGAACGGGTCTAGATAGACAGCTTCATCCAGGTACTGGGGTAGCTGACATGCCACCACACTCTCTACAACCTTCGCCGAAGCGAAGATTGGAGACTGGCGGTAGTTCCTAAAACAGCTGGGTCCAGGAAGGCTTGAGGAGGGTCTCACCACAGCCTCTTTCAAGGCCGCGGGAAAGACCCCCTCCCGCAGAGAAGCATTTGTAATCCCCTGGAGCCAGCCTCGTGTCACCTCCTGAGTAGCCAGTACTAACCAGGAGGGGCACGGATCCAGTAAACATGTGGTGGCGTTCAGCCTGCCCAGCAACCTGTCCATGTCCTCGGGAGTCACAGGATCAAAGTCATCCCAAACCACCTCAACAAGACGGGCCTCGGAACCCTCGCCTGGATCTACCCAATTTTGATCCAATCCGTCCCAAGCTGAACGATTTTGTCGATAGATAACCGTTAAACTCCTCGGCACGCCTTGTAGGGGTCCTCCTGCCCTCCTGTTGGAGGAGCGAGCGGGTCACCCAAACAGGGCGGCCGGGCGGTTATCTGCCGACGCAATGAGGAGGAACGAGAACGCCAAGACCTCATTGCCACTAGGTAGGTCCTACTATAGGACCTAACTAGTGTCCGTCAGCCTCAGAGCGGCTGGATCTCCAGGCACTCTAGGCGCCTTCTCCGCGCTCATCTCCTCAGCTCCTCGGAGAACCAAGGAGCTGGTTGAGACCGACGCCGGGTCAGAGGCCGCAAAGGCACGACACGGTCCAAAGCTCCAGCCGCGGTCCGTTCCCAGGTCGCAACTAGCTCTTCAGTCGAGTTGTGGGACAGGTGTTCGGGAAACAGCCCAAGCTCCGTCAGGAACCTCTCCGGGTCCATCAGGCGCCTGGGACGGAACCAACGCATTGGTTCCGTCTCCCTGCGATGGTGGGTAGCGGTCAGAAAGTCTAGACGAAGGAGAAAATGATCTGACCATGACAAAGGTTCCACAACTAAATCATTTAAAACCAGATCATTAAACCACTGGCCAGAGATAAAAATCAGGTCTAGGGTACCTCCCCCGACATGGGTAGGGCCGTCAATTAACTGAATCAGGTCCATGGCCGTCATGGAAGCCATGAACTCCTGAGCTGTCGAGGATGCTACGCCGGCTGATGGCAAATTGAAATCCCCCATGACCAGCAGTCTGGGGGTCTCAACTGCCAACCCGGCCAGCAACTCCAACAACTCAGGCAGGGCTGTAGTCACGCAGCAAGGAGCCAGGTACGTGATCAACAAGCCCACCTGAGTTCTACGACCCCACTTCACGAAGAGGGATTCACACCCAGCTATCTGAGGCACAGTGGTCTCCCTCGGCTCCAGACTCTCCTTGATGAGAGTCAATAGTAAATAGTAAATAGTTTGAGAGTGTTGAGGGAATTATTTGTATAGCAGAGTGATGGCGTTCGGGAAAAAATTGTTCTTGTGTCTAGTTGTTCTGATGTGCAGTGCTCTATAGAGTCGTTTTGAGGGTAGGAGTTGAAACAGTTTATGTCTAGGATGTGAGGGGTCTGTAAATATTTTCACAGCCCTCTTTTTGACTCGTGCAGCATACAGGTCCTCAATGGAAGGCAGGTTGGTAGTGACTGTTTTTTCTGCAGTTCTAGATAACAATATATTTAAAAGTAATAGCATTTCAATTGCTGTGGAGGCACAGCAGTTAGAATGCAGTATTGCAAGTGGTTACTGCCGACTGCCAGTGGTTTGGCAGTTCGAATCTTTTTTTTTTATTTCATTTTTGTCACAACAGTATACACAAACATTGTCATAAATAAAACAACATATCATGAAGAATATATATATATATATATATATATATATATATATATATATATATATATATATATATGTGTGTGTGTGTGTGTGTGTGTGTGTGTGTGTGTGTGTGTGTGTGTGTGTGTGTGTAAAAAAAATATGCATCAACTATATTAATTTGATATCTAGATAAGTAAAATAAAATGAAATTATATTTTAGCATCATCCCTATAATCTACCCTAATCAGATCCATATATGTTGATCTCACCCAAACCACTTTACTCAGAACTCCTTTTTTTTTTTTTTATACAAACAAAAATAAAAACATCTTCAATCCAAATACAGTGTGTAGGTTGATTACAAATCTTTTGTGCAATTTCAACATACCATATCATTAATTTGTCTAATCTTACATTTTGTCAATCTAATATGTATCCAAATATTTTAATCAATTGATCCTTTAATTAACTATAGTATTTCATTCTCTCGTGTCATATAAATTATTCTAAATTAATATTTTTATCTTATTGCATCATTTATTCCATCATCTTAAATCAATTATATCGTTCAACAATTCTTTCCTTCTAGAAACCTCTCTCAAATCTTTTTAAATATATTTTCCCTTCTAGCCATTGGTAAAATAAGTCCCATATCATATAATATTGTTTATCTTCCTGTTCTCTAATTTCAAATGTCAATTTACTCATTTCTGCACATTCCATTATTTTCTTAATAATTTCATCTTGCGATGGTAATTTCTCACTTTTCCAATTCTTAGCAAATACAATTCTAGCTGCTGTTACTACATTCACAATCAAATGTCTCAATTTTCTATTATTAGTTTCAGGTATGATCCCCAATAGAAAAACTTCTGGTTTAAAGTCTATATGCTTTTTATCATTTTTCCAACCATGTGGATTTTAGTCCAGTATCTTTTGCTTCTGCATGTCCACCACATATGGTAATATGAACCAGGTATCTGATGACATTTCAAACATTTTTCAGATTTATTCGCTCAAGAACTCGAGTAAATGCTGTTTCCAAGGGAACCTGATGGCGCCGCTGGACCTCCTGGGACTCAGCTAAGTCTTGCGCCTCCCGGGTTAAGGTCAGCTGTGGGTTCAAATAATGTGGTCATGGTCTGTTTCATTTAGCTCGGATTGTTTGGCTATTCGCTTTCTTATTTGATCTATGTGGCGCCCATACTCGGTTGTCTTGTAACTCAACTAAGTATGACTTTGGACCGGTTGCTTTTATGATTTGCCCTGCCAGCCAACTTGGGCCGCCCCCATAGTTGCGGGCCCACACTGGTCGCCTATGCCCATTTCTCTAGTTTTTCCAGTTCCCCTTGTAACCCTCTGGTGTGTAGGGATTTAAACGTCGAGTGGGCACCGGAGCTTCCGTCCCATCAATAATTCGGCTGGGCTTCTGCCTGTTGCAGTGCTGGGGGTTCTATGCTGAACGGCCAGAAAGAAATCTATTTTTGTTTGCCAGTCGCCTGGCTTGAGTCTGACAATGCCTCTTTAGCGCCCGGACGGAACGCCTGCAAGGCCATTCGACGCAGGGTGGAAAGGCGCAGAGAGGGCATGTCGGATGCCCTCATCTGCCAAGTATTCCTCAAACTGCTGCCGTGAATTGCGGGCCGTTATCGGATACTAGCGTGTCGGGCAACCCGTGGGTTGCAAATAGGTGCCGAGGGCTGCGATTACCGCCTCGGCTGTCATGGATCTCATGAGAATGATTTCCAACCATTTAGAGAAAGCGCCGACTACCACTAAGAAGGTTTGGCCGTGGAAGGGCCGCAAAATCGATGTGGATTCTTGACCAGGGCCCTTGGGGTTTTTCCCATTCCTAACCGGGGCCGTTGGGGTAGTGGTCTGGATTCCTGGCAGGCCAGGCATTTCCTACCCTCTCAGCAATTTCTGAGTCCATTAATGGCCACCAAACATAGCTTCTCGCTAGCCCCTTCATCCTTACGATCCCTGGGTGACCTCGTGGAGAAGGTCCAATACCTTTCCCTCAATTTCTCCGGGATCACCACTGATCGCCCCATAGCAGGCACCCCTTGAGCCGAGAGTTCCCCCGCTTCACAAATTCCTAAACGCCGGCGCAGCGGCCAACCTCTTTGCACCCAACCCAGTACAGTTCTTAAGGTAATGTCTGCACGACGCCTAGCCACCTCCTTAGATGTGACTGGGCCAGAGTCCAGAGAGTCAATCAATAGTACAGGTGCCCCGGAGTGGGGTCCTCGATTGCCCTGGCAGTGGGCATCTGCTTAATGCGTCCGCATGCCCCAGGTCTTTTCCTGGTCGATGCTGCAGCTTGTAGGAGTAAGCAAAAAGATAGTCCATCTGGTCAATCGGGTGAAAGTGCCACAGGCGCTACGTCGCCAGCCAATAATCCTAACAGTGGCCTATGGTCTGTGACAATTTCAAAGTTTCTGCCAAAACGATTCGTGAAACTTTGACCCTGACACTATAGCTAGGGCTTCTTTGTCCAACTGGCTATAGTTCCTCTCTGTTGAGGACATCGTTCTTGAATAGAATGCTATTGGGGCTTCTGTGCCATTTGAAGTCTGTGGCTGAGCACTGCCCCACTCCGTAAGGGGAAGGCGCATAAACTAGAACCAATGGCAAATTGTTGTGATACTGGATTAGCAAGCTATTGCTCGAGAGTAGGTTTTTTACTGCTTCGAAAGCCTTTGCTTCCGCCTTCCCCCAAGACCATGCAGCATTCTTTCCCAACAATTTATGTAGCGGCTCGGCAATCGTTGCCTTATTTTTTAAAAAGACCGTAAAGTTCACTAAACCCAGGAAAGCCTGTAGCTCTGTTTTGTTTTTGGGCGCTGGAGCCTTTCTTATTGCCTTGACCTTGCTCTCGTGGGTGAATTCTCTTGTCAATTCTGTAGCCCAAGAATTCTACGGATTCTACCCTTTTTGGCATTTGTTCACTTTAAGCTTTAGACCGGCTGACCGGAAAATGCCCAAAACTTTTCTCAATCGCTCCCCCAATTCCTCTAAATTTTCTGCCGATACCAAAACATCATCAAGTAGGGACTACCCGGGAGCCCTTGCAAAAGTCGCCCATTAAGTTTTGAAATAGACCTGGTGCCACACTCACCCCAAACTGTAACTGGTACACTTGAAAGCCCCTATGAGTCACGATCGCTTGGGCTTCGCTGTGGTTGCGCTTCACGGTAGTTGTTGATAGGCTTCTGCTAAATCTAATTTAGCAAAAATTTGCCCCTGTCCCAGTGAGTGCAGCAAGTGTTGCACTACGGGAACTGGGTAAGCGCTCCTTTGCAAGGCTTTGTTTAATGTCGCCTTGTAATCAGCGCAGATTCTAACTGACCCATCTGGTTTCACCGGGTTGACGATTGGCGTCTCCCATTTGGCATGGTCGACTGGTACCAGTATCCCTTGCCTTATTAACTTGTCTATCTCCCTATCAATCTTGGGCTTAAGGGCAAAAGGTACCCTCCTTGCTTTTATCCGGATAGGGGCTACCTGGGGGTCTAGGTTAAAGGAAATAGGGGTCCCCTTGTACTTGCCCAGGCAGTCCTTGAATACATCTTCGAACTCGCTCATGAGTGCATCCTTAAGGTTAACGTCACTTCGGTAACGTTTTCTTCTCCACCTTGGTTGCGGCGCGGCCTATGATCACGGTCGTTCGATTCAAGTTCGCGCCTTTTTTGTTTGAGCCAATCACGGATCGCCTGGCCGATCCCGCGCTCTGATTGGTCGGTTTGAATTTTCGGCGGGAAGGTTGGGGTGCTCGACAGACTTGAGCCAGGTGCCCCTTCTTCTCGCACCGCCGACATGTAGCGTCCTTGAATTTGCATTGTTGACGCGGGTGTTGTCCTCCGCAACTTCCGCATTCCTCCCGGTCTTCTTTGCCACGTTTCTCGGTCGACAAACCCTTCCTCATCCTCGCCGCCTGATTCGGTCTGGATCTCTTCTTGGTGCACCGGGTTGATTTTGTGCTCGCCGTGTGAGTGGCTTTTGCAGGGTCTCCGCCGCTTGGGTGGACATTTCATGCGCTCTGGCTTCGTCCAGGCGTTTGCCAGCGATTAGATTGCTTTTTGATAGCAGCCGCCCGCAAACGCATGTCTCTGACCCCACGGATGAGTTGCTCTAGCAGCGCCGTCCAGGTCTCGGTACCCACAGTCTTTGGAGGCTTTCCGCAGGGCGGCCATGTAGTCGCTGATGGATTCGCCTCTAGCTGTCGGCGCTCTCCAAATTCAAAACGCCGACGATTTGGACGGCGTTGGCGCGAAATGGTTTTTTAGCAGGGTTTGCAGAGTTTGCCACGATACCGATTGTACCGGGCGTTGGCTCTGCCAGGGCTTCCGCGATGTCAATGACCTCGGACCGCAGTGGCTCAAGAAATATGCCCTTTGCGGTTGTCTGGAACTCCTTGCAGTTCGCTTGTTTAGGAAGCTTTCAAACGGGTCATGTCGTTCCCCATTTCTCTCTGGCTGGGTCAAACGGCGCGGGCGGAGTGTAACTGGCCATCTCCGCGTTTCTGCCCTGGGTTTGCTGGGTTCGGTTCTTCCGTGCTTCAGCTCGGTTCTGGTGCTCCTTAACCTCGAGATCCCACCCTCGTCGCCAGTGTTAAGTTCGGGAAGTAACGAGGCTGGAGACCAGGGTAGTGACAACAGCTCTTTAATATAGGGTGAACCCAGCAACCTGGCTGGGGAAAAACCTCTCCTTATATACTGTTTAACCGGCGGCTTCAACCAATCAGCAACGTGCTTGTTTCCCGCCAAAACATTTAAAGATACATAACACTTATGATTTATATTGATATATTGATCATCAATTGTGTTGTAAATGTTGTACCTTGATGAACGTATCTTTTCTTTTATGTACACTGAGAGCATATGCACCAAGACAAATTCCTTGTGTGTCCAATCACACTTGGCCAATAAAATTCTATTCTATTCTATTCTCTTATGCACGCCCATTATAGTCCTTTTAGGAATGGGGTGAGGTCAATAGTAGACAGCTTTTGGTTGAAGATTTTGGGATTTTGAGTAGAGACTAGGGAGTCAGGTAATGAGTTCCAAGCATTAACAACTCTGTTACAGAAGTCACATTTTCTGCAATCAAGTTTGAAGCGGTTGACATTAAGCTTGAATCTATTTTTTGCTCTTGTAATATTGTGATTGAAGCTGAAGTAATCTTTTACAGGAAGGATATTGCAATAGATGATTTTGTGTGTTAAGCACACGTCATGTCGAAGTCTCACCAGCTCAGGGTTGACTCAGCTTTCCATCCTTCTGAGGTTGGTAAAATGAAGGCCCAGATTGTTGGGGAAAAGATGCTGACTCCTTAAAGCACTTAGAGAGGGTTGTAAAGCACTGTGAAGCAGTATATATGTCTAAGTTCTATTGCTATTGCTAATTGTCTATGGAGATTCTCAGTCATCCAGGTCATGGTTGTCCCAAAGGTGCTTTTTCAAAAGGAAACTGGTCTTCCTTTGTTTTTTCCTTGAAGATGTTCCATTTCTCATCTCAGAAGCTTCTTCAGTTCATTTCAATTAATATAATTTTGTGCTTCTGTGTGGTAGAGATTGTTGGTGGGTGTTCATTTATTTAGGCAATTCAACCCATTATCTTTGTCTTTTCTTGGTTTTCCTGAAAGGATAACAATAGCAATAGGACTTAGACTTATATACCGCTTCACAGTGCTTTTATAGCCCTCTCTAAGCAGTTTACAGAGTCAGCATATTGCCCCCAACAATCTGGGTCTCGTTTTACCCACCTTGGAAGGATGGAAGACTGAGTCAACCTTGAGCCGGTGGGACTTGAACTGCCGAAAATCAGCAGTCAGCAGAAGTAGCCTGCAGTACTGCACTCTAACCACTGTGCCACCATGGCTCTTATGGTCCTTCTTGCACAATTTTGCAGTGGTCCCATTGATAGTAAACCTCAGAAATGTAGCTCTATAACCTGTAGTCTCCTACAATCTTTAATATGGAAAGATCCAACCTGCAGATTGAAAAATTGTCAGTTTCACTATTTTTGCTTATATTTTTAGGGTCCAGTGGAGCTTCATATGCATTTCCCTCTTACGACAGAATGTAAATTGCATTTTTGCATTCTGCTGTTTCTTTCGTTAAAATTAACATTTAATACTTTGCCTAGAATAAAGGAATTGCTTTAATTGTCACCAAGGTGATCTGCTATTCTGATAATTACAGAATAGTGCAAAATGTTCTAATGTTATTCAGAAAAAAAATCACTTATTTGAATTGGGCTTATTGCCAGTTATTTGGGTACAATTTGCACCTTACTTGCAAACCTAGGATGTATTCTAAAAAAGCAGAGGAACTTGTAGCATCTCAGAGGTAGCTGAAGGGCAAGCTAGACCATTGCTTCCCTTTCCCCCACCCATCTGATATATTGTCAGCACTTTTATTATGCATCAAATTACAGTTTTGTACCTGAGAAAACATAGTCTTCAAATATGACTAAAATCTCTTACATTGGTTTATTGTCTTCTTTGTCTTAAATACTTAATTGTCCTTCGTGTTTTTCAAGTTATAACTCAAAATTTCCAACTAGGATGGCCAACATGAAAGTCAGATCCTTAAACATAATGGAACTTTCATCTAAGTGGATAACTATTTTTTAAAAAATATATGTTATAGTTTTTCTAATACAAACAACAGGACTGTGGAATCATCATATACCAATATTTTGGAACATGGTTCCTGAAAGTAGATTCCAAAAACTGAAACCCAATGTTATATCTCAAATCTAATAAAGAACTCCTTGTTCTGAAATATAAATAGAAAAATATTCAG
The DNA here is from genome assembly GCF_028640845.1 of Ahaetulla prasina. Lineage (NCBI taxonomy): Eukaryota > Metazoa > Chordata > Lepidosauria > Squamata > Colubridae > Ahaetulla > Ahaetulla prasina. The sequence goes on along the minus strand of NC_080543.1, from coordinate 119,535,111 downwards.
TAATGTGTAATATTTTAAATGGAGACTATGTTTTAAATGGCAGAAATAGATCTTCTCCTTTATAGTTTGACTCATATCTTCTTCCAGAAAGTATACATTTGTGCTTAGTAATGAAATTAAAAAATAAAGTTCTTAGCTTGCTGAATTAATCTAACAACAGAAAAATGTTATCACATCCTTTTATATGACATATTGTTTCTGTTATGTCTTTAGTGTGTTATAAATCTTCTTTAAAAAGCTGACATTTATTTAAAGTACCAGTTTGTACTTATGGTAAAGAAGGATCAAAGCAACTGGTAGAGTTTCGTTTATTGATTAGCCCATAGGCCATATCAAAATGCAGAGTTCTAAACACAAATTATTGCGGTAGTAAATTCCTATAAAAACATTTTAAAATGAAATTGGAGCAAAATACAATAATTTGATATCTAGATAAGTAAAATAAAATGAAATTATATTTTAGCATCATCCCTATAATCTGCCCTAATCAGATCCATATATGTTGATCTCACCCAAACCACTTTACTCAGAACTCTTTTTTTATTTTTTAATACAAACAAACATAAAAACATCTTCAATCCAAATACAGTGTGTCAGTAGGCTGATTACAAATCTTTTGTGCAATTTCAACATACACGTATCATTAATTTGTCTAATCTTACATTTTGTCAATCTAATATGTATTCAAATATTTTAATCAATTGATCCTTTAATTGACTGTAATATTTCATTCTCTCATTTCATATAAATGATTCTAAATTAATATTTTATTTTATTACATCATTCATTCCATCATCTTAAATCAATTGCGTCATTCAACAATTCTTTCCTTATAAAAACCTCTCTCAAATCTTTTTTAATATATTTTCCCTTCTAGCCATTGATAAAATAAATCCCATTTCTTATAATATTGTTTCTCTCCCTGTTCTCTAATTTCAAATGTCAATTTACTCATTTCTGCACATTCCATTATTTTCTTAATAATTTCATCTTTCAATGGTAATTTCTCACATTTCCAATTCTTAGCAAACACAATCCTAGCTGCCGTTACTACATTCACAATCAAATATCTCAATTCTCTATAATTTCAGGTATAATCCCCAATAGAAAAACTTCTGGTTTAAAGTCTATATGCTTTTTTATCATTTTTTCCAACCATATGTGGATTTTAGTCCAGTATCTTTTTGCTTCTGTGCATGTCCACCACATATGGTAATATGAACAAGGTATCTGATGACATTTCAAACATTTTTCAGATTTATTCGCTCAAGAACTCGAGTAAATGCTGTTTCCAGATTCTGCCTGCACATAAGGTGTGTTGTTTTAATATGGGGTTCCCAATGGGTCATTCATTTAATATATGACAGTGGTGAAATTCAGCCGGTTCTATCAGACTCGGGCGAATCGGTAGCACCAGCGGCGGGAGGCTCCACCCACCCACCCAGATGTCATCACATCCCTTTTGACCCTCTGTGCATGCGTGAAGGAGGTGTGCACACTGACATTTGCAAACCGGTAGTGAAGATAAGTGAATTTCACCCCTGATATATGAACTAAAGTACCTCTCTCTCACCCACTTATATAAACAAAAATCAGATAGTGTGTGAGCCAAGTCTTCTACTTCTACCATTCTGCAAATGAAGATATGTCCATTGCACAGAATACAATGGAATATCTCATATCTTACAGTTGTATCAAGGTGTTCGAATCTTGGTTGCATAAATATCTCCCTAAGATATTTAAGATCCTAAGATGTTTAAGGTCGGCAGCTCAGCGGTTCGAATCCCTAGTGCTGCCATGTAACGGGGTGAGCTCCCATTACTTGTCCCAGCTTCTGCCAACCTAGCAGTTTCTAAAGCACATAAAAATGCAAGTAGAAAAAATAGGGACCACCTTTGGTGGGAAGTTAGCAGCGTTCCGTGTGCCTTTGGCGTTGAGTCATGCTGGCTACATGACCATGGAGATGTCTTCGGACAGCGCTGGCTCTTCGGCTTTGAAACGGAGATGAGCACCGCCCCCTAGAGTCGGCAACGACTAGCAAGTATGTGCGAGGGGAACCTTTACCTTTACCTTTTAAGATGTTTAAAATTGTAACTTTAAAAGCTTTCTGTTTGAAAAGTAGGCTTATATTTACTCAGCCATTTCAAGTTACCAGCCTTACTAATGTCCTTCTATGCCTATGATTCTTTGAGCAACTCTTGCAACTGGTTGTCTTTTCTCCCAAAATCTTTATTATTAGGAAACACTTACATTTATCTAAACCTGTTTGTTCTTTCATAGGCTCGAGAGTTGTTTCGTACAATATGAAGTAGCAGATACAAACTGAAAGGTAGGTTCAGTTTTTATTCCATGACCTAACATGAAATTGCTAGATTTCATGTGTGTATGTGTGTGTATCTTGATTTATGCAATCATTCAATTGAGTCCCAACCTTTTGCCCTCCTAGCCAGTGTGATAAATGACTAATAATGACTGTTTTTGGTCATTGTCAACCTCTGGCAACTGGCAAACATCAGTAACTTATGAGCTGTTTCTTTTACTATTGAGACCCCAATTAAAGGAAACAGATTTACTTTGCACTTTGGAATCCCTGATGCCTTGAGACACATTTGTTGGGTGCAATAATATGCACGTTGAGCCTTTCTGAAAGCATAATTAAAATCCAGATGTTTTAAAAAAAAATAACCACAGAAGTGAGCTATTTTATTAGCCATAAAAGTGATCTAACTTAGTCTGGCAGTTACACCTGGACTTCTAGTTATCCATCTGTTCTCATCTTCTTTTAACTGTGAATGAAAAATACATCAACTCGTGGGTAAATACTCTTTTATGAATAGTAAATAAACCTAAGGAAAATCTCTTCAGGTTTTTTTCCTAGCACACAGATGGAATAAATAATGGATATACATGAAATAAACGCTAGACTGCACATGGAGTAAATGCTTCTGTCATAGAAGCATTGTAACTGGATAACTAAGCAGTGTTGTTGGTCACTGAGTATGTTGTTCCCATTAGAACAGGGGTGTCAAACTCAAGGCCTGGGGAGGCTTAGATATGGCCCACATGGCTGCCCTGGAAATAGCGAAGGACCAGTCTGCGGTGCCTCTGCCAGCAAAAAGGAGCTTGGGATGGCTGCGTGCGGCCCTCCCAAGCTCTGTTTTTGCTGGCAGATGGTTGCAGGAGGCCGTCACAGCCAAAAACAGAGTTGGGGGACCTGTTTCACTGCTGAGCACTCAGGCTACCACAGGAGCCCCCAAGTGACTTTGAGCTGGCCATGCCCACCCAAGCCCCACAAGGTCAGACACAATCCTGATGTGGCCCTCAATGAAATCGAGTTTGACACCCCTGCATTAGAATCAACCAAATGTTTCTGAGGAGCTCAGAAGCAGGATTTATATTAAGTGATGTCTGAGCACTCATATTTTCCAGAACTGTTTCTGTTTAAGATAAAATTATGTGCAAGGAATATAACCATCAATAAAGTTAAAGGTAAAGGTTCCCCTCGCACATATGTGCTAGTCATTCCCGACTCTAGGGAGCAGTGCTCATCTCTGTTTCAAAGCCGAAGAGTCAGCACTGTCCGAAGACGTCTCCGTGGTCATGTGGCTGGCATGACTTAATGCCAAAGGCGCACGGAACGCTGTTACCTTTCCACCAAAGGTGGTCCCTATTTTTTCTACTTGCATTTTTTACATGCTTTCAAACTTCTAAGTTGGCAGAAACCGTCCCTATAACCATCAGTTGCATGTAGAAGGTTACAATCCATTTTGTTTCATTGACAAAACTTATAGAAGAATATACCATTTGATGAATTGATAGCCCCCTCCCTAAAAAGAGAAACAGGAGAATTTAAAGAGGATAAGATTATGAATCACTATAACCATCAATAGTTATTCATAATCTTATCCTCTATGAATTCTTCTTCTTCTTCTTTTTTTAGGTAGGGGGCTATCAATTCATCAAACTGTATATTCTTCGATACGTTTTGTCAATTAAACAAAATGGATTGTAACCATCTACGCGCAACTGTGCAAATCAGGTTTGTTAATATTGCAGCTTTGTTGAAAGTCTTGTAACTTATGTGCAGGCCAAAAAATCACAACAAAACAAAACAAAACCCTAACCCTTCTCCCTCCCAAAAGGGGGACACAAAACAGAAATAATTCCTTCCTCTTAAGCAAGGGGGGGGGCAGTCCATAATGAAGAACTGATGGAAACAGAAAAAAAAAAAGGAAGCAAAAGTAAAATAGATTTGGATTTCTTTGTGCCTGTATAATGTAGGTACAAAGTTTGGATTATTAGTTTCAGATTATTTTAACTGTTAATCACATCAGGGCATGTGATGTCTAAACCAAAAAAAAAATGTGTTTGAAGCCTGTTTTTCCTTGTTGGATAAAATACGCAGAAGTTTGTGTAATGATATAATATTTTACTACATCGGAATGTAGCATTATCTTTCATTTGGTTACACCTCACTATGGAGACCTAGATAAAGAAATTAGCATTATGCCTATCTGTTGGGATTTTGACTGGCACTTCTACTGGTGATACTTTGATAAAACAGAATACAGTAGTTCTTTACTAAATAGAGAGTAGATATTTCAAGGTGAACTTTCCCCCCACAATCCGTTGACATTCATTTTTACCCCAATATAAACGATTTTTGCTGTATTTTTGACACTGGCTTATAAGTTTATTGCTCTGTTTTTCTTTGTGTTTTCTCTGGAAATATAAGATAAATGTAGAAATGCAAAGCCTCACGCAATAGGAAACTAGCAGTAACTTATCTTAATAAATTGCAATAGCCAAACAAATGTTAATCACATCCATATGTTCAATCTTTAAGGAATTATATTCCTCCATTATTAAAAGTTTTATTTTTAAAAAGTGAAGACAAGACAGACAAAAATCTTAAAGAAAGCTATATCGTAACAAAATAAAACGTATAAAAAACAAGTGTTCACTATGTTTTGGACAGTTATTATTATTATTATTGTTGTTTGGCAATGTTCTTTTTCACAACAGGATGCAGTGATAATCCTTTATGAATCTTTAAGTAATTAAACTTCATCGAATAAATTGAAAAAGTCCATCTCCATTTCCCCCCCTTTCTTTCTTTTGTTTCACTCTTCAATAGATATTGCATGACTTGGCTGTCCTCTATTCCATCGCAAATTACAGCAATATGGAAGAAAATTTAACATGTGTATTCCAGCTTGGATCAACACCTCATTCAACTGTGTGGCCTGAGCTCTAGTAAGTTTTGCACATCTACCACACTGTCACAAATATGGAACAATTACCAAAAACAGAATCGGGAATTTTTATTTTATTTTAATTTTTTGGCATTTGCCACATGACCTACTTGGTCAGAAAGAACTACATGTTTTTGAAATTTAAGCTTTGTTATTGAAACAGATGGTTTCGATCGAGGGAAAGATCGTGTGCAAAACTAATCTTAAAACTTTTGAAGGCATATGTAGCAAAGTGGCTGAAAGCATGAGATGGGCTTTAGATGAAGCTATTGTTTTTCAAAACTCAATTCTTCCATGAATGCTTTTTACAAGCCAGGACTGCTGAACTTCAACAACAAATGGAGTTATAGTTAGCTTTCACCAGCCTTAACACTCAGCCATTAGCTATACTTTTTTAAAAAATTGATTTTCTATCAATTTAAAGATGTGGAGACTCTAGAAAGAGTGCAGAGAAGACCAACAAAGATGATTAGAGGACTGGAGGCTAAAACATATGAAGAATAGCTGCAATAACTGGGTATGTCTACTTTAATCAAAAGAAGGACTAGGGGAGACATTATAGCAGTGTTCCGATATCTCAGGGCTGCCAGAAAGAAGAGGGATTCAAGCTATTCTCCAAAGCAATTGAGGATAGGACAAGAAGCAATGGATGGAAACTAATCAAGGAAAGAAGCAGATTAGAACTAAGAAGAAATTTCCAATTTCCAATTAATCTGTGGAGCAACTTGCCTCCAGAAGTTGTGAATGCTCCAACACTGGAAGTTTTTAAGATGTTGGATAACCATTGGTCTGAAGTAGTTTAGGGTTTCCTGCCTAAGCAGGGGGTTGGACTACAAGACCTCCAAGGTCCCTTCCAACTCTGTTATTCTATTCTAAATATATTTCTTAGTGTTTTATAAACATTGTGTTGTCTGGGTATTTAATTTGCTGAACAATACAAATTACATTCTTAATCTCCACCCTTTTTTTGCAACCATTGGTAAAATAAATTCCATGTCTGATAATGTTCTATGTCTTCTTTCTGCTTAATTTTCGATGTAAATCTATCCATTTCTATATAATCTTGTATCTTCTTAACTATTTCTTCATCTGGATATACTTTGATTGTCTTTATTTACTATATTTCCAATGGAACTGTCTGAACAAGTGATAAAATTCACGTTGGATATTTTTGTTTGCTTTAAAGAAAGAGATATTAAATCATTTTGAAGATCAACATTTGACTTTCCTATCATTTTATTTTCATAACAATACTCGGTGAGGCAGGCTAGAGTGATTGGCCCAAAGTCACTCAGTCGGTTCCATAGCTGAATGGAAATATGCTCCTGCATTTCATATTTGACGTGACACTTCTGAATGATGGGATATTTGCAGTCCCCCAGATCAGTGTTTCTAACAGTTGACAATTTAAGCTAAAGGTTTTCCTTGTCCAGCCATGTCTGACTCTAGGGGACAGTTCTCATCTGTGTTTCCTAGCCAAAGAAGCCAGTCCTGTCTGAAGATGCTTCGTTGTCATGTGGATAGCATGACTATATGCTGAGTGTTATGTATTGAATACATATAGTTGTGTTAAGCCCTGTTAAAGTGAAACTAACCTTTAGATGACTCTAACTGTTAACTTCAACTGTTTTGGAGGGAAATTTAGAACATTCTTATTTGGGCGGACTTTTTCAAGTATTATGATTGGTTGAGGCCCTGTGGGCCCAGATTATAAATTACAGGAATTTGCCTGTTGTTCCAGTTGAGTCAATAAATGCTGTTGTATTGATGCTCTCTGTTCTTGCCTAGCACAGCCCACAATATAATACTGAGGGGCACAGAATGCTGTTACCTTCCCACCACCAGAGTGGTACCTATTTACGTACTTGCATTTGCATGTTTTCTAACTGCTAGGTTGGCAGGGGCTGGGGCAAGAAGGAGAGTTAACTCTGTCACATGGTACTTGGCAGTGGTGGAATTCAAATTTTTTTTACTACTGGTTCTGTGGGTGTGGCTTGAAGGGCCTGGTGTGGCTTGGTGGCCGTAGCCTGGTGGGTGTGGCAGGGGTAGGATACTGTAAAATCTCCATTCCCACCCCACTCCTGGGGAAAGAATATTGCAAAATCCCCATTCCCACCCCACTCCTGGGGGAAGGATATTGCAAAATCTCCATTCCCACCCACTCTGGAGCCAGCCAGAGATGGTATTTGCTGATTCTCCGAACTACTCAAAATTTCCGCTACCGGTTCTCCAGAGCCTGTGAGAGCCTGCTGAATTTCACTTCTGGTACTTGGGCCTCAAGCTGCCAATCTTCTGGTTAACAAGCCCAGCATCTTAGCCACTAGGCCGCCGTACCCCTTAACTTTAAGATAAGTGGATTTCAACTCTCAGAATTTCAATCTAACACCTTAACCACTACACAAAATAGGTTCTTATTAATGTAGCATAATGCAAAATTCAAATAATACTAAAAATAATCTAGTATCAGATTGGAAGACAACAACAACAGTGCAGGGATCTAGAGCAGCCTTTCTCAACCGGCGTTCCTTGAGATATTGTAATTTTTAAAAAAAACACTGTTTTATACTTTATACTTTATTCTAGCATTCATATTTTTACACACCATGATTTAACTGCCAGCCTTCTACTTTGTAAACAAAATGTGGATTGTCCCAAAGGTGCTTTTTTTAGGAGGTAACTGGACTTTCTTGTTTTTTCTTTGAAGACGTTTTGCTTCTCATCCAAGAAGCTTCTTCCATTCTGACTGGATAGTGGGAAATGGAAGGATTTATACTCCTTGCAGACAGCTGGCCATTTTCATCCTTTTAGAGAGTCATTGAGGCCACTTGGAGGTTTATCTGTATCCTCAGAGTCATCTGATTAGTCCTAATGGGTCCTCTAGTTTGCAATTTTTTTTCTGGAATCCAATCAGAGCTGAAGAAGCTTATTTATTTATTTATTTATTTATCACATTTATTTATTTATTTATCACATTTCTATACCGCCCTTCTCCGAAGACTCAGGGCGGTTTACAGCCAAGATAAAATCGCACAGAAACAAACGTTAAGAACATTATTAAAAATCTAATTCAAAATTTGGCCCAATAATTTAAAACTAATAAAACCTAAAATAAAACCCTAATAAAACCACCCATGTTAAAATTACAATTAGGCCAACCCTTCTTGGATGTGAAGTGAAGTGTCTTCACAGAAAAAAAAAATAAAGTCCAGTTGCCTCCTGAAAAAGCACCTTTGAGACAACCATGACCTGGATGACTGAGAATCTCTACAGACTTCTAAAATGTAGATTGTGTCGATTAGGAGCGACTTGTATTGTGACATTTTCATGATTTGGGGTGATTTTTAGGCAAGCAGTCTCTGAGTCTTTAAAATTATTCCAAGGGTTCCTAATCTACAGAGCCATTATTCGAATAGTTGAATAGGTATGCTTTGTTTAGAAGAACAGTTTTCCGGCCATCATTGAGTCTCTAGCATATTTGACCATCATATTACTTTCCTACAAAAGTCAAAAGCTTGCTGGTTTCATTTGTCTAGAAGTATGGCCCAGGTAGCAATGCTCAACTTTAGTACTTCCTGTGCAGTAAGCTTTTAAAAGCAGCGTAAAACTGTTCGCCATCTGGTATATTAGTATTTTATTTTCCCCAGCCCGTTTGTGTGACCATGTGTGAGATTGCATACTGCTGTTCTTCATGTCCCAGGACAACCTTACTAATGAGAAAGTTATTTCTTAAAAGGGATGGGCGTGGAGAAGCATACAATCAGTATGAAACTTAAAACAAGTGGAACCAGACATAGGATCCTGCTAAGTAAAATATGAAAGACAGTTTATCTAAATTACTAGTCATTGTCTTTTCATTGTAATCTTAGGCCAAATTCTGTACCGTGTGTATCACATGTTGAGTATTTTAAAAAGGGACAATTTTATAAGTGCTTAATGAGTGCACACCATTACGGAAACTTCAAAATTAAACCACATTCAACTGAGTAAGACAGCAGTTAGTATCTGCAGTGTGCATCATTTTAGTTCTCTTTTAAAAGAACAAAATAACAGACCAAAAGAGTTGGAGGTCTTATAGTCCAATCCCTTGTTTAAGCAGGAGACCATATACCATTTCAGACAACTGATTGTCCAACCTCTTCTTCAAAACCTCTGGTGATGGAGCACCCGCAACTTCTAAAGGCAAGCCGGTCCATGATTAATTGTTCTCACTGTCAAGAAATAATATAACTTTATTATAACTGATTAATTATTCTCACTGTCAAGAAATAACTTGGCCACCATCAACATATTTGATGGCAACACATCAGTGATAGGTTTCAAATTTTTTTAATACCGGTTCTGTGGGTGTGGCATGGTAGGCGTGGCATGGCTTGGTGGGCGTGGTAGAGGAAGGATACTATAAAATCTCCATTCCCACCCCACTCCAGGGGAAGAATACTGTAAAATCTCCATAATCCCTCCCCAATCCAATTACTGCAAAATCTCCATTTCCTCCCATCAGTTGGGACCTGAAAGGCAGAGACTAGATGGGGGTGGGGCCAGTCAAAATTTTTACTACCGGTTCTCCAAACTCCTCAAAATTTTCTCTATCGGTTCTCCAGAACTGGTCAGAACCTGCTGAAACCCATCTCTGGATATAGAACGGGATTGCGCCAAGGTGGATGGGCTGGTGGGTGGGCCCCCCTGCAGGACACAACTACCGGTCTGAACAGCAGCAGCCCACCACTGAAGGAATACCACTATTTTTAAAATAAACCAAGAAACAAGGAGGAGATTCCTTTCATGCTTTTGAATTTAATCAAAGCATGGAACGCTAATGAGATTGCTATCTATTATTCAGTGAAAGAATGAAGAAACCATCTACTTCGAGCCCCATGATGCTATATACTTTAAGTGTAAGGATATCATATGTGAGAATCTATACAAAATGCTCTTCGTCTTTGAATTAATTTTAAAGCAATTTTTCTTCCAGCCTACTGAATTAGCCTGGCTTAAAAGAAAGGAAAAAGCAGGTGAATTTACAAAAAGTGAGCTGAATGTTATATAAAGCAGAATCTTTCTTGATTGTAGGTTGAATGAAAACATGGCAATGTGATCACCATCAGATTTATCCTAATTACTTCAACAAATCCATTGTGGACTTCAAAGAGATGCCACAAATTGTACATAATTTGAAAGGTTTACTGGCAGGACATCCACCTGCCAAGTGTTAGCTAACACTCACCAACACATTTTATGGTCTTTTTTTAACAGCACATCCTTTGTGCAGCTGGAGGGCGATGCAAATTCTGAATGCCTCAGATTTGTTCTAAGCGATATTGACATTGGGGTTGGGGGGAACAGAAAGAATGAAATGTAATACACAGGAAGCTCAGTTCTTTGGAATTGATTACCTGTCTAACACACTTTTATCCCCCCTCCCCCCCAAAAAAAAGAAAGGAAAAGAAAAGGAAGCCATAGAATCTTTGGAACTTCAGATTACTTTCAGGGATATTCAATTACAATCTCATTCAACAGGTGGTAAAGGCCTGATTGCTACTAACGTCTGGCCTATAAGCATCCTAAATGGTTAATTTCTTCCTGTTCACCACAGTAGTAAACATGGGAATTGGTATTTTGTGTGTATTGATTTCCTTTGCCTTGTGCTTGCCATTCTTGACTGGAGCTACTTGTAAATAACATTGAGTTATCTGAAAATTATACCAATTAGGAAATATTCAGGGATAGGTAGAAAATATCAAATAATTAATCTGGCATTGCTACTGATGTTCTGGGTTATGGATTTTATCTCTTCCTCTCCAACCAGGTACAGGGAAACAAAGTTGCAAGGAACAAAGCATTTATCATGACTGAGGGACATGGTGGCTCAGTGGCTAAAATGCTGAGCTTGTCGATCGAAAGGTTGGCAGTTCAGCTGTTCAAATCCCTTGTGCCACGTAACGAGGTGAACTCCCGTTACTTGTCCCAGCTTCTGCCAACCTAGCAGTTCGAAAGCATGTAAAAAATGCAAGTAGAAAAATAGAGACCACCTTTGGTGGGAAGGTAACAGCATTCCGTGCACCTTTGGCATTGAGTCATGCTGGCCACATGACCACAGAGACGTCTTCAGACAGTGGTGGCTCTTTGGCTTTGAAATGGAGATGAGTACCGCTCCCTAGAGTTGGGAATGACTAGCATATATGTGTGAGGGGAACCTTTACCTTTTTAACAAACATCACCCTTGCCTCCTTGGGTGTGAAGTTGTGATACATGAGGATGAAAAGAGTGACATTTGTCACATGACATCCCAACACATGTTTGTCATTTTGGCTCAATTGTAATTAGGAACAGATGCCTATGTTTTTCAACCAGTAGCCGGGAAGAAGAACCATGTTTGAAAGCTGAAGGATACCATTAAGACACCATTAAGACACCTCTCGAGATACATATTATGGTAGAACTTTGGTATCAGGAAATATATTATCTACCTCAGAGGTTGCCACAATCTTGAGTTTCCCAACTAGCCATGTTGACTGGGGAATTCTGGGAATTGAAGTCCACATGTCTTAAAATAGACCTTGGTGTAATCCAACAAGGCCAATAGTATGTCAGGGTATGAAGAGTTAATAGCTGTAAGCTGATGAGAAGTTGTAAGCGGAGACAACTGGAAGCTGATGCAATGGAATGAGGCAGCAGGGTTACTGCCACTTTAAGAAGCTGGGTCAGAAGCTGCCTATATAAGGGTAGCCATTAGAGAGTGTTTCTTTTCCTCATGCATTCTACTTCATGTTCTCTTGTTGTGTATCTCAATTGCTCTCCGTGTATCAATAACTGTATGATAAAGATATTTAACCACGTATAAGTCTGTAAATATTTAACTGTAGATAAAACCACTTATTTATCTAAAAAGCTCTGTGTGCTGTGTTTTGCTCCTGGGTTTATCTCATAATACTAATTACGCTGCCTAATATAGTAGATTCCCAAGGATTCTAAGACTTCATGAAACTATCACTATACCACCCAATCTGGCCATTGAATCTCAATTTTGAAGACAATTGTTTTCTAACAATACTAATTCAATGGACCAGTTATGATGGGATGATCAATCCAGATCTGGGTAAAAAAAAAAAAAAGGATAACCACAAGTTTTTGCTGCCCTCTAATGATTGTCTGGATTTTTACCAGCCAGATATAGTTTCATTAGTTTCATTTATGATTATTTATCCCTGCCTCATTTCATGTTAATCTTGACCTTAAATGTTCAGGTTAAGAAAATTTAAATGCCATAAGAGTTAATGACTGGGACTTCATTGCAATGCTCCTGTCAATAAAACCAGTCGGATATGTTCCATGAGAATTAACTGGCAGAATTAAACCTATACCTTCCTGTACAAGTTACATAATACCGACATTCTTAAAATGTGTCTTTTGCCATCTGCACTCAGCATGTTGTCACACACAGTCGTTAACTTTGAAAAGCAGTCTCGCTAAACAAAAGCCATAGAATAAATGGGGTGCCATAAGAAAACAATTTAAAAGGAGTCACCTGTTGAGCAAAGACACTTAATCAAACCAGGGTAAGGAATGAGACCACCCAAGATTACAAAGATTTCTCCCACCCAGAAACCAACATCAGTGTGGCAGTTTCGAGGCAGGTACACTGAAATATGTGAAGTGCTGTGGGAGCCTATAATCAGAATCAAAATAGACATAAGCCTTTTGTCAGGAATGAATTCCCGGAGACCAAATAGATAAGACTCCATACAAGTTAATTGGCAACAGATGATGCAAATGAAAACTGATTTATAGGATACTTTAGGTAGGGGAGGAAAACAGATTGCTTTAATATCTGTAATACTTGAACTTGGGCCTAGATTTAGATTATTCTTAATGCTTATAGCAATGCTCAGGCCTCCATGGAAGTCATCCCCACCCATGTGGATTGGTGTGGAAAAAAAAGAGCTAAATAATTGGAGGGCTAGGGAATACAATATTCTAGGCTTTTTTCCCCCCCCAATGCCGAAGTGTGTGGTGGTTGTTTTTTCCTGTGGGTGTTATACAAATTTGGAAGCATTTCAGAGGGGCCCTGAAGAGAAACTCATGTTCCAGATAAGTGTTCTCAACTTAACTATGTTGTGTTGACCTAGCTGGCAATGTGTGGTTATGGTGGAGGGATGTGTACAGGGAACTATTAATTCTATTCCGGAAATAATTTAGGTCTGGAATTCATGATAGGATACCAAATCAAATTTGACTGGACCAACATGCCTATTAGTAGGATGTGGTCTGGATCATCTTGCTTCTATAGAAGGCTTTGTTATGAAGCCTCTCTTTCTGCTGTTTCACATTACCTAGGTGAACAATGATATGTGAATCTCTAAATATAAAGAACGGTTGCAGGAACTGGGTATGTCTAGTTTAATAAAAAGAAGGACTAGAGGTGACATGATAGCAGTGTTCCAATATCTCAAGGGCTGCCACAAAGAAGAGGGAGTCAAGCTGTCCTCCAAAGTATCTGAGGGCAGGATAAGAGACAATGGGTGGAAACTAATCAAGGAGAGAAGCAACTTAGAACTAAGGAGAAAGCTGACTGTTGGGGGCGAGTTAGTGGCCCCAAAGGAGGTGGTTCGCAACTTGGGCGTCCTCCTGGATGGTCGGCTGTCCTTTGATGAACATCTGGCGGCCGTCACCAGGAGGGCCTTTTACCAAGTTCGCTTGGTTCGCCAGTTGCGTCCCTTCCTTGACCGGGATGCCTTATGCACGGTCACTCACGCTCTGGTTACGTCTCGGCTGGATTATTGCAATGCTCTCTACATGGGGCTGCCCTTGAGGTGCACCCGGAGGCTGCAGTTAGTCCAGAATGCAGCTGTGCGAGTGGTAACGGGAGCCGTTCGTGGCTCCCATGTAACACCACTGCTCCGTAGTCTGCACTGGCTTCCTGTAGTCTTTCGGGTGCGCTTCAAGATTCTGGTTACCACCTTTAAAGCGCTCCATGGCTTAGGAACCGGGTACTTACGAGACCGCCTGCTGCTACCTTATGCCTCCCACCGACCCGTACGCTCTCACAGAGAGGGCCTTCTCAGGGTGCCGTCCGCCAAACAATGTCGGCTGGCGGCCCCCAGGAGTAGGGCCTTCTCTGTGGGAGCACCAACACTCTGGAACGAACTCCCCCCTGGCTTACGTCAAGTGTCTGATCTTCGGACCTTTCGTCGTGAGCTTAAAACGTATTTATTCATTCAAGCAGGACTGGCATAAATAGTTGTTTTTAAATTGGGGTTTTAATAATATTTTAAATTTTTTAAATGTTTTAATTATCGGCCTCATAGTAATAGTTCATTTTAAATTCTTTTAATTGTATATATTCTGTGTTTTATTTTGGCTGTACACCGCCCTGAGTCCTTCGGGAGAAGGGCAGTATAGAAATTTAATAAAATAAATAAATAAATAAATAAATAAATAAATATCCTTACAGTTAGAACAATTAATCAATGGAACAACTTTCCTCCAGAGATTGTGAATGCTCCAACACTGAAAGTTTTTAAGAAGAGATTGGATAATCATTTGTCTGAAGTAGTGTAGGGTTTCGATTCCTATTCCTATTCCTATTCTAGCAAACTTCATCCTGGATCAATTTTTATTCAAGTACCAAACTATTACATTGGTTTTCTAATTTCTATTCCTTTCTAGTCCCTATGTTAGTCTCTGAGATAAGATTCATAGTGAGCACTTCCTGGTTTATTTCTATAATGAAATGTAGGAAATGTAGGAAATTCTATTAAATCCAGAAGTATCAGCTGATGCAGAAAACTGACTACAGAGGAAACTACAGCCAAATGGAATGTACAACAATTTTTGTCATCTGTATTGCAGCTACTTTTTTTCTGGGTCAAGTTTAAAATGCTAGTGATTATTTCTGAAAGATGCTCGATCCTATATAAATTAACCAGAATCCATACAAACCAATCATGTTAGTATGGTAATCAGTTGATCTGACAGATCTGATATTCTTGGATGAAACAGATTTTCTGAATCCATTTCAATCAAGGTTTGGCACTATAGCAATAGCAATAGCATTTAGACTTACATATGGCTTCATAGTGCTTTTACAGCCCTCTCTAAGTGGTTTAAAGAATCAGCATATTGCCCCCAACAATTTTACCGACCTCGGAAGGATGGAAGGCTGAGTCAGCCTTGAGCTTGGTGAGATTTGAATTGCCAAACTGCAGCTAGCAGTCAGCTGAAGTAGCCTGCAGTACTGTACTCTAACCACTGCGCCATCTCGGCTCACACTATAAACATATTGACCCCTTCATTGGATCTACGGCAGAGTGCAATGTTACTTCATCATTTTGCTAGACCTCACAGGAAATTTTGATACCATCAACCATCAATCCTTATGGAGAGATTACCAAGCACGATTTGAAACTCATATCTAAAAGGCCATCACCTAAATGTATACTGAATGATTATTATTTTATTCTGCTTTATTTCTGGGAGTTCATAAGACTCTATCCCCCATATGATTTAGTGTTGAGTGTAGGTTATAGTAGGTATGCATGCATTAAAACCCCTTCATGAACTATGGTGCTAGAGAAGATTCCTGCGAGTCCCTTGGGCTACAAGGTGATCAAACCATTCAGTCCTAGAGGAGATTGACCCTGACTGCTCTTTAGAAGGCCAGATCCTGAAGATGAAACTCAAATACTTTGGCCACCTAATGAGAAAGAAGGACTCACTGGAGAAGAGCCGAATGCTGGGAAAGATTGAGGGCAAAAAAAAGAAGGGAACAGCAGACCATGAGGTGGTTGGATGGAGTCACTGAAGCAGTCATTGTGAGCTTAAGCCAACTCCACAGAATGGTAGAGGACAGGAAGGCCTGGAGAAACTTTGTCTATGGGGTCGCAATGGATCGGACATGATTTCTCAACTAACAACAACAACAATGCATTAAAAAAAGGTTATAAGCCGCTTACTCCTGGAAAAATAGCCCATGGGTATACATGAAACCCCTGAGGAAGTTCATATGGCGATTTAGTGGAAAGTGTCATCATTACATCTGTGATACCTAACATTGTTATTTTTAAATCAGATCCAGATGAAACAGTGGAATTGCTGAATTGGTGTCTCACAGAGATACTCCTAGTAAACAGTTATCTGTCTACCTTAGTGCCACTCAACCTGTTCTGGAGGGGCTGCACTCCTCTTATAGGAATTTGATGGTGTTTCTGGATCCATCTCTGACATTACAAGCCCAAGATGTACTTGTGGCACACAGCACTTCACCATGTTTGGGCTGGATATAGCCCTATCTGATTATATACAGCTTTACTACATTAATCCCTTCCCTGGTAATTTATTCAGATTACTGCCATGTGGCATACAAGGACCCTTGAAGACGGATGAGATCACTCAGTATACAAAATTCTGTAGCAAGGACTGGGGGGAATAACTGAATCACACCAATTATGTATGGTCTTCACAGGTTCCTTGTTGACTTCTAGTTCTGGTTTAAAGTCCTGCCTTAACCTATAAAGCCTTCCAAAGCTTGGGACCATAATGCTTCAAAGAATACCTCTTTCTAATTTTGCACTGATCATCCTCAGATCAGTCCGATCTACTTACTCTGCCAAGTAGGGGTGGAGCACATGGTTATCTGAAAGCATTTTTTCAGGGATAGCCCCATGCCTTTCAACTGTTCTCCGCTAGTGAAATAATCTGTTCTCCCCAGTATAGCATCTTTTGGTTTTTCAGTTCTGAGCTATAGGAAGTTAGCACCCACCTCTCTCCTAGAAGAATAAAATATTCTAGGAAATATTAAAAAGGCAGAATATTATACCACCCTGGAGGAGAAATATGTTTTTTAGGCAGGAAGCAGACTCACTCTTAACAGCCCCTACCCTCTCAATAGCCCACAGCTGATGTCAGCACTTAAGAGAGAAAGCGATAGCTAGGTCTATTCATAAGCAAATGCTCTCACCCAAGAACTAACAAAGATAGGATTAGCCCTCCACCCATCTAGCAACAGAACTCACCACATGCACCTGGGGAGATTGCATCACTCAGCAAGATTCAGCCAAGCTTGGGACTCAAAAGACAACTCACAAAGTTATCCCTGCATGGCCCCATGGGAGTCTGACAACCAATCAGAATACAAGCTCAAATTCAAAGCCCAACAGAGGGTATAAATATGTTAAAACTGTTGCATTTTTTTTGAAAAAAAACCAACAACCCACGTTTACTGCAGCTTTCATGCTCTATGTTGCTGTTTTATCGTATCATTTTGGATAGTTTATATAATGTTTTAATGTCTATTTTCTCAATTGTTTTTACTCTCTTCATTTTCACACATTTCACATTAAGTGGAAGCCACGCACAAGTGTTTCAAAGACACGCATGCATATTTTACCAAAGAGCCTTTAATTTCCCTCTCCTTCTTGGGTTTCAGAATTGGGAAGAGGGACATGAAGAAGTGCAACCGAGACCACCAGCAAGTAGCAGCTGCAGGATAAAACAGCAGGAAAGACTAGTTCAGTGGGAAGACTTTGTAGGCTGCCTTTTGTTTTAGTAAAAGGTTGTGACAAAATGAAAGACTGTGAGACTCTTGAAAATCAAATAAAGGTCTAAGGGTGTAATAGCCAGAGGTAAGGAGGGCAAGAGGGTGCAAGGCAAAGGACACATCACTGACAGAAATTACTCATCCCTTTCAATCCCAACTTTTTCAATTACACCAAGCTGAAATTTCACCAACAATTGCTGGGGAAGGACTCCAAAACAAACACGCTTAAAAAGGAAGGGAAAAAAAATGAGACATTTCAGTTAAGCTCTACTCTAAAATTCTTATAACGACAGTCCTCATCCTCAGTAGGAAAATAAATTCTGAGGAGCATATAATTTGGAACTCTTTCATAGAGTAAACATAACTAGAAGTCAAGTTTGACATCACTAGAAGTCAAACAAAACTTGGCTTCTAGTGATGGTTTGGATACAGTTGTACTGTTGTTGTTGCTTTTTTTTGGGCAGGATGTAGTCATAGTTTGCCACTGCCTACATCTGGAATATTTTTTCCCCTCAACTTCTCAGATAGCCTACAGCTCTGGGACTTCCTGGTTTTCTCACCCCTCTAAAAGTTAATCATTTTAATGATTACCCAAGGTTGGCTGGTGTCCCCACCTAAATGAACATTTCATGTATTACATAGCTGTGATTCTTCTGTAGGAATGTATTTGGGGAGAAATCATGGTAGTTTGCACAATTCTCTGTGGTGTGAGTTGAATGCTGATATTCACAGAATCACATTTTAGATATAGCTTAATGAAAGCACTAAAGTTTTTTAAGTTTTAAGTTTTTTAAGAGAATGTGAAAAACTGTTACCTGACTCTGTGGTCTCTTCCCATAATCCCAAAAGCTTTAACCAAAAACTTTCTACTATTGACCTCACCCCATTCCTAAGAGGATCATAAGGGGCGTGCATAAGAGCATAAACGTGCCTACCGTTCCTGTCCTATTGTTTTTCTTTTTTCTTCATATATACATATACATATATATATATATATATATATATATATATATATATAGATATAGATATACATATACATATATATATATATATATATATATATATGCTTATACCTCCTTATATTTCCTCATATATATGTTTATATACTATATAATCTTTTGTGTGATGCTTATATATATTGTTATGACAAATAAATAAAAATAAAAAATAAATAAATAAAATAAATAAAATGTAAAGCCATTTGAATAACTGATGCTTAATCCTGCTAAGAATTAACAATCAGTATTGGCATTGATGCTACTTCTCTTTCCTCCCTTCTATTTTAAGACCAATTCTACAAAATCTGGATAAAAAGAATACGTGTATGGCAGAGGTTGGTTTCAGCAGATTCTGGAGAACCGGTAGTGGAAATTTTGAGTAGTTTGGAGAATCGGTAGTAAAAATTCTGACTGGCCCAGCCCCCATCTATTCTCTGCCTTCCAAATCCAAGCTGCTGGGGATGTAATGGGGATTTTTGCAGTAACCTTCCCCTGGAGTGGGGTGGGAATGGAGATTTTACAGTATCCTTCCCCTGCCATGCCCACCAAGCCACACCCACCAAGCCATGACACACCCACCAAGCCATACCCACAGAACCGGTAGTAAAAAAAATTGAAACCCAACACTGGTGTATAGAGGTTGAATAACAGAACAGGATAACAGGGAAGGGACCTTGGAGGTCTTCTAACAGAAGACTATTCCAGACAAGGGGCTGTCCAATCTCTTCTTAAAAGCCTCCAGTGTTGGAGCATCCACAACTTCTGAAGGCAAACCATTTCACTGGTTAATTGTTTTCAGCGTTAGGAAATTTCTCCTTAGTTCTAGGTTGCTTCTCTCCTTGATTCTTCTCCATCCATTTTTTGTCTTACCTTCCTGCAGGTGAATACTCTGTAGCACAGAAATAGTAGAGAACTGCTGCCTTTCACAGCTGGTGTAAATCCCTCTGCCCTTTTACCTGCACTTAATGGGTGAAACCGCCTTCCTTTCACAATCTTCCCCAAAGTAGTAGTAAACAGTAGTACTTGACATAACAGTAGTTTCTGAGTTTTCCATCAATGTATATTTACTATTGCTGCTAATTGAGAAGCTAATGCTTACTCAGAAGCTACACTTGATGTGTTTTACTTTCCTATGTATGTCCTTTAAAAGAAAAATTACATTGTGGGTTTATATGGGCCCAATCATAACACCAGGCAACCATACTGACGTGTAAATTTAAACTGAGAGCAAGTCTTTCAAAGTTCATGCATCTTTCATAGTCTTCATAACCCTTCCTCACCACTTAAAAGGAAGGACCAGAGGGTTTACGATGAAGTCAGAATTGGGCTTCTTAAAGAATATTTCATATGTCGAACAGACAAGACGGCAAAGATCAAACTAAAGGAACTAACCACTAGAATTAACTTACCAGGCATTTTCTTAAAGTGCAGACAGATGGCCTAATTGCTCTCTAACCCAGTTTTGATGACATAATTTATTTATTTATTTTGTCACACAGTATATATAAGCATAAGCATGAAATAATTATACAATATATAAGCATATATATGAGTATGAGTATGTAATAACTATATTAATTGGAGATAACAAAAGGAAACAATAGGACAGGAACTGTAGGCACATTGGTGCTCTTATGCACGCCCCTTACAGACCTCTTAGGAATGGGGTGAGGTCAATAGTAGATAGTTTTTGGTTGAAGCTTTGGGGATTTGGGGAAGAGACCACAGAGTCAGGTAGTGTATTCCAAGCATTAACAACTCTGTTACTGAAGTCATATTTTCTGCAATCAAGATTGGAGTGGTTAACATTAAGCTTAAATCTATTGTGTGCTCATGTATTGTTGCAATTGAAGCTGAAGTAGTCTTTGACAGGAAGGACATTGTAATAGATGATTCTATGAGTTAAACTCAGGTCATGTCGAAGGTGGCGTAGTTCTAAATTTTCTAAACCCAGGATTTCAAGTCTGGTGGCATAAGGTATTTTGTTGTATTCGGAGGAGTGGAGCACTCTTCTTGTAAAATATTTCTGGACACGTTCAATTGTATTGATGTCAGAAATGTGGTATGGGTTCCAGACAGGCGAGCTGTATTCAAGAATTGATCTAGCAAATGTTTTATATGCTCTGGTTAGTAGTGTAGTGTTTCTGGAGAAGAAGCTATGCAAGATTAAGTTTACAACTCTTAAAGCCTTTTTTGTGATGTAGTTGCAGTGGGCTTTGGCAAATGAGTTTTCATTTGATATGAAAACTCCAAGATCTTTAACAGGGTGGGGTAAGTAAGTACCACTGATTCCAGAAAAACTCTGCCAACTCTCAAAATCTAGTCTGGAAGTTGAATCGTGTCAACTGGACTTCTTTTCTTTTTGGTTGGAAATGTTTTGCTGCTTATCCAAGTATCTTCTTCCATCAGAGCAAGTTGGTCAGGGGAATCCCCATAGACTCGAGAAGCTACTTGGATAAGTAGCATTTCAAACATATCAAACCAAACAAAGAAAAAAAGAAGTCGAGTTACCATGACTAAACTTCCAAATAATTCTACTTGCACGACTGAGAATCTTCATCAGCATATTGCCTCAAAACCTAGAACAACCTAGAGCAAGGTTCGATTTGATTGAGGGCCACATCAGGGTTATGTTTGATCTGAGGGGGAAGGTTGGGGATGGTTGGGGGTGTGGCCAGGGTGTGAATGGTGAGTTTGATGTCACTCGTCGAGGCTCCATTTTCGACCACGACAGCCTCCTGCAGCCCTCTGCTAGCAAAAATGGAGCATGTGGCCTCCCCAAGCCTCTGTTTTCAATGGCAGAGGACTGCAGGAGGCCGTTGCAGCCAAAAACGGAGCCCGGGTGGCCATTGGACAGCCTGTCTGAGCTCTATTTTCTCAGGAAAAGACACTGCAAGCCCGTCCTTCACTGTTTCCAGGGCAGACCCATGGGCCAAATCTAAGCACCCTGTAGGCCAGATCTTAAAATGACATCTCTGTCAAACTTAAAATGCTCTAGGACATCTCTGTCCTAGAGCATTTTTTCTCTAGATGAGAAATATCTTGCTTTTAATTTGAGTGCAGGATTATAAAACAGAGTGCCATCTTGGTGAACACCTTTGTAACTTACGTATGCTATATATGTATGTATATATCAGGGGTGAAATGCTCCCAGTTCGGACTAGATCGGGTGATCCGGTAGCGATGGGGGCGGGTAATTCGGAGAACCAGTAGCAAAACTCCCTGGCCTCCCCACCCATACCCACCCAATCGCCCGGTCCCCATTTGCCTACTTGGCAGCTTGCTGCTTCTTTTGGGCTCGCTCACTGCCTTGCTTTGCTTTGGCTGCTGCAATAAATTGTGTCAGTTAGCCACTGAATCTGCCTACCAGCAATCCATCTCATCGGTGAGCAACTCAATCGGATTTCGATTGGGTAAGTAGCTGGTGGTGGTGGGGCTTTAAAAATAGTTAATTGGAGGTTTTTTTTTAGGAGTTTTATTTGTTTTAGACATAGCAATTTAAAGTTAAGGAAGTTTTAAATTTAACTGCTTTTATCTAAAAATATAAATAAAATAAAATAATAAAATAAAATAGTTGTGCAGCTTTCTGAGATTTGGTGTGTTTCTGCAGTGTTTCACTCTAACGACACAAACACACAAAATCTCACAAAGCTGTATGTGGCATTTTGTGTGTGTGTGTGTGTCAGTTGTGTTGTGTTGTGTGTATGTAAAGTGTGAAAGTTGGTTTTTGAGCTTTTTGTGGCTGTGTGAAGTTCCTGCTTGTTGCAGGGGCCATTTTGGGTGAGGTGCAGCTCTTTTTATATTGTGTGTGAGTCAGTTGTGTTGTGTGTGTATAAAGTGTGCAAGTTGGCTTTTGGTACCTCTTATTGTTTTGTGTACTTTGTTTATTATTTTTATTATTTATTGTTATTGTCCACGCCCACCCAGTCACCTGACCACAAAGCCACACCCACCAATTAAGCCATGCCCACATTTTCCCGGTAGGGAAAAATTTTAGATTTCACCCCTAGTATATATGCATGTATGTATCACATTTAGAAACTGCTTATCTCCCCACCGAGGAATTCTGTATACAAATGGAGCATTAGGAGGATAGTACTGGTAGAATACAAATAGAGGACTAATAAAGTATCTGCTGAACTTCACTGCATCAAGCTATCTTCACAAACTGAAACACATAACAGGCAAATTATGTGACAGTAGGTTTATTTCTGGACTATTTCAATTGGGACTAGCACTTAGAGCCCAGGGAGAGATATTTGAGGAAACTATTGATTGTCTTTGAGTTGAAGAATCATTGTGCTGATTTTAAAGGTAATGAGTCCAAGAAAAAAAAAAGCTGAAGTAAGCTTAAGAGCTAATTGATGGAAAAATAGTCAATTAATAGTCAATTGATGGAAAAATAGTCAATTAATAGTCAATAGTCAATTCCTTTCCTTCTGGTGAGGTGGCAATGGATTTTGTAGAACCTTACCCTAGTCAAAGCTGACTAGGGTATATATATTATTATACCCTATAATCTTGGGTATAGATTCTAGAATAAAAAAAGGAAAAAGAATACAATGAAAAGATATGAATAAGATTCATAAGAACAAATTAATGATAGCTAGTCCAGCAACTTAGAATTGACAATAAAGATATTGAAATGATGGGTACCTTAGTATTGACGGTCAGCAGTTAAGGAGCTGCCAAGAAATGTACACCTGAAATAAGCACCCAATGAAACTAGCATCCAGTGCTAGAAATAAAGGCCTTGAATAAGATAGTCAGATGCTCTGATGTGCCTGTTCCTAGTAAAAAGCCATGCAGGCAGGGCAGTGTTTTCCCTTATGACATGCAATGGATGCAAAAGTTGGAAGCAGAATAGAAAGAATGTGTTTCTGAACATTGCTTGTTCAAGGAAATAAAATTGGGGCTATCACATTGTGGAGCATAGAAGATAGTTGATAGACCCTCTCTAGGAGTCTGGGGAATAATAATAATAATAATAATAATATTGTTGTTGTTGTTGTTGTTGTTGTTGTTGTTGTTATTATTATTATTATTATTATTATTATTATTAAATTTTTATACCGCCCTTCTCCCGAAGGACTCAGGGCAGTTCACAGCCAGATAAAAACAATGAATGAATACAATACAAGTAAAACAATAATTAAAAAACCTATTCAAATTGGCCCCAATTTAAAATACATTTAAAACCATAAAACCATTTAAAATTTAAAACCCAATAACAAAATTCTAAAAAATTCTATGCCAGTCCTGCGCCAAAAAATAGGTACGTCTTCAGCTCGCGGCGGAAGGTCCGAAGGTCAGGAAGTTGTCGAAGTCCCGGGGGAAGTTTGTTCCTAGAGAGGGTCTGGAGGTTGGAGACAGCAAAAAATGGGCCTTCCCCAACACCCCCGAGGCCTGTTTCCCTACTTCTGGTGGGCCTAGAAGGCCTGAAAATCAGCTGGCCAGTGCACGCATGCAAGCTAGAGCTGAGCTCGCATGCCCACTGATATGGCTATGCGTGCTCTTTTCTGAACTCTTTCCAGAGTCAGAGGGTCTACAACACTCAAAGATCTGGGGGTTTTCACAGTCCAGAACTGATATCTCACAGATTTAAGGTGAACTGGGAAATAAAGAATGCCTCTGGGTTCATGAAGAGCTCATATATAGAAGACTGAAGAAGGGATTAGAAAAACAGCTGCAGAGAAGCAGCGTAGCAGCTCCAGTACAGACAGTAAAAATGTCACCAGCCAACTTCCGTTGAATGATAGAATCACATCACCTTGTAATTAAAGCATGCTGCTGATGTTTTGCGCAAACTTACGGCTTCACATATTTGCACTGCAGCCAACAGTGCTTTTGAATGGTCTTGTTGTGCATTTGTGAGTGGGTATAGGCTATATGTGCGTGTGTATGTATGATAAATGTATACACATGCCATTTTAAACATTTCTACAAGTAAGGTGACCAATCGTCCTCCTTTAGGGAGGACAGTCCTTCTTTTGTAAGTTCTGTCCTCTCTCGAAAAGTGTCCTCCTACATGTCCTCCTTTTCGATATTTGAAGACTAATCTGTAAATAGCCGTATCCGATCAATGCCGATTCGATCCATTGTGTATGATGTGACGTATTTTTATTTGATATGACGATTCGTCAAGGCTCGGTACAGTGCGGCGAAACGTGATTATAAGACACATGCGTTCTGCACAGGAGAATTGTTTTGAGAGAGTGCGCCACGCGCAAGTAGCTTTGTTTACTTCTTACTGAAACACATAACAGGCAAATTATGTGACAGTAGGTTTATTTCTGGACTATTTCAATTGGGACTAGCACTTAGAGCCCAGGGAGAGATATTTGAGGAAACTATTGATTGTCTTTGAGTTGAAGAATCATTGTGCTGATTTTAAAGGTAATGAGTCCAAGAAAATAGTCAATTAATAGTCAATTGATGGAAAAATAGTCAATTAATAGTCAATAGTCAATTCCTTTCCTTCTGGTGAGGTGGCAATGGATTTTGTAGAACCTTACCCTAGTCAAAGCTGACTAGGGTATATATATTATTATACCCTATAATCTTGGGTATATATATTATTATACCCTATAATCTTGGGTATAGATTCTAGAATAAAAAAAGGAAAAAGAATACAATGAAAAGATATGAATAAGATTCATAAGAACAAATTAATGATAGCTAGTCCAGCAACTTAGAATTGACAATAAAGATATTGAAATGATGGGTACCTTAGTATTGACGGTCAGCAGTTAAGGAGCTGCCAAGAAATGTACACCTGAAATAAGCACCCAATGAAACTAGCATCCAGTGCTAGAAATAAAGGCCTTGAATAAGATAGTCAGATGCTCTGATGTGCCTGTTCCTAGTAAAAAGCCATGCAGGCAGGGCAGTGTTTTCCCTTATGACATGCAATGGATGCAAAAGTTGAAAGCAGAATAGAAAGAATGTGTTTCTGAACATTGCTTGAATAATAATAATAATAATAATAATAATAATATTATTATTATTATTATTATTATTAAATTTTATACCGCCCTTCTCCCGAAGGACTCAGGGCAGTTCACAGCCAGATAAAAACAATGAATGAATACAATACAAGTAAAACAATAATTAAAAAACCTATTCAAATTGGCCCCAATTTAAAATACATTTAAAACCATAAAACCATTTAAAATTTAAAACCCAATAACAAAATTCTAAAAAATTCTATGCCAGTCCTGCGCCAAAAAATAGGTACGTCTTCAGCTCGCGGCGGAAGATCCGAAGGTCAGGAAGTTGTCGAAGTCCCGGGGGAAGTTTGTTCCTAGAGAGGGTCTGGAGGTTGGAGACAGCAAAAAATGGGCCTTCCCCAACACCCCCGAGGCCTGTTTCCCTACTTCTGGTGGGCCTAGAAGGCCTGAAAATCAGCTGGCCAGTGCACGCATGCAAGCTAGAGCTGAGCTCGCATGCCCACTGATATGGCTATGCGTGCTCTTTTCTGAACTCTTTCCAGAGTCAGAGGGTCCACAACACTCAAAGATCTGGGGGTTTTCACAGTCCAGAACTGATATCTCACAGATTTAAGGTGAACTGGGAAATAAAGAATGCCTCTGGGTTCATGAAGAGCTCATATATAGAAGACTGAAGAAGGGATTAGAAAAGCAGCTGTAGAGAAGCAGCGTAGCAGCTCCAGTACAGACAGTAAAAATGTCACCAGCCAACTTCCGTTGAATGATAGAATCACATCACCTTGTAATTAAAGCATGCTGCTGATGTTTTGCGCAAACTTACGGCTTCACATATTTGCACTGCAGCCAACAGTGCTTTTGAATGGTCTTGTTGTGCATTTGTGAGTGGGTATAGGCTATATGTGCGTGTGTATGTATGATAAATGTATACACATGCCATTTTAAACATTTCTACAAGTAAGGTGACCAATCGTCCTCCTTTAGGGAGGACAGTCCTTCTTTTGTAAGTTCTGTCCTCTCTCGAAAAGTGTCCTCCTACATGTCCTCCTTTTCGATATTTGAAGACTAATCTGTAAATATCCGTATCCGATCAATGCCAATTCGATCCATTGTGTATGATGTGACGTATTTTTATTTGATATGACGATTCGTCAAGGCTCGGTACAGTGCGGCGAAACGTGATTATAAGACACATGCGTTCTGCACAGGAGAATTGTTTTGAGAGAGTGTGCCATGCGCAAGAGTGCACCACGCGCAAGTAGCTTTGTTTACTTCTTACTGAAACACGACACGGCACACACGCATGCATTAGACTCACTTCTTTCTCAGTGAATATTCAACCATACACAGGTGAGCACAATAATTCACATTTTATTAATTCATTATCTATTTAATAATTTCCAAATATGTATAATTTTATTTACAAGTTTATTTGCTTATGTTATTGTTTCAGTTTTAATAATTAATTTTATTTATTCAATTGCTAATGATTTTTGGAAAAGTGAGAAATTGAGATTGAATGTTGATACTCTAGCTGCAGCACTTGCCATAAAATTCAATATGAAGGATATTTCTTGTTCAGATATTTCCAATATATTGTTAGAAGATGATATGTTAACAAAAAATATTCATTCAATGGAAAAGTACTCATTTAAATAATAATTAATAGGCGTGGAAGCATAATTACAGTATAAAATATTACTGTTACAAATGTTTTTTATTATGCATTTATCATATTATAGTGTATTCTGTATTACTGTTGCAATGAATAAAATGTTTCTTTTATTTACAATATTTTTTTTCTTCCATTTATTTGTGTCCTCCTTCTCATTGTAAAAAAGTTGGTCACCTTACTACAAGATACAAATGGGAGCAACCCACTGTTGTGAGGAAATGGCCTGGGTATGCAATGTACACCTTTGAAAAAAAAAATTCTTTGAATTCCAGGCCTATGGGGTCCTTGTTAATTGTTCTTCTTTCCATAGTCACGCACGCGGTGCCTGGAAATGGTCTAGTTCAAGAATAAGCATAGTCCCAACGCTGCATTAATGCAGTCATTCAGAGGAAAGCTCTTTACAAGATAAAATGTATAAATGAATTGTATCTGAGTGGCTCGTTGCTTGCTCAACACCTTGGGCAAATATTTGTTTTGTACTCTAGGACATATCTGGCATTGTTCAAACAATCCCTTCTTTCAAAGTACATGCCTCTTTGAACAAAAAAAAAAAAAATCAATGTATCCTTGTCTTTCAAAAAGCTTATGCAACCTTGGAAAGGTTTTGTATGCCTGACTTCCAATGGGAATATTAATCTTTTCATCAGTTCATCTCTCAATCATTAAAAAGAAATATCCCTAGGGGTTCTTGCACATTGGAAGTCTTGAGGAGTTTATCCCAAGTTTTAACTCTTCACTGCAATCCTAGACAAGCATAGAAGGGGAGGGGAAAAATTCATCGAAGCTCAAGAAGTGTTTCTTCTATTACCCAATAGTGAGTCTTTGTTGTCATGAAAAATTCATCTCCAACAAAGAATGGCACCCAAACCCAAAATTGTAGAGTCTAAGGGTGGAAGTGAAGATGAATAATGGCCATTCCAATATATATTCAAGAAACTTTTTTGACATGCTCTCTTTTGCTTTGACTATACTGAGTCATGTTGAATTAACTCTATATCCCAAACCTACTATTATGACTGAGGCCCAAGTACTGATTACCAAACACAATTCAGTCCTGAACAAACTTATTTTATTAAAACAGCTGAGAATTAATTCATTCTCAGCTTAGTCCCAAAAAAATTCATTAAAAACAGTACTTCGGCCTTATCACCAACCTTTGTTGTCTTTGGCAACCTGCCAAAGACTTTTCTTGGCAAGAACACCACGAAGTTCAAAAACAGGAAACAAGAAACAATTGTAGCAACGTTGCTTTCTTATAAAGAACCCAAGAGCCATTGCTGCTCTTTTAAGCCTTATGGGAGGGGCCAATAATCTCCTGGCCTTACTCCTGAGGCGTCCTTTTTGCTTCAGCTGCTCTTGCCTTCTGGCAGCTCTTCTCATGCATGCACTAGGAACAGGCTCCCCCTGTTCCTCTGCCTCTCTGCTGTCCAACTCTGGAGGCTCCAGAGTCCTCGCATCACTCTCAGATGGCTCTGGCCCCATCTCTGCCTCTGATGCAGAGCCCTTGTCCGGGCCTTTCCCTGACTCCAGGACTGGCCCATCGTCCTCCCCAGCCTCCTCACTGTCTGACTCCACATCCAGGTCTGCAGGCTGCTGGCAGACAACAACACCTACTAAAACCATGTTTATTCCCCATGAATCTGGGAGCATTCACTGTGTAAGCACTGTAGTTAAGCTATCGTTGTTAGCTTACTGCTCAAAACATCAATTTCATTCTACCTATTCTGATTCATTGGTTAGTTTTGTATATTTATTTATTTATTTATTTATTTTATTTAATCAAATTTTTATACCCCCCTATCTCCCGAAGGACTCAGGGCGGTTTACAGCCAGGTAAAAATACAGAAATCATACACAATAAAAACTAATTAAAAAACAAACAAACAAGTCCACCATACATGAAAATATGTAGCGTCATCAGAGTTACATCTCCAACATTTCGCTTGCATGTCTGGATACATAAAAATATGATAATTTCGTAGGATCTAATTGCCATCTATAAAACATCTTATAAAAATTTTCCCTTAAATTCTGCGCTTGCGTAAATTTAACATTTCTAACCCAAATTTTCTCCCATGTTTCCAACATTATTGGTTCCTGAATATTCTGTGCCCATTTTATCATACAATCCTTTATTAAATCTCTTTCAGAATCTATTTCTATCAACACATTATACAATCTCTTTATATGCCCTTGGGTTTGTTTTCTAATTTGTTTACCCAAATTTTCTTCATTTTGAATAATACCAATTTTCTGATCTTCTTTCCATCTAGCCTTTAACTGTCCATATTGAAACCAAGTATAATTCCTCCCTTCTTCTTTTAATATATCCAAAGATTTAAGTTATAGATTTCCCCTCTCATTATATAAAAGATCTTTATGAGTAATCATTTCTTGTTCCTGTTCTATATTTATATTCTCTACTGCGTGCCGAGAACTTGCCCATATAGGAATTTTATAATTTAACTTATAATAATATTTTTTCCAGACACACAGAAGAGAAATTCTCAACACATGATTCTTAAAAGCTTTATCTACTTTCTTATCATACAATAAATATGTGTGCCAACCATATAATAAATCATAACCTTCTATATTCAAAATCCTTTCCTCCGTCAAATTAAACCAATCACTTATTACAGAAAGAACAACTGCTTCATAATACAATTTTAAATTAGACATTTTTAATCCTCCTCTCTCCCGAGTATCTTGCATTATTTTCATTTTAACTCTCGCTTTTTTCCCTTCCCATATAAATTTATTAATTCCAATCTGCCATTCTTCCAAATTTTTATCTTTCTTAATTATTGGTATCATCTGAAACAAGAACAAGAATTTAGTCAAAACATTCATTTTTATAGCTGCTATTCTCCCCAACAAAGATAATTGTAATTTTTTCCAAGTATTCATATCCTTCTGAATTTTTTGCCATAATACATCATAATTATTCTTATACAATTTCACATTTGATGAGGTAAGAAAAACTCCTAAATATTTAACCTTTTTTACAATTTCAAATCCTGTTATTTCCTCTAATTTTTCTTTCTGGTTTTTAATCATATTTTTGGTTAACACTTTTGTTTTATTTTGATTCACTTTAAACCCTGAGACCTTTCCATATTGATTAATTACTTCCAACAAATATACACTTGAATTTACAGTGATTGAGACGAAATTGATTTTGAACTTAATAACAGCAGGAAGACTGTTAATTGGACAATATTGGAAGAAAAAAGAAGTACCTACAATAGAAAAATGGATATTGAAAGTTTCCAATTTGGCTGAGATGGCCAAAATCTCAGCCTTTTTGAAAGACAGTACTCAAGAAAAATATCTAAATGAATGGAAGAATTGGATTGATTATATTCAAATAGATATCAGATTAAGAAATTTCAGATTGCCTTTGAATGAAGGATGTTATTTTTGATTTTAATGGAAGAAGTCAGGTTATGTGAAAGAGAAGGATTATAATTGTGTTAGATTTTAAAAATTTAATGTATGACTGTTAGTTTATTGAACTATACCTTGTGTTTGCTCTGGGAAATCCGGGGAGGGGGTTTTGGAGGGAGGGAGGGAGGGGATGGGAGGGGAAAATTTAATTGTTATTGTAAAACTTTTTAATAAAAATAATTAAAAGATTTTATATATATATATATATATATATATATATATATATTTATATATATGTATATGTATATGTATATGTATATGTATATGTATATGTATATGTATATGTATATGTATATGTATATGTATATGTATATGTATATGTATATGTATCCTGGTCCCTGGTCCAACACCTTAAACACCTTCCCTGGTCCAACACCTTAAAGCCACAGGACACGATATTGACTTTAAAAAGACCAGAACTATCGCCAAAACTGAACACTTTAACAACAGAATAATCAGAGAAGCCATCGAGATAGAAAAACGCCCACACAGAATGAACAAACGAGATGATACCTCCCGCCTACCAGCCATTTGGAAACCCACCCTTATTGACAAACGAGTCCCTAACACGAGGAATGACACCAGACCCACACTCACGAGGTCCACACAGGATGTCACCACCACACATCCACCCAGAAAGCAGACCCAAACCCACACTGATCATGAAGCACGACCAAGGACCAGAAGCCAGACTGCAGCTGCAACATTAGCCATTTCAAACCCCTCCAATCCATACATGCAGCAGACTGACACCCACTATGAAGATGTAGCACGACCACGAACACGAAGCCAAACAACAATAATGCAGCTCACCAGCTCAAATCCCACTGCAACTCAGACTAATCTGAGCACAACCAAGCCCTCACCCAAACAGGACACACCCCCAGCCAATCAGAGCACCAAAAAACCCCCATCCAATCAGATCACAGCCAAGCTCCCACCCAATCAGTTCAAACCCCCACTAGCAGTTAAAAAGGAAGAAACAGCTGCAATCACACATTGCTCCCAGAAGCACGAAGCTGAAGCCTGAAGATGACGAATGAGACTTCGTCGAAACGTCGCCAAGACACTTCCAATTTTACGCAGGAGAAAACCTGAATAACCAAAGACCTACATACAAACACCCGTGAAAACCTCAGAAAACAAATATGTATATATGTATATATATTTGCTTTCTGAGGTTTTTGTGGGTGTTTGTATGTAGGTCTATGGTTATACGGGTTTTCTCCTGAATATATATATAATGCATTTTCAATACACATTTGAGCATGCGGTGCCTTACGGATGTCAGGATTTTGCCTGCACATGATTATAGCCATAGTTTGATCTGGGCTCTTGGAAAGTTTCTAAGTTATAAATGCGTACTCAAGTGTGGATAGTGCATGCAGGCTCAATCCATGGAGGAAAATGCATTTCTAGTTCAGGAAAAAAAATGCTGCCTGAGCCCTGTAAACATGGAAAATGGAGCTACAGCCCAAATTCTGTCTCCTTCCTAAAGTGCTGAATGGGTACTTATCAATTACACAGGCAAGCATAAACAGATTTCTAAATGAGCCTCAGTATCTGGGTGAAAATGAAATCCTTATAAGTTTTCAGATCCACTTAAGTCAAGTGAATTTTCCTTTCTTGTTTTCTAAGTGATTCATTAATGCTTTTAAACTTGGCTTTAACTTATCAAACCTTTAAACACCTGGGCATCAGTTCCACTCTTACATAATTGTAAGCTTACCTTATTTTACCTCTCTCTCACTGTGCTTACCAATATTCTAATCAAAACTTTGTATGTGTACAAAGTATGTCGAAAAGAGTTGATCAACACACCAGCAATTTGCTGAAGTTTATTTTATGAAGAATGAGCTATAAACAAAGCAAACGCCTTTTGCTTTGGCCAGGAAAATAAAGATTTCTGACTCTTAGTCTGCTCAGCTTTTGGCACGACCTTGTAACATGGTTGGTCTTCTTTTTTTTCTTGCATAGCTACTAAAACAGAAGTTTTAAAAAATTGACAGTGCTGATCCTTTATTTCCCTTTATTTTTTTTTTATTGATTTCTTAGAGATGCTTTCATTGTTAGGTTAGCTGCTGCTGATTATATTTATATCTAAACTCTCTCAAAATATTTGTCCAGAATGCCTGTGAGTGAATAGGCAGGGGAACATTAGTTTTATGGTGAGTTGAATGCAAATAAAGAAAAAATAATGCTCTTTGAATTCAGCTCGCAGAAGAAAACTACAGGAAAATAAATTCTCCAAACCCTCAAAATAAAATCCAACAACAGTCTTTGAGCCTTTCCATATTTATTCAAGGGAAATAGTTTTGCAGATAAAGACCTTGAAACAATGGTTGGAAACTAACCAAAGAGAGAAGCAACCTGGAATTAAGGAAAAACTTCCTAACAGTGAGGACAATTAACCAGTAGAACAGCTTGCCTCCAGAAATTTTGGGCGCTCCATCACTGGAGGATTGTTAAGACGAGACTAGACAGTCAATTCTCTGAAATGATATAGGTCAGTGATGGCTAACCTTTTCCAGGCCAAGAGCCCAAAGCACGCCTGAACCCCCCAAAAGCAATGTGTGTGCACCCCACACCCATTGTTGTGACTCCAGCCCCCGAACCTGGCCCCATGCCCGAAAGTGACTCAGGAAGTGAGGGGGAAGGGCCGGTAAGGCTTACCTAGGGAGCACCGATTCCTTTGGCTCGGCTCCAGGACCCAGAACCAGACCGGTCAGAGGACGTAATGAGGCCATCATCCCCTGATTCCTCCCTTCCCCAGGCTACGCCTTCAGACCCAGCTGATAATAATAATCAAGCTTGGCTTGACCCGTGCTTCAGAAGATTAGAGAGGCGGCGTCATCAAAAGGAAGGGTGGGGCAGGAGCCCCACCCCACAGGATATATAAGGAGCTTTGGGACTGCTCTCACACCACGGGAAGCAAAAGTTTAGCTGAACCATTTCAAAAAGAGCTGAAAGTCTTGCTACGTGAGTCATTTGTTTGAACTTTGGCAGGCAGCTGCAATTTCTCTGCCAGGACTGATAAGAGCTGTGAATCCACTGGCTGAAGGCCAGCTCGTGGGTCTGAAGTGGGGAAGGAGACAGAACATCCATGCATGTGCATTTGGCCCCCTGCACGTGCCCCCCCCGATGCATGGCAGAGATCTGAAGACCAGCTGGCTGGTGGGAGGCATGCACACAGGTACAGCAGAGCTGAACTCGGGCGATGGCTCGTGTGCCATCAGAGAGGGCGCTGCGTGCCACCTCTGGGATGCGTGCCATAGGTTCCCCATCACAGGCATAGGTTCTCCTGCTTGAGCAGGGGGTTGGAGTGGAAGACTTCCAAAGTCTCTTCCAGCTCTATTCTATTCTAAATGGCAACTTCCTTCAAGATAGCATAAGAAGAAATGGAACGGAAAGATAGGATCTCGAGCATTTTGTTTGACCTTCTATTCATATTCCCTGATGGAATCAACGTTTGACTTCATTAGTAGAGTAACTCTAGAGCAAGAATTTCATATTTCATTAAAAAAAAATATGACTAGAATGTTATATCTAGGCGACATGACTTTAATCATTTTTTAATTTCTGTTTTGTACAAACAAATGTTGGCCATCTTCATCTGTCTTCAGTTATAATTCCTGGCTTTTCCAAAGACACTGCAATAATCAAATTGATTGTATCCATTTACTTCATATATTGGCTTCCTTCATTTTCCCCCTAAACCCTTAATATTGCCAAGTAGCAAAGATATTTGTGATATTAGACAAAGATATTAGTGCTCTCCCCACTTCTCTTCTCTCTGTATACCAATGACTGCATCTCCAATGATCCATCTGTTAAGCTACTGAAGTTCGCAGATGACACAACAGTGATTGGTCTCATTCGAGACAATGACGAATCCGCATATAGACGAGAGGTCGAACGACTAGCCTTGTGGTGCAACCAAAACAATCTGGAACTGAACACACTCAAAACCGTAGAAATGGTGGTAGACTTTAGGAGAAACCCTTCCATACTTCCACCTCTCACAATACTAGACAACACAGTATCAACAGTAGAAACCTTCAAATTTCTAGGTTCTATCATATCGCAAGATCTAAAATGGACAGCTAACATCAAAAACATCAAAAAAGGACAACAAAGAATGTTCTTTCTGCGCCAACTCAGTAAGCTCAAACTGCCCAAGGAGCTGCTGATTCAGTTCTACAGAGGAATTATTGAGTCTGTCATTTGCACCTCTATAACTGTCTGGTTTGGTTCTGCAACCCAACAAGAAAACACAGACTTCAGAGGATAATTAGAACTGCAGAAAAATAATTGCTACCAACCTGCCTTCCATTGAGGACCTGTATACTGCACGAATCAAGAAGAGGGCCGTGAAAATATTTACAGACCCTGCATCCTGGACATAAACTGTTTCAACTCCTACCCTCAAAACAGCTATAGAGCACTGCACACCAGAACAACTAGACACAAGAACAGTTTTTGAGGCCATCACTCTGTTAAACAAATAATTCCATCAACACTGTCAAACTATTTACTGAATCTGCACTACTATTAATCGTCTCATAGTTCCCATCACCAATCTCTTTCCACTTATGACTGTATGACTGTAACTTTGTTGCTGGCAATCCTTATGATTTATATTGATATATTGACCATCAATTGTGTTGTAAATGTTGTACCTTGATGAACATATTTTTTCTTTTATGTACACTGAGAGCATATGCACCAAGACAAATTCTTTGTGTGTCCAATCACACTTGGCCAATAAAAATTCTATTCTATTCTATTCTATTCTATTCTATTCTATTCTATTCTATTCTATTCTATTCTATTCTATTCTATTCTATTCTATATAAATGTGGATATGAAAAATTCCCTGTTGGATTCAGATGCTGCATTTGATTGCACAAAATAGCACTTTTTGCCCCGAAAAATAGACCCTGCACCTGCAGCAAAATGGAGGAGGACGAGGATGAAGATGATAGTATTTTTCCCCACTCTAAACATATCATACGTCCCATATTTCTGAATTTCTGCTTGTTGATCATCGTCAAGAGCCATGGTGGCGCAGTGGTTAGAATGCAGTATTGCAGGCTAATTCTGCCAACTGCCAGAAGTTTGATCCTCACCAGCTCATGGCTGACTCAGCCTTCCATCTTTCTGAAGTCAGTAAAATGAGGGCCCAGCTTGTTGGGAGCAATATGCTGACTCTGTAAACCACATAGAGAGGGCTGTAAAGCACTGTGAAGTGGTATACAAGTCTAAGTACTATTGCTATTTTAAGGAAGTGGTAAGCCTTGATCCTTGACTGGCTGATTTTTATTGCAGTTCATGATACTCTTAGTATCTATCTCTAAATTCATAAATCAGGGTCATCAATCTTTTTCCCCCTCTTTCTCTTTCTCAATTTCCAGTTTTTGTAGACATTGGGAAAAATCACTATTTTAAGTATTTTGATATTTACAATAATGACTTAAAAACCTCCTTTGCTTTATAATCTTGTCCAAGTTTGCAATTTTATTTCTTCCTTTGTCTTAATCATTCTATTTCTTCCACATACTATCCATCTCCAGCTATTGTATTTGTTATGTATTCATGTTTGGGGTGAGATACCAACTGTACGCTGATGATACTCAGCTGTACTTTTCCACCCCGGGCCACCCCAGTGAAGCTGTCGAAGTGCTGTCCCGGTGTCTGGAGGCCGTACGGGTCTGGATGGGGAGGAACAGGCTCAAACTTAATCCCTCCAAGACGGAGTGGCTGTGGATGCCGGCACCTCGGTACAGTCAGCTGCAGATGCGGCTGTCTGTCGGGGGTGAATCATTGGCCCCGATGGAGAAGGTATGCAACTTGGGCGTGCTCCTGGATGGTCGGTTGTCCTTTGAAGACCATTTGGCGACCGTCTCCAGGAGAGCATTTTACCAGGTTCGCCTGATCCGCCAGTTGCGTCCCTTCCTGGACCGGGATGCCTTATGCACAGTCACTCATGCTCTCGTTACCTCTCGCCTGGACTACTGCAATGCTCTACATGGGGCTCCCTTGAAGAGCACCGGAGACTTCAGCTAGTTCAGAACGCGGCTGCGGGTTATTGAGGGAGCGTCTCGGAGCTCCCATATAACACCTATCCTGCGCAGACTGCACTGGCTACCTGTTGTTTTCCGGGTGCGCTTCAAGGTATTGGTTACCACCTTTAAAGCGCTCCATGGCTTAGGACCGGGCTATCTACGGGACTGTCTACTGCCGGCTTCTATCTCCCATCGTCCGGTACGTTCCCACAGAGAGGGACTCCTCAGGGTGCCGTCAGCCAAACAGTGTCGACTGGCGGCCCCCAGGGGGAGGGCCTTCTCTGTGGGGCTCCACCCTGTGGAACGAACTTCCCCTCGGACTTCGACAATTACCTGACCTTAGGACCTTTCGCCGCGAACTTAAAACTTATTTATTCCGTATGGCTGGACTAGCCTGATTCTTATTTTTATTGGATGGGTTTTTAAAATTCTGTGATTTTATGGGGAAGTACGTTTTTTAATATTTTGGGCATTTAAATTAGTTTTTTAAGGGATGTTTTTAATTATTGTATGTATGTATATTTTATCTGCCTGTTCACCGCCCTGAGTCCTTCGGGAGAAGGGCGGTATACAAATTAAAATATTATTATTATTATTATTATTATTATTAATCATATTTTTGGTTAACACTTTTGTTTTATTTTGATTCACTTTAAACCCTGAGACCTTTCCATATTGATTAATTACTTCCAACAAATATACACTTGAATTTACAGTGATTGAGACGAAATTGATTTTGAACTTAATAACAGCAGGAAGACTGTTAATTGGACAATATTGGAAGAAAAAAGAAGTACCTACAATAGAAAAATGGATATTGAAAGTTTCCAATTTGAATGAGATGGCCAAAATCTCAGCCTTTTTGAAAGACAGTACTCAAGAAAAATATCTAAATGAATGGAAGAATTGGATTGATTATATTCAAAATAGATATCAGATTAAGAAATTTCAGATTGCCTTTGAATGAAGGATGTTGTTTTTGATTTTAATGGAAGAAGTCAGGTTATGTGAAAGAGAAGGATTATAATTGTGTTAGATTTTAAAAATTTAATGTATGACGACTGTTAGTTTACTGAACTATACCTTGGGTTTGCTCCGAGAAGTCCGGGGAGGGGTTTTGGAGGGAGGGGAGGGGGATGGGGAGGGAAAATTTAATTGTTATTGTAAAACTTTTTAATAATAATAATTAAAAGATTATATATATATATATATATATATATATATATATATATATATATATATATATATATATATATATATATATATATATATATATATATATATATATATATATATATATATATTTGTTTTCTGAGGTTTTCACGGGTGGGAGCTTGGCTGTGCTCTGATTGGATGGGGTTTTCTATGCTCTGATTGGCTGGGGGTGTCCTGTGTTGGTGGGGGCTTGGTTGTGCTCAGTCTAGTCTGTGCTGCAGGGGATTTGAGCTCGTGAGCTGCACAGCTGTTGTTTGGCTTTGTGCGTGCTACATCTTCATAGTGGGTGTCAGTCTGCTGCATGAATGGATTGGAGGGGTTTGAAATGGCTAATGTTGCAGCTGCGGTCTGGCTTCTGGTCCTTGGTGCTTCATGATCAGTGTGGGTTTGGTCTGCTTTCTGGGTGGATGTGCGGTGGTGACATCCTGTGTGGACCTGAGTGTGGGTCTGGTGTCATTCCTCGTGTTACTCGTTTGTCAATAAGGCGGGTTTCCAAATGGCTGGTAGGCGGGAGGTGTCATCTCCAAGAACCATGCGAGGAATTTTCTATCTCAATGGTCCAACATTCTGTTGTTAAAGTGTTCAGTTTTGGCGATAGTTCTGGTCTTTTTAAAGTCAATATCATGTCCTGTGACTTTAAAGTGTTGGACCAGGGAAGAAGTTGGTTCCTCCACAAGAACTCATTCAAAAAAGAGGAACCAACTTCTTCCCTGGTCCAACACTTTAAAGCCACAGGACACGATATTGACTTTAAAAAGACCAGAACTATCGCCAAAACTGAACACTTTAACAACAGAATAATCAGAGAAGCCATCGAGATAGAAAAACGCCCACACAGAATGAACAAACGAGATGATACCTCCCGCCTACCAGCCATTTGGAAACCCACCCTTATTGACAAACGAGTCCCTAACACGAGGAATGACACCAGACCCACACTCACGAGGTCCACACAGGATGTCACCACCACACATCCACCCAGAAAGCAGACCCAAACCCACACTGATCATGAAGCACGACCAAGGATCAGAAGCCAGACTGCAGCTGCAACATTAGCCATTTCAAACCCCTCCAATCCATACATGCAGCAGACTGACACCCACTATGAAGATGTAGCCCACCACGAACACGAAGCCAAACAACAATAATGCAGCTCACCAGCTCAAATCCCACTGCAACTCAGACTAATCTGAGCACAACCAAGCCCTCACCCAAACAGGACACACCCCCAGCCAATCAGAGCACCAAAAAACCCCCATCCAATCAGATCACAGCCAAGCTCCCACCCAATCAGTTCAAACCCCACTAGCAGTTAAAAGGAAGAAACAGCTGCAATCACACATTGCTCCCAGAAGCTGCTGAAGCCTGAAGATGACGAATGAGACTTCGAAACGTCGCCAAGACACTTCATTTACGCAGGAGAAAACCTGAATAGACCTATTACACAAACACGTGAGAAACCTCAGAAAACAAATATGTATATATGTATATATTTGCTTTCTGAGGTTTTTGTGGGTGTTTGTATGTAGGTCTATGGTTATACGGGTTTTCTCCTGAATATATATATAATGCATTTTCAATACACATTTGAGCATGCGGTGCCTTACGGATGTCAGGATTTTGCCTGCACATGATTATAGCCATAGTTTGATCTGGGCTCTTGGAAAGTTTCTAAGTTATAAATGCGTACTCAAGTGTGGATAGTGCATGCAGGCTCAATCCATGGAGGAAAATGCATTTCTAGTTCAGGAAAAAAAATGCTGCCTGAGCCCTGTAAACATGGAAAATGGAGCTACAGCCCAAATTCTGTCTCCTTCCTAAAGTGCTGAATGGGTACTTATCAATTACACAGGCAAGCATAAACAGATTTCTAAATGAGCCTCAGTATCTGGGTGAAAATGAAATCCTTATAAGTTTTCAGATCCACTTAAGTCAAGTGAATTTTCCTTTCTTGTTTTCTAAGTGATTCATTAATGCTTTTAAACTTGGCTTTAACTTATCAAACCTTTAAACACCTGGGCATCGGTTCCACTCTTACATAATTGTAAGCTTACCTTATTTTACCTCTCTCTCACTGTGCTTACCAATATTCTAATCAAAACTTTGTATGTGTACAAAGTATGTCGAAAAGAGTTGATCAACACACCAGCAATTTGCTGAAGTTTATTTTATGAAGAATGAGCTATAAACAAAGCAAACGCCTTTTGCTTTGGCCAGGAAAATAAAGATTTCTGACTCTTAGTCTGCTCAGCTTTTGGCATGACCTTTTAACATGGTTGGTCTTCTTCTTTTTTCTTGCATAGCTACTAAAACAGAAGTTTTAAAAAATTGACAGTGCTGATCCTTTATTTCCCTTTATTTTTTTTTATTGATTTCTTAGAGATGCTTTCATTGTTAGGTTAGCAGCTGCTGATTATATTTATATCTAAACTCTCTCAAAATATTTGTCCAGAATGCCTGTGAGTGAATAGGTAGGGGAACATTAGTTTTATGGTGAGTTGAATGCAAACAAAGAAAAAATAATGGGATCATTTGAAAAAATAGACAGTATTCACAATGTTCATTTGACTGGGCTTCTCTGTTTCCAGAGATGCTCTTTGAATTCAGCTCGCAGAAGAAAACTACAGGAAAATAAATTCTCCAAACCCTCAAAATAAAATCCAACAACAGTCTTTGAGCCTTTCCATATTTATTCAAGGGAAATAGTTTTGCAGATAAAGACCTTGAAACAATGGTTGGAAACTAACCAAAGAGAGAAGCAACCTGGAATTAAGGAAAAACTTCCTAACAGTGAGGACAATTAACCAGTAGAACAGCTTGCCTCCAGAAATTTTGGGCGCTCCATCACTGGAGGATTGTTAAGATGAGACTAGACAGTCAATTCTCTGAAATGGTATAGGTCAGTGATGGCTAACCTTTTCCAGGCCAAGAGCCCAAAGCACGCCTGAACCCCCAAAAAGCAATGTGTGTGCACCCCACACCCATTGTTGTGACTCCAGCCCCCGAACCTGGCCCCATGCCCGAAAGTGACTCAGGAAGTGAGGGGGAAGGGCCGGTAAGGCTTACCTAGGGAGCACTGATTCCTTTGGCTCGGCTCCAGGACCCAGAACCAGACCGGTCAGAGGACGTAATGAGGCCGTCATCCCCTGATTCCTCCCTTCCCCAGGCTACGCCTTCAGACCCAGCTGATAATAACATAACATAACATCAGAATTGGAAGGGACCTTGGAGGCCTTCTAGTCCAACCCCCTGCCCAGGCAGGAAACCCTACACCATCTCAGTCAGATGGTTATCCAACATTTTCTTAAAAATTTCCAGTGTTGGAGCATTCACAACTTCTGAAGGCAAGTCGTTCCACTTATTAATTGTTCTAATTGTCAGGAAATTTCTCCTTAGTTCTAAGTTGCTTCTTTCTTTGATCAGTTTCCACCCATTGCTTCTTGTTCTACCCTCAGGTGCTTTGGTGAACAGCCCGACTCCCTCTTCTTTGTGGCAGCCCCTGAGATATTGGAACACAGCTATCATGTCTCCCCTAGTCCTTCTTTTTGTTAAACTAGACATACCCAGTTCCTGCTACGTGAGTCATTTGTTTGAACTTTGGCAGGCAGCTGCAATTTCTCTGCCAGGACTGATAAGAGCTGTGAATCCACTAGCTGAAGGCCAACTCGTGGGTCTGAAGTGGGGAAGGAGACAGAGCATCCATGCATGTGCATTTGGCCCCCTGCACGTGCCCCCCCCCCTCCATGCATGGCAGACATCTGAAGACCAGCTGGCTGGTGGGAGGCATGCACACAGGTACAGCAGAGCTGAACTCGGGCGATGGCTTGTGTGCCATTAGAGAGGGCGCTGCGTGCCACCTCTGGGATGCGTGCCATAGGTTCCCCATCACAGGCATAGGTTCTCCTGCTTGAGCAGGGGGTTGGAGTGGAAGACTTCCAAAGTCTCTTCCAGCTCTATTCTATTCTAAATGGCAACTTCCTTCAAGATAGCATAAGAAGAAATGGAAAGGAAAGATAGGATCTCGAGCATTTTGATTGACCTTCTATTCATATTCCCTGATGGAATCAACTTTTGACTTCATTAGTAGAGTAACTCTAGAGCAAGAATTTCATATTTCATTAAAAAAAAATATGACTAGAATGTTATATCTAGGCGACATGACTTTAATCATTTTTTAATTTCTGTTTTGTACAAACAAATGTTGGCCATCTTCATCTGTCTTCAGTTATAATTCCTGGCTTTTCCAAAGACACGGCAATAATCAAATTGATTGTATCCATTTACTTCATATATTGGCTTCCTTCATTTTCCCCCCAAACCCTTAATATTGCCAAGTAGCAAAGATATTTGTGATATTAGACAAAGATATTAGTGCTCTCCCCACTTCTCTTCTCTCTGTATACCAATGACTGCATCTCCAATGATCCATCTGTTAAGCTACTGAAGTTCGCAGATGACACAACAGTGATTGGTCTCATTCGAGACAATGACGAATCCGCATATAGACGAGAAGTCGAACGACTAGCCTTGTGGTGCAACCAAAACAATCTGGAACTGAACACACTCAAAACCGTAGAAATGGTGGTAGACTTTAGGAGAAACCCTTCCATACTTCCACCTCTCACAATACTAGACAACACAGTATCAACGGTAGAAACCTTTAAATTTCTAGGTTCTATCATATTGCAAGATCTAAAATGGACAGCCAACATCAAAAACATCATTAAAAAAGGACAACAAAGAATGTTCTTTCTGCGCCATCTCAGTAAGCTCAAACTGCCCAAGGAGCTGCTGATTCAGTTCTACAGAAGAATTATTGAGTCTGTCATCTGCACCTCTATAACTGTCTGGTTTGGTTCTGCAACCCAACAAGAAAAACACAGACTTCAGAGGATAATTAGAACTGCAGAAAAAATAATTGCTACCAACCTGCCTTCCATTGAGGACCTGTATACTGCACGAATCAAGAAGAGGGCCGTGAAAATATTTACAGACCCCTCGCATCCTGGACATAAACTGTTTCAACTCCTACCCTCAAAACGACGCTATAGAGCACTGCACACCAGAACAACTAGACACAAGAACAGTTTTTTCCCGAAGGCCATCACTCTGTTAAACAAATAATTCCATCAACACTGTCAAACTATTTACTGAATCTGCACTACTATTAATCGTCTCATAGTTCCCATCACCAATCTCTTTCCATTTATGACTGTATGACTATAACTTGTTGCTGGCAATCCTTATGATTTATATTGATATATTGACCATCAATTGTGTTGTAAATGTTGTACCTTGATGAACATATTTTTTCTTTTATGTACACTGAGAGCATATGCACCAAGACAAATTCTTTGTGTGTCCAATCACACTTGGCCAATAAAAATTCTATTCTATTCTATTCTATTCTATTCTATTCTATTCTATTCTATTCTATTCTATTCTATTCTATTCTATTCTATATAAATGTGGATATGAAAAATTCCCTGTTGGATTCAGATGCTGCATTTGATTGCACAAAATAGCACTTTTTGCCCCGAAAAATAGACCCTGCACCTGCAGCAAAAACGTTAGGAGGAGGAGGAGGAGGATGAAGATGATAGTATTTTTCCCCACTATAAACATATCATACGTCCCATATTTCTGAATTTCTGCTTGTTGATCATCGTCAAGAGCCATGGTGGCGCAGTGGTTAGAATGCAGTATTGCAGGCTAATTCTGCCAACTGCCAGAAGTTTGATCCTCACCAGCTCATGGCTGACTCAGCCTTCCATCTTTCTGAAGTCAGTAAAATGAGGGCCCAGCTTGTTGGGAGCAATATGCTGACTCTGTAAACCACATAGAGAGGGCTGTAAAGCACTGTGAAGTGGTATACAAGTCTAAGTACTATTGCTATTTTAAGGAAGTGGTAAGCCTTGATCCTTGACTGGCTGATTTTTATTGCAGTTCATGATACTCTTAGTATCTATCTCTAAATTCATAAATCAGGGTCATCAATCTTTTTCCCCCTCTTTCTCTTTCTCAATTTCCAGCTTTTGTAGACATTGGGAAAAATCACTATTTTAAGTATTTTGATATTTACAATAATGACTTAAAAACCTCCTTTGCTTTATAATCTTGTCCAAGTTTGCAATTTTATTTCTTCCTTTGTCTTAATCATTCTATTTCTTC
The DNA here is from genome assembly GCF_028640845.1 of Ahaetulla prasina. Taxonomy (NCBI): domain Eukaryota; kingdom Metazoa; phylum Chordata; class Lepidosauria; order Squamata; family Colubridae; genus Ahaetulla; species Ahaetulla prasina. The sequence continues at coordinate 119,490,800 of NC_080543.1, read as the reverse complement.
CACATACTATCCATCTCCAGCTATTGTATTTGTTATGTATTCATGTTTGTACCTTTAAATATTTGAGCGGGAAATCAGCACGTTGCTGATTGGACGAAGCCTCCAGCAGAACTGTATAAAAGGAGAGGTTTTTCCCCCAGCCTGTTGCTGGGTTCACCCTATATTAAAGAGCTGTTGTCACTACCCTGGTCTCCAGCCTCGTTACTTCCAGAACTTAACATTGGCGACGAGGGTGGGATATCGAGGCTAAGGAGAACCAGAACCGAGCTGAAGCACGATAGACCCGAACCCAGCAAACTCAGGGCAGAAAAGCGGAGATGGCCAGTTACACTCCGCCCGCACCGTTTGACCCGGCTAAGGAGAAATGGGGAACGTATATGACCCGTTTCGAAAGCTTTCTAGAAGCCAACGAACTGCAAGGAGTTCCAGATAACCGAAAAAGGGCTTATTTCTTAAGCCACTGTGGTCCGGAGGTCATTGATATCGCGGAAGCCCTGGCAGAGCCAACGCCGTTGCAGTCGGTGTCATGGCCAACTCTACAGACTTTACTAAAAACCGCACCAACGCCGTCCAAATACGTGCGGCGGTTTGAATCGGAGAGCGAAGGCAGATGGAGGCGAAACCATCGGTGACTACATGGCCGCCCTAAGAAAGCGCCCAAGGACTGCGGATACCGCGACCTAGACGAGGTGCTCCTCGAGCAACTTATCCGAGGGGTCAAAGACATCCGTTTGGCGGCGACGGCTGCTAGCAAAGAGCAACCTAATGCTGGCCACCGCTCTGGACGGCCAGAGCACATGAAATGTCCACCCAAGCGGCGGAGACACTGCAAAGCCTGTCCCACCAAAGGCGAGCGCGAAGGCAACCCCGGTGCACCAGGAGGAAGTTCAGACCGAATCCGACGGTGAAGATGAGGAAGGGGTCTGTCGAACCGAGAAACGTGACAAAGGGGACAGAGATGAATGCGGGAGCTGCGGTGGCCAACACCAGCGGCAACGCTGCAAGGTTAAGGACGCGACCTGCCGGCGGTGTGGGAAGAAAGGGCACCTAGCTCAAGTTTGTCGAGCGCCCAACCTTCCGCCGAAAATTCAAATCGGCCAATCAGAGCGCGGAATCGGCAAGGCGACCCGCGATTGGCTCAAACAAAAAAGGCGCGGATTCAAACCAAACGACTGTGGTCATAGGCCGCGCCTCGACCCGAGTGGAGAAGAAGATCTTCACCAGACCAAAAATAGAGGGAGTACGGTGCCGGCTCGAAGTAGACACGGGATCAGCGATCACCATCATGTCCTGGGACACTTTGGCGAAGTCACTGCCGTCTGTCGCGAAGCGCCACCTGCAAGCACAACGGCTACGAGTCCACGACTACCAGGGGAATCGCATCCCTGTTCGAGGGACCACCTCCGTTCGAGTCGAGTACGGTCCACACAAGAAGACCCTGCCCATCACGATCGTCGAAGGAACTCTGCCCAGTCTGTTGGGACTAGACTGGTTTCGTGCCCTGGGCATGGGAGTGACTGGCATCTACAGGAGTGACTGTAACCTGAAAGACATTCTCTTTAACGAGTTCGAAGATGTCTTCAAGGACGGCCTGGGCAAGTACAAGGGGACCCCTATTTCCTTCAACTTAGACCCCCAGGTAGCACCCATTAGGCTTAAGGCGAGGAGAGTCCCTTTTGCCCTAAAACCAAAAATCGATAAGGAGCTGGACAAGCTCATAAATCAGGGGATTTTGGTGCCAGTCGATCACGCAAAGTGGGAGACGCCAATCGTCACCCCAATGAAGTCGGACGGGTCAATTAGAATTTGCGCTGACTACAAGGCGACGCTTAACAAAGCCTTACAGAAAAGCGCTTACCCGGTTCCCGTGGTGCAACACTTATTGCACTCTCTGGGGCAAGGGCAAGTCTTTGCAAAGTTAGACTTGGCCCAAGCCTACCAACAACTGCCCGTGACGCCCGCACAGCCAAGCCCAAACGATTGTAACGCACAGGGGGCCTTCAAGTGCACCCGATTGCAATTTGGGGTTAGTGTGGCACCAGGGCTGTTCCAAAACCTAATGGAACGACTACTGCAGGGTTCCCAGGGGTAGTTCCCTACTTCGATGATGTCCTAATTTCAGGGGAAAACATGGAGGAATTGGGGGAGCGGTTAAGAAAGGTTTTGGGCATTTTCCGGACAGCCGGATTAAAAGTCAAGGCAAACAAATGCCAGATAGGGGTCGAATCCGTCGATTTCTTGGGCTACCGGATAGACAAGAAAGGAATTCACCCCACTGAGAGCAAGGTTAAGGCAATTAGGAAGGCTCCAGCGCCCAAAAACAAAGCAGAGCTGCAGGCATTCCTGGGATTGGTGAATTTTTACGCGGTCTTTTTAAAGAACAAAGCTACCGTTGCGGAACCGCTGCATAGACTCTTAGGAAAAAATACTGTTTGGTCTTGGGGAAAGTCGGAAAATAGGGCTTTTGAAGCAGTAAAGAACCTGCTCTCAAGTGATAGCCTGCTCATCCAATATCACAACTCATTACCCCTAGTGCTGGTTTGCGATGCCTCCCCTTATGGGGTGGGGGCTGTACTCAGCCATAGACTCCAAATGGCACAGAAGCCCCTATAGCTTTTACTCTAGAACGATGTCCTCCCAGAGAGAAACTACAGCCAATTAGACAAAGAAGCACTAGCCATTGTGTCAGGGTTAAAAATTCCACGAATATGTCTTTGGGCGGAATTTTGAAATCGTGACTGACCACAGACCGCTACTAGGATACTGGCTGGCGATCACCAACGCCTGTGGCACTTTCGCCACGCTTGACCCGATGGACTATATTCTTAGCCGCTTATTCGTACAAGCTGCAGCATCGACCAGGAAAAGAAGTGGGGCATGCAGACGCTAAGCCGATGCCCACTACCGGGGCGCATCAAGACCCCACCCGGGACGCCCATCCTACTTATTGACTCTTGACTCTGGCCCAGTCACATCTAAGGAAGTGGCTCGGCATCATACCGACATTGTGTTAAGGACTGTACCGGTTGGGTACAGAGAGGGTGTCATTGCCGGCTTAACGGTTCAAAGAATTTGTTAAAAACGAGATGAGCTCTCGGCTCAAGGGGTGCCTGTTATGGGGTGATCGTGTAATAATTCCTGATAAATTAAGGGAAAGGTATTGGATCTCTCCACGAGGGTCACCCAGGGATCGTAAGGATGAAGGGTTGGCTAGAAGCTATGTGTGGTGGCCACTCATGGACGCAGAGATTGCTGAGAGGGTAGGGAAATGCCAGGCTTGCCAAGAGTCCAGACCTCTACCCCAACGGCCCCAGTCAGAGAATGGGAAAAGCCCCAAGGGCCCTGGTCAAGAATCCACATTGATTTTGCTGGCCCTTTCACGGCCAAACGCTTCCTAGTGGTTGTTGATGCATTTCTAAATGGTTGGAGATCATACTCATGAAATCCACTACGGCCGAAGCAGTAATCGCAGCCCTGCGCCACCTATTCGCAACTCACGGGCTGCCGGACACTCTGGTGTCCGACAATGGGCCTCAATTCACGGCAGCCCAGTTTGAAGAATACCTGGCAGGGGAGGGCATCCGACATGCCCTCTCTGCGCCTTTCCACCCTGCGTCGAATGGCCTTGCAGAGCGTTCCGTCCGGAGCGCTAAGGAGGCATTGTCCAGGCTCAAGCCAGGTGACTGGCAAACAAAGATAGACTTTTTCCTAGCCGTCCAGCACAGAACCCCAAGCACGGCCACCGGAAAAAGCCCAGCCGAATTACTAATGGGACGGAAACTCCGGTGCCCACTTGACCGTTTGAATCCCCATTACACACCAGAGGGTTACAAGGGGGAACTAGAAAAGACAAGGGAAATGAGCATAGGCGACCGGGTGTGGGCCCGAAACTATGGGGACGGCCCTAGTTGGTTCGCAGGCCAAATAATAAAGATAACCGGGCCAAAATCGTACGTGGTAGAGCTACCAGACAACCGAGTGTGGAGGCGCCACATAGATCAGTTAAGGAAACGAATAACTGATCAAACCGAACCAAATGAAACAAATCATGACCAATACCAATTTGAATTCACAGCTGACAATGACCGGGAGGCGCAGACTTAGCTGAGGTCCCAGAGTTCCAGCGACGCCATCAGGTTCCCGAGGGAAACAGCTGGGAAAGTTTCAGAAGTAATCCAAGGCCGGAGGGCCAAGAAAAAGAGTCAGCCAATAATCCAGAGCCCGTTGGCTCAGAGAGAGAGCTGGGAGGAGGAAACAGCCCCTCCGACCAGCTCAAAACACCACCCAGAACTGAACCGCGCAGGTCAGAAAGAACTAGGAGACGCCCAGGTTATTTGCGTGACTACGTCGAAAAATAACATGTAAATAAATATGTAAATAGAGGCAAAGTGTTTTCTGGGAGGGGAGGAGTGTTATGTATTCATGTTTGTACCTTTAAATATTTGAGCGGGAAATCAGCACGTTGCTGATTGGACGAAGCCTCCAGCAGAACTGTATAAAAGGAGAGGTTTTTCCCCCAGCCTGTTGCTGGGTTCACCCTATATTAAAGAGCTGTTGTCACTACCCTGGTCTCCAGCCTCGTTACTTCCAGAACTTAACAGTATTCTTAAATCCAAGAAAACAAAGCCAGTACCTTCATTTTTATTTTTGCTGTCAACTATAAGTTTACAAAGCCTATCATTAAGTTTAATACCTATATTATCCCAAATGTCTGCTTTTTAAAAATGATTCTTAGTAAACTTAGCAGGCTTTCTTTCTTTCTTTTTGCTTAGTTCCTGAAACAAAATGATAGAGAAATCAGAGTAAAAGGAAAAATAAGTTTTATTGCCAATTGTAATTGTCTTAGTGACTTTGAAGTATGTCTTTAGAACTCCTGAAGTGTTTTGAGTTATCTCCAAACAGTTACATAGTAGAATATATCAGGTATTCTGGAAATTCTGGAAATATTTTAATTTAGCAATAGCAAGCGATATCACTTAGACTTATATACTGCTTCATAGTGCTTTACAGCCCTCTCTAAGCACTCTGTAGAGTCAGCCTATTGCTCCCAACAATCTGGGTCCTCATTTTACCGACCTTGGAAGTATGGAAAGCTGAATTAATCTTCAGCTGGTCAGGATAAAACTCTTGACTGTGGGCAGAGTTTTCCTGCAATATTGCATTATAACCACTGCGCCACCAGGACTGATTTAGTTAATTAGTTTTCTTGAACTAACCATCCAACCCACACCTATATCAATATGGAATCCCCTATTAAGTAATTTACTAATAAACAGATTGTTTGAGTAGTGATATTAAGGAAATCATAACAAGAAGCAAAAGCAAGGGAAAATTCTATCCATTTGATATTATTCATATATTGTCAGGGATTCTCCAGAAAACTGACCTAAATAGGAGTTTAGCAACCAGGCAAGCGAAGGAAGCTTTGTGCTTGCATCGTGTGCTGTTTTCATTCTGCATTTGATCAATGTTCTGCAGCTCTACTCTGCTGCTTTCTAACCCAACCAGAAAGATATTTCAACTACTTTATATCTGTTCAAGCTGTTATTTTATTTTTACCCACTCACGATGAATTTTTGAATAGAGGCAAAGTAACGGATGTGCATCCAAGAAGCATCTTCATGGTAATCACTTAGATTATTTTGCAGAGACCAGAGAAATGCATACCATGTGTACTGAAAAATATTTATGGCAGAGAAGAGCAATTTATTTTATTTCTTTGGACTCTTCAGGTACTTCAGTAGTGGCAGTGGCTGTTGTGGTCTGCCGGCAGCCTGCAGAGCTGGCAGCAGAGTCAGACAGTGAGGAAGCTGGGGAGGAACATGGGCCAGTCCTGGAGTCTGGGGAAGGCTTGGATGAGGGCTCTGCGTCGGAGGCAGAGATGGGGCCAGGGCCATCTGGGAATTATGTGCTCCGGAGCCTTCAGAGTCTGACGTCAACGAGGCAGAGGAACAGGGGGAGCCTGTTCTCAGTGTGTGCATGCGCAGAGCTGCCAGAAGGCAAGAACAGTTAAGACAAAAGAGTGGACTTGGGAGTAAGGCTTGGAGATGATTGGCCCTTCCCGTAAGACATAAAGGAGGAGCAAAGGCACATTAGCCTTTGCAGGAAGCAACTTTGTTTGTGTTGGTTGGTTTTAAATTCTTAAGCTCCATTTTGACCCTGTGCTCCATGTGGCCTTACAAAGTTAACTGCCAATTAGGTCTTTGGCAGCATGTCAAGGGAGATAAAGGTGGGTGCTTGACAGCCTTGTCCCAAACAGAATTCATAGCCGTTGAAATAAAAAGAGGGTTTTTGGGACTAATTGTGTGCTTTTTACTGTCTCAGGAAGCCTAGGTCAGAACAGTGGCTTGGCATAGAACACATTTACTGATACTCTTCATAACCTCTATCTGGACAGCTGGAAGAAACCTTCTTTGGTTAATAACATTCTCTTCATTTTGAGAAAGTACAAAAGTCTTTGTGCAGGATTGAAAAGTGGAAATGTGGTGCGGAAACGATCTGAGACTATGACTCAATACTACTGACCACACGCGTAACCTTCTAATATCAAAAGTCTTAGAAGATTTTATTTTGATTGAATTTGTCCCATATGTTTCAAACTTGAATTCGGTGTGTCTTATCATTTGGGAAATGCCTGCAAATGTATCATAATAAAAAACCTGTTACCGTTTTGGTACTTTTCTAATAAGTTGTTACCAAAGATAACAGCTTTCCATGTACTTAATAAACACAGAAATTAAAGCAATTGTGTAACTGTATACAGGTCTTTAAAGATTCGTTTGGTCCTTTTAAAGTTAAAACAGTCCACTCCAACTACCATCCCCTCCTTTATATGGGAATGGAAAAGCAGAAGGTTTTAAATATCTGAACTTATAGAAGGAGAAAATATAGAATCCTTTTTATAATAATGTTACAATATTACAATTTTGTAATATTGCTCTGTTGCTCAAAGAAGAGTAGAGGATGGGCTCATTTCCTAATTTCCCCTTCTTTGTTAAGGGGATTAAGTTGGATAGAAGATGCAACATTACATAAGTATGATATAATTCAGTTTCATGCCATCAATGGTTTAGAGAATATCTATAAAATCATAAAGAAGGACTTCTGGATCTAGGAGTATTGTCCAGATTCAAAAATACAAATAATGCCTTTAACTGAGGAGTGTCACTTACCTAGCAGTTTGAAAGCATGAAAATGCAAGTAGATGAATAGGTACCACATTGGTGGGAAGGTAACAACTCCTCATCTTTCCCACCACCTATCTCCTTCCACTTATGACTGTATGACTGTAACGTTGTTGCTTGTATCCTTATATTTATATTTATATTGTTTCCTGATTGCTTATTTGTACCCTACAACTATCATTAAGTGTTGTACCTTATGATTCTTGATGAACGTATCTTTTTTTTTATGTACGCTGAGAGCATATGCATCAAGACAAATTCCTTGTGTGTCCAATCACACTTGGCCAATACAAATTCTATTCTATTCTATTCTATTCTATTCTATTCTATTCTATTCTATTCTATTCTATTCTATTCTATTCTATTCTATTCTATTCCATTCCATTCCATTCCATGCACCTTTGGCCTAGAACCATGTTGGTCATCTGACCATGGAAAATATCTCTGGACAACTCTGGCTCCCTTGGTCAAAATGAGTTCCATGCCTTAGAGTCAGATGTGACTGGACAGGAAAACCTTTACCTTTTTATCAGGAGAGGAGGAGCAAAGATGAAGACTCAAAGAAAATTAGATAGGCCAAAAGTCCCCAAACAAATAAAAAGAAAGGAACTAGAAAAGGAGAATGAATACAGCTTGCCTTCCAAATCTCTGGAAATCTCTGGAGGCAACAAGATAAGGAAAAATGGATAGTGTATGCAAATATTATAAAAGCAACTTCCTGAAAAACTTAGTACAGCTGACCTCAAAATAATCTTAAGAAAGAAGATTAAAGGTTCAGCAAAAGGCAACAGGAAATGGGTGATTAGTTGATGTACAATGGATGTTGATCAGAGGTGGGTTTCAGCAGGTTCTGACCAGTTCTGGAGAACCGGTAGCGGACATTTTGAGTAGTTTGGAGAACCAGTAAATACCATCTTTGACTGGCTCCATCCCCATCTATTCTCTGGCTTCTGAGGCCTAGCTGATCGGGAGGAAATGGGGATTTTGCAATAACCCTCCCCTAGAGTGGGGTGGGAATGGAGATTTTACAGTATCCTTCCCCTGCCACACCCACCAAGCTACGCCCACCAAGCCACACCCACAGAACCGGTAGTTAAAAAAAAAATGAAACCCATCACTGATGTTGATGTTATGTTAGTGTTCAAAAAGAAGGAGAATTCAAGACTTACAAAGACTCGATTAAATACAACAACCATAGGGAATATCCTAGAAGGGAAAGTGTCAAAAGATGCTCTGATGGAATCTGATTTTTATTTCTACTGAAACAAGTCAAAGAAAGTTCCAGAGATAGTGGGACTTACCATGAATCTCATGTTAAAAACTCTAAAATAGAAGGGAGGATGTTGGACCATTCTCTTCATCCTTCTAGATTTAATAGGAAGCCCTAAGAATCCCCTGAAATATAGTCTTATGTACAGTATAAATAAATACAGCTTTTTGCTAGCAAATAATCACCTGGTTTCTGAAAGGGGTATATTCTTTAAAATATAATAAATCAGGATTTAAAGAATGGATTTAAAATGATTTCAGCTGACATAAAATGCCTAATATATAAGGAATCGCAGTGTGCTTACTATTTTTTCTCTGTGTCAGATGAAAAATTACATTTTGATAGTATTTATTTATTTATTTATTTATTTATTTATTTATTTGATTTTTATACCGCCCTTCTCCCGAAGGACTCAGGGCGGTGTACAGGCAGAATAAAACAAGCAATACAAAATACAATTAAAATGCAATTTAAAAAACTTATTAAATTAGCCTGAGAATTAAAAAAATTACCTTACACTAAAAACCCCATTTAAAATTAATAAAATTTACCATTTAAAATTCAATTCAAGCCAGCCCCGCGCGAATAAAAAGGTGTGTCTTCAGTTCGCGGCGGAAAGTCCGAAGGTCAGGTATTTGGCGTAAGCCTGGGGGAAGCTCGTTCCAGAGTGTGGGAGCCCCCACAGAGAAGGCCCTTCCCCTGGGGGCCGCCAGCCGACATTGTTTGGCGGACGGCACCCTGAGAAGTCCCTCTCTATGGGAGCGTACGGGTCAGTGGGAGGCATGTGGTAACAGCAGGCGGTCCCGTAAGTACCCGGGCCCTAAGCCATGGAGCGCTTTAAAGATCGTAACCAACACCTTAAAGTGCACCCGGAAGGCCACAGGTAGCCAGTGCAGTCTGCGCAGGAGCGGTGTTACATGGGAGCTACGCGGAGCTCCCTCTATCACCCGCGCAGCTGCATTCTGGACTAACTGAAGCCTCCGAGTGCACTTCAGGGGGAGCCCCATGTAGAGAGCATTACAATAATCCAAGCGAGAGGTAACGAGCGCATGAGTGACTGTGCACAAGGCATCCCGATCAAGGAAGGGGCGCAACTGCCGAACCAGGCGAACCTGGTGGAAGGCCCTCCTGGAGACAGCCGTCAAATGATCTTCAAACGACAGCCGATCATCCAGGAGGACACCCAAGTTGCGCACCCTGTCCTTTGGGGCCAATAACTCGCCTCCAACAGTCAACTGCGGCTGCAGTTGACTGAATCGAGATGCCGGCATCCACAGCCACTCCGTCTTGGAGGGATTAAGCTTGAGCCTGTTTCTCCCCATCCAGACCCGTACGGCTTCCAAACACCGGGACAGCACTTCAACAACTTCATTGGGGTGGCCCGGGGTGGAAAAGTACAGCTGGGTGTCATCAGCGTACTGTTGATATCTCACCCCGAAGCCACTGATGATCTCACCCAACGGCTTCATGTAGATGTTGAACAGCAGGGGCGAGAGAATCGACCCCTGCGGGACCCCACAAGTGAGGCACCTCGCAGCCTACCTCTGCCCCCCTGTCAACACCGTCTGTGACCGGTCGGAGAGATAGGAGGAGAACCACCGATACACGGTGCCTCCCACTCCCAATCCCCCCAACCGGCGCAGCAAGATACCATGGTCGATCAAAAGCCGCTGAGAGGTCTAATAGGACCAGGGCAGAGGAGTACCCCCTGTCCCTGGCCCGCCAGAGATCATCCACCAATGCGACCAAAGCTGTCTCCGTGCTGTATCCGGGTCGAAAGCAGTAGGATGTGGAAGGAAGGAAGGAAGGAGGGAGGAAGGAGGGAGGGAGGGAGGAAGGAAGGAAGGAAGGAAGGAAGGAAGGAAGGAAGGAAGGAAGAAAGGAAGGAAGGACTTCAATATATTCCACCTTGGTTTTAATTCTAACTTTATACATAATATTCCATCCAACCTAATTCAGTTTCATTGTCTTTTTAAAAATAAAAGTTTTTCAGTTGATCAAGATAAATTCTTTCTGTTACATTTATAAGTATCAGGTCACCTTGTATTGATTGAAGGGTCAAGATAACCTGAATGTGTGCTTGCAACCAACATATGAGGAATTCTTTCCAAATGCTTGAACTGGATTTATTATCTAGATTCCCCCCTCCCTTTTTCTTCCTCTGGGAAGAATTAATGGAAACAGGAAATCTGCAAACATTTAAAATGGATATGTGAGATTATTGGGGGTGGGGGAAGCCTTCCTACAAATAGAGCTTTTAAAAGAAAAAATTACCTACAGGATTTTGGGACCATTATGTAGTTAACTCAAGCCACATTTTAAAGTAATTGCACGTGCATGCATAATGTGTGTGTACTGTTTAACTTTGAATTAATAATGGGTTAAAGATTAGTAAATTAGAAATTTCTTAATGATATAAGCAAGGCTGGCATTCAATTTGTACGTTCCCCAATGGCAATAGCAATACCACTTATATTGCTTATATACCACTTATATACCACTTCACAGTGCTTTACAGCCCTCTCTAAGCACTTTACAGAGTCAGCATATTGTCTCCAACAATTTGGGTCTTCATTTTACAGGTCTCGGAAGGATGGAAGGCTGAGTCAACCTTGAGCCATTCAGAATTGAACTCCTGGAGTGAGCAGTGAGTTAGCCTGCAGTACTGCATTCTAACCACTGCGTCATCACGGCTCTTACAGTATGGAAAGTCATGGAACATCTTTAGGATAGTAGATCTTTAGGATCTACTGGCAGGTGACAGGAAGTCCCTGTGATTGGGAAGATAGAAGTTGAAAATTGCAGAATGTATTTATTTATTACGTTTGTTTGCCACCCATTTCACCAAGAGGTGACTTGGCTACCATCATCGCTCACGAGTTAATTTTCTGATCCTTATATTGCTTCTTTGCTTATTTCTTAATCATGACTTGAAATGAGTGCTCTCTGCATACATGCTGAGCTAAGATAATATTAATAAAAATGAATGCAATACGTGCATTGGTAAATATCTGGCCCACTTTCCTGGGGAGAGGTCAGCATCATAGTTTAGTTAATTTGTTTTCCCTACAGCTTCAAAAATGTAAAATACGTTTGACTTCAGGATACAAAAATTACCAGGGAAAAGTCAGGAAGGTGAAAACAGAGCCTAGTACAGTGATGACAAACCTTTTTGCGGTCACATGCCAAAAGTGGGGGGAGCACAGGGGGTTCACGTGCGTGCGTGCTTGCCCATATCCATAATGCAAAGCCCCCTGTGCGCCCACCCCCATGCATGTGCACATGCTCCCTGTACATGCATGCATGCCCCCTGTGTCCCCCCGTAGATGCGCGCACAACCCCACCCCACCCCATTTTGGGCCTAGTAGGTCTCCCTGAAGCCTCCGGGTGCCAGAAATGGCCCATTTCCAGACTTCCAATAAGCCTGTTAGGTCCATTTCTCGCCCTTCCCAGGTCTGGAACTTTTCCTGGAGGGTGAGGAGGGTGAGGAGGAGGGTGAGGAGGGTGAAAATTGCCTCCCCTGGCTCTCCAGACCTCCGGGAAGACCGTTTTTCCCCTCTCAGAGCCTCCGCGTGAGCCCTGTACTTACCTGGCATCCAAAACGGGCCGTGTGGAGACTCCTTGGAGGGGAGGGGCGCATAGCTGGGGCTGGCCAAAAATCAGCTGGTTGGTGTGCATGCATGCACGGTGGAGGTGACCTAGGCAATGGCTCGCGTACCTGCAGAGGTGGCTCCATGTGCCACCTGTGGCACATGTGACATTGGTTCACCATTACGGGCCTAGTACATACAAAGTAGAGGTGCAATTTTTTAAAAAAACAACAACATAAAGCATAACATTTTGAGAGATAAATAAGTATGCTTGCTTTCAATAACAATTAACAGTTGCTAATATAGATCAGAATTGTGTGTTTGAGCAAGCACGTGTCTGTTAACTCAAAAGTGGTCCTTGCAATATTATAGAGTAATAAGTGCCTAATATTATTTTAGGATAAAGTAATGTCTGATTGGCTTTTGTAATTCTTACTAACTGTCAATGGAAGTATGAAAAATGGTATGCAAATCAATTGTCAAGAAGAAGCAAATCCAATCTGGATGCACTTGGAGGCTCCCGAAGATGTTTTAGGTCCATGCTGAGGTCTTCTAACTTCTTCCCAGTGTAGTATCTTCTGTGTAAAAGAAGGAATATCTTGAAAAGTACCTGTAGCATCCAGGGTTCCTTCCTTCCTTCCTTCCTTCCTTCCTTCCTTCCTTCCTTCCTTCCTTCCTTCCTTCCTTCCTTCCTCCCCTCCCCTCCCCTCCCTTCCCTTCCCCTCCCCTTTCCTTTCTTTCCCTGAATAATTGTTCCCTTTAACTTTCAGGAAATTATGTAGTGGGATTTACAATTCCAGAATGGAACATTGATTAAACCATTTTTAATTACTTGTAAAGCAATGAAATAACCTGTTAGTTGATTATTTATTCCTATTTATTTTGAAAACAAACGTTTGACAAATGTTTCCACTTATTCTAAATGCTAAAACACCTACTCGGACCGCTCTCCTAGAAAAGAGAAACATCTACAGCAAAAGGGAAGGTAGACACGGATAAAATGCCTTTTATGAAACAGTTGTTTAGTGATAGCTTGCATTTTACTTTTTACTCGCCATACGAGAACACATTTTTGATTTGGCTCCGACTTAATTTTTTTTTCCATATGGAAGAACATGTAATGAAAGTGCTTCATAACATACTCACATACTTCCATAATTGAAAGAGGGTAATAGGGGTGTTTGCTGTGACATTTTCAGGAACTGGGTACTTTCGGCATGGGTCTCCCCACGCTCAATCCAAGAAGGAAAGACCAATCATAACATGTGTAGTTCTCGCTCTGTGGAGAAGAAAAAAAAATAACACACCCCATTTCTAACGTCTAATGACTTCTGAAAAGTGGTTCCAGTTGTCCTATCTCTAGTCTGCTCTTTCTCATAATCTTCCATGTAGCCAATTAATTACCAGTCAGAGTCTAAAGCATTCAGCACCAGAATTTTTCCCAGGCTCTGGCTGGTGCTTAACCCACCCCACCACCTCCAAACCTCCATGTCGCACTGCCAGTTTGTCAGCTGTGAGCTGGACGTTGCACAACAGCTGCGATCCATGACAAACATCCGGCTTCTCCCAAGCGGCACAAAGAACTCTATTGACAGATACAAGCTTCAGAATGCTTCGGAATGCAGCCATAATTATAGTGTCATTCTTAGGGGTTTAATAGTTCTAACAGGAAAAAGCAGAGAAGGGAAGTATATAGGGAGAGCAAAGCAGGTTAAGGTACCCAGTGCAGCAGAAGACAATGCTTCATGTTTGTACATATTGCACAACAGAGAACAGAAGGGGAACTCATCAAATTTCTAGACAACACTAAACTGGCAGGAATAGTCAACAGGCCAGACAACAGGCTCAAGATGCAGATGGATCTCAACAGACTTGAACACTGGGCCCTATCTAACAAAATGAAATTCAATGTAGAGAACAATAAGGTTTTACACTTAGGCAACAGAAACCAAATGTACAGATACAGAATAGGTGAAACCTGGCTCAATAGCAGTAGCTATGAGAGGGATCTTGAAGTCCTAGTGGACAATCACTTAAACACGAGCCAACAGTATAAGGCAGCAGCCAAAAAAGCCAACGCAATCCTAAATTGCATTAACAGAGGGATCGAATCAAGGTCACATGAAATATCGGTACCATTTTATAAAGCCTTAGTAAGACCACACTTTGAATATTGCATCTGGTTTTTGGTCACCAAGTTATAAAAAGATGTTGAGACTCTGGAAAGAGTACAGAAAAGAGTAACACAGTTATTTAGGAACCTGGAGGCTAAAACATATGAAGAACGGTTGCAGAAATTGGATTTGTCTAGTTTAGTGAAAGCAAGGACTAGGATTGACATGATAGCATGTTCTAATATTTGAGGGGCTGCCGCAAAGAAAAGGGGGTTAACTTATTTTCCAAAGCACCAGAAGGCAAGACAAGAAACAATGGATGGAAACTAATCAAGGAGAGAAACAACCTGGAATTAAGGAGAAACTTCCTATCAGTGAGGACAATTAATCAGTGGAACAGCTTGCCTTCAGAAGTTGTAGGTGCTCCATCGCTGGAGGCTTTTAAGAAGAGACTGGAAAAGTCACTTGTCTGGAATGGTATAGGGCACAGGTGTCAAACTCGATCACGTCACGTGAAGTCATGTGATGTATCACAATGTTTTTTACCTTTGCGGAGCCAGGGTGGGCGTGGCCTGCACATGATGCATGTGGCCCACGGGCTGCCAGTTTGACACCCCTGGTATAGGGTCTCCTGCTTGAGCAGGGTTAGACTTAATGACCTCCAAAGTTAATTAAGCACTACAAGTTAATTGAAGACCTCAGATTAATAAGGTTAATTTTTCCCTTCCAACCTTGTTATTTGGTTAAAATGTAGGTAACAACTTGTTATGCCTTTTCCAACTCAGAGGGAGACCCAAGAACATTGAAATTGGTAGATGCAGGCTATCAGGCAACTACACCCATGTTTTCTACAAGTACCGTATTTTTTGGAGTATAAGACGCTCTGGACTATAAGACACACCTACCTTTTTTGGTGAGGAAAACAAGAAAAAGAAATCTGCCTCTGCCTCCCAGCAATTTTGCCTCATTGCAGCAAACAGCAAACAGCCTGCTCTACTTTCATTTTTGTTTTCAGCACAGCTTGATTAGCACAAGAAAAAAAAATCTTCTCCCAGCAATTTACCTCCTTGCAAGCAAGCAGCAGAAGCAAAACAACTTAGAGTCCGGAGGCCGATCCAATGGACAATCAACTTGTGCTAATTAGGCTGTGCTGAAGCTGAAATAGGCTGTTTCTTCTTGCTAATTGCTGCAAGGAGGTAAATTGCTGGGAGGCAGAAGCCAAAGGATGGGGGCTAGTGGGTGGGCGGGGCTACATTCGGTGTATAAGATGCACCCAAATTTTCACCCCCTTTTAGTGGGGGAACGGTGCATCTTATACTCTGAAAAATATGGTATTCTCATAACCTCTCACTACTGCTTTGGTAAAAGTGATGGAAGTTGTCTTCCATGGGATAGGGAAGTATCAGGTTGTTTGTTCCTAGAATTGGGCCTGGCGGAAAATCAATGCTCTTTCAAATAGAAAAAGGGTAGAACAATTCTGTTCTTTATTTCGGAGCTAAGAAACTCAGCACCGTGACTTTGTTTTGAAAATAATGAGTAGGTGCAGCCAATAGTGTTATCTGAGTGGGAAGATCAGCAACTGCGTGCAAGTGTTTGTGAATCCCTTTAATGATTTTCAAACAATGCATGGTGTTTCTTCTCCCCCAGTGCCAAGAAGAAAGTACCAGTGGACCCGGTGTTAAACATTCACTGAACGATCATAGGATCATATGGTTGAAAGGGACCTTGGAGGTCTTGCCCAACCCCCTGCCCAACCCAGGAGTTCTTATACCATCCCAGATAACTGGTTGTCCAATCTTTTCTTGAAGATCTCCAGAGATAGAGCACACATAACTCCCGGAAGCCAGCTGCTCTACTGGTGTTATGACTCGTCCTCCCTCCTCTCCTCAGCCGGGCCCCTCCCGTCTCCAACCGAGCCTTTTATCAGACTTCGAGTTTGATAATGAAGATGAACGGCCTGTCATGACTCCAGCCTCCGCCTTGGCCCCATGCCCGGAGAGGATTCAAGGAGTGAAAGGAAAAGGCCGATAAACCTCACTCATAAGTGTGTGTTTCTTTGGCTCAGCCTTCAGAGCACGAAGCCAGCCAGGTGGTAGAATTACCCGGGCCTACTCCCTCTGACCCCTCCCTTTCCCAGATGCTGAATGCAGATCCAGCTGAAGACAATTCAGGGTAGGAGGACCCTCGCTTCCGGAGATCTGAGAGGCGATGCCAGCAGAAGGAAGGGTGGGGCAGGCCTGGATAAATGCTGAGTCGTGGAGCCACACCCCACAGCCTATATAAAGGACCTGCTTTTGGCATTCCAACCTTGAGTCAAGCAAAGTCTTATCTAGTTTGCTGATATCGGACCCTATCACTGAAGTCACAACTTTGACTCCTGCCTGCCCTGATAAACCTCGAAGGAACTTGGCAAGCTGCAGAGGCTTCGTTGCCAAGTTTGTTACGGACTTCCTTGACTCGTTCGTCGGAGTGGGGGTGGGACAAGACAATTGGGTAATCATTCTTATTGTCAGGATTTCCAGATTAAATGTGGTTCTCAAGCAGTGGTGGGCTGCTGCCGCTTCGGACTGGTTCAGAGGAACCGGTAGTTCCAATGATCAGCTGGCCCTGCCCACCCGCCCCTGCCCTATCCCGTCTTATCCTGGCCTCCTTTCTGGCTCAGCTGATTTCCGCGCCTCCACTGTTCTACTTACCGGGGCTGCCTTAGAAGATAAGCAGCTGAGCTTCAAATTGCTGTATTTTGAAAGCTGCACGCAAGCATGTTAGGCATGCGCAAGCACAAAACGCATGTGCGCGCGCAAAGCACACAATCACCAAACCGATTGTTAAACCGGTTGCAGCCCACCACTGTTCTCAAGCCAATTTTGGAACCATGATTATTCTGAATCCTGAGGTGGATTATGCTACCAATTGACAGAACCAGGGAACAAACATTTCTCTCTTTCCATCTCCAGGTAAAGACAGTGGAATGCTCCTCAGAGTAACCCAGAGTAACCCAGTAAGTAACCCCTTTGAGGATTGTTCAAAACTAATGAGTTGGCTTCAATTCAATGCTTAGATTAAGGAACTGAAGATCTGTGTTTTATCCCTGATCAATACAGTTTAGATTTAGCTGCCAAGAGTGTTATATGAACAGGCAAGTACATGCTTGGCAATGGTTAGGCCTGGCGTTTGTTGGAACAAAAACAAACACATTTGCAATACTGTCATCTCAATAAAATTGAAAGAGGGAAGGGAAGGGAAAGGAAGAGAAGGGGAGGGGAGGGTTTGGGATATCATAAACAAGAAATCTGAGATGTTGCAACTCATTTAAAATGTACTTGCTACTTCAGCCTAACCCATTAAGTTTTCTGAGCCTGTGGTATTTGGCATAATTTCTTCTGTTCTTTTGATAAGTACCTAAACAGGATGTCCTTGTAAATTAAATGAAAAACAGCTCTGGAAAGTTTCCTCCCTCAGGAATAAGTATTAAGATTGGCAGATGGTTTAAATGGAAATATACAGGAATGTACTTTAGCTAGTGCTGGAGAATTATTCCTGCAGATATTACTGAAGTAGATTCATAAAGTCCCATTAGATATGTGTCTGCAGTGAGCCAATTTTAATCGTTTCAGGAATAATACTTTTAGCCAAACTGTTTTGCAACTTCTAGAGTCGAAATGTAAAAAAAATGCAAGTAACTTCCTTCTTCATATAAATCCTTTATTCCCCACCATTCAGTCAGAACTGAAGAAGCTTCTTGAATAAGAAGCAAAACTTTTTCAAAGACAAAAAAAAACCCCCAATCCATTTGCTTTTTGAAAAGCACCTTTGGGACTTCCTTATTTATGTAAAGATTACACCACAATTAAATCATTCTTTGTGACTCCCATAGCTTAAGAAGAACAAAAATTAAAACATGGGATTATAATGGGATTATAACCAATCAAAATCACAAAAATAACAGTAATAGCATAACACCCAGACCAAGACCTTCAAAAACAAATACATATGCCCATAAAGCATAAGAGGAACCCGCATGATCTCC
The DNA here is from genome assembly GCF_028640845.1 of Ahaetulla prasina. NCBI lineage: Eukaryota > Metazoa > Chordata > Lepidosauria > Squamata > Colubridae > Ahaetulla > Ahaetulla prasina. Next base: position 119,472,615 of record NC_080543.1, on the reverse strand, counting down.
ACTGGGTGACTGTTTTGAAGAAATTGTGGTGTCATATTAAAACAGCACCTTCTAGCTTTTACCCCTAGAATCATCTCAGAAATATGCAACTATAAGTAATTTCTCCCTAGATGTTGCAACAGTTGGGATGACACCGGTTGGAAAATATAACCTGGGGCTGAGCCATAAAATGTTTTGTAAGTCAACAACAGAGCCTTCAACTGGGCTCATAAATCAATTGGTAACTAATCCAAGGCCCTCAGCCGTGGAGTCATATGTTCCCAATAATGAAGGCCAATAATCACAGAGGGCTTTAGACCTGTTGTGGTTGATGAATGATCTGCAAAGGAAGCCCCTGTAAAGCACTTGTCTGTAGTCCAAATAGTAATGATTAGGGAATGAGTAGCCATATCCTACTGCTACAGGTAAGACCACAACTTGCACAGCAGCTGAATGTGAGGCACCTAACATATCATGGGCCATCTGGGCAATATATCCTTACACATTCTCATAGATAGAAACCACTCACTGGGAAAGGAATGGAAACATTGCAAAACAATGTCCCCAACTCCCAATCTTTTTAAGTGTCCCTTCAAGAGATCTGTTTTTCCTTGAGAAGAAGCAAGGTAGATGACAAGAATATTCTAACTACAGTGGAAGAGGAGAGGATAGCTAAATCCCACAAAAGCAAAGCTTAATTATTGCATTAACACAGTTGGGTGCCATTTGTAGAACATCAGATATTGATTACAAAATTGTCTCTTTTGTCAGTAGATACACTGGTTTCATAAAGAGATTAATTTGCAAATGAAGGCAAATACGTGTGTCCCAAGATAATGTCTATGGAGATTCTCAGTCATTCAGGTCATGGTTGTCCCAAAGGTGCTTTCGCTTCTCATCCAAGAAGCTTCTTCAGCTTAAGAAGCTTGGATGAGAAGCAAAACATCCTATAAAAAAAACAAGAAAATCTAGTTGCCTTTTGGAAAAAAGCATCTTTGTCTCAGGATAATGTTGAAGATTCAGGATAATGTCTAAATTCCTGGCAAATAGATGGGGAAGAAATTAAGGTAGTGACATGTTTTATTTTCCTGGGCTCCAAGATCACCGCACATGGGGACTACAGCCAAGAAATTAAAAGATGCTTGCTCCTGGGTAAGAAAGCTATGGCAAAGTTAGACAGCATACTAAAAAGCAGAGACATCACCCTGCCAACAAAAGTGTGTATAGTCAAGGCTATGGTTTTCCAAGTTGAAATGTATGGCTGTGAAAGTTGGACCGTTAGGAATGTTGAGTGTCAAAGAATTGAGGCCTTTGAACTCTGGTGCTGGAGAAGACTCCTGCAAGTCCCTTGGACTGCAAAATGATCAAACCGGTCAGTCCTAGAGGTGATCAACCCTGACTGCTCTTTAGAAGGCTAGATCCTAAAGATGAAACTCAAACACTTTGAGTTTCACTTCACTTAATGAGAAGGAAGGACTCACTGGAGAAGAGTCTAATGCTGGGAACGATTGAGGGCAAAAGAAGGGGATGGCAGAGAATGAGGTGGCTGGATGGAGTAGGCATGAGCTTAAATGGTCTTGGGGGATGGTAGAGGACAGGAAGGCCTGGAGGAAAGTTGTCAATGGGGTCACAATGGGTTGGACAGGACTTTGCAACTAACAACAACAATGTTGAAGAATGCAATCTGAGTCAATCACCAGGACCAAAGATTTATTCTTTCAGGTTTTGGGGGCTTGTACTGGAGCCCACCATCAGGAACTTCTTTCTCTCTCCAGAATGTGATTGACTCAGATTGGATCCTGCAAGATTAATTTGCATTCTTAAAAATGGGACATTCATAAAAATTGAGGCTCTGACAGGTAAAGTCCCTGCCATTGTAATCTAAATAACAGATGACTATCATTTCTAACATATGCGAACATTTTTTCAGAACAAATGGTACTTAGCAGCCTCAGAAAGGAGAGCTATGCCAAGCAAATTATTGTTCCTGGGACTGCCTATGTATTTAACAGTTCAGCAGACTTCATCTATTTTTTTTTTAAAGTCCTCTAAATAAAAGATATAAAGCAAAAATATAAAGATGGGAAGAACTGGGTCTACTTTTACAAAAGATTGTAAAGCAATGCTATCATTAATTTCTATTTAGACCATAAGCACACTGTCTCACATACATGTGGAATTTCCACTTATAAGAGCACATGAATTTCATATTTACTGTATTTTTTTTTAAAAAAAAAGGAAAATAAAATTCTGCTGTGGCTAAAAGCCAAAGAGCTACTTTAGACGTTTCCAAGTTTTTCAGCAGCAGGATATAGGGGCAGCAGAAACTCTCCTGCTCTCTCTGTCTCTTTCTCTCTCTGTTTTAAAAGTGTTTTGTGAAGTTGGAGAAATATAACTCCTAAACCCCATGGGCATGCAGAATTAATGGTGTGTTTTTTGGGATACATGTTTTGTGGATCACATCCTAAAGGCAGCTGTCTCGTGAAATAGTAATTTAACATCCAACTATCAAGCAGGGACAGACAAAACTGTCAATTCTGGTTTTTAGTTCTTCTTCCTTTCTGAATAGTTCGTTTCAACTCATTTTGGAATCAGAAAAATAAAAAAGTTGTGCATATTTTTCGTAAAAAAATGGCTCTTGCTGAATCATTAGGCATATCGCAATATGGGTGCAGCCCAAGAACAGATTGGTATAGAATTCTGATTATCCTGCAAGATCATTAAATGTCAAGGATTCTCTCTTCACAGAACGACTGCACCAACATCTCCACATGCGTGTTTGATTAGGAATCAGAATCAGAATAGAGCTGGAAGGGACCCTGGAGGTCTTCTAGTCCAATTCTTTGCTCAAGCAAGAGGCCTTATACCATTTCAAACAAGTGGCTGTCCAGTTTCTTCTTAAAACCTTCCAGTGTTGAAGCATTCACAACTTCTGAAGACAACTTCTGTTCCACTGGTTAATTGTCCTCACTGTTAGGAAGTTTCTCCTTAATTCCAGGTTGCTTCTCTCCTTGGTTAGTTTCCATCCATTTTTTCTTATCTTGCCTTCTCGCTGTTTGGAGAATAGGTTGATCCCCTCTTCTTGTGACAGCTCCTCAAATACTGGAACACTGCTATTATGTCACCCCTTGCCCTTCTTTTCATTAAACTAGACATACCCAGTTCCTGCAACCCTTCTTCATGTCTTTTAGTTTCCAGGCCCTTAATCATCTTCATTGCTCTTCTCTGAACTTTTTCCAAAGTTCAGCAGTGCTTTAAAATTGTTGGTCAGGGAAGATCAAAGTGGATGAGGCAAGAGTTCAAAGTAGTTCAGGCCATATTAAACATGCTGATAAGATCAATATCTTTCTTGGTTTTAGTGAAAGTGGTTATGGACTTTTTCTTTTCTCCTCCCCAAACAATAATAAGTTTATTTTAGGGTATTCAACTGCAATTATAGTTTCCATCTCAGGATAATTAAAAACAAAGCTATTGATTTGGGGGAGTATACACAGTTGTAAATAACTTTGAAGATTTTCAGAGGGCCAAGTTTTTCTTTTGATAATATTCTGCCTCCTGACTTGTACGTTACAAACAATTAAGCAGGTTTATGTACTGATTATATGTGTCTGACAAACAAATCCTATTTCTTGAAAACAAAAGCAACCTTCGATGAACTTTTATGAACTTTTGAAAATTGGGTTGCCTTGGTGTTCACTCAGCTACTACCATATAATAAAATGGGTCTTAAACTTATTTAATGCTGATACTATCAAAGAAGATTACTTTAAACTTTGCCCCCATTTCTGAATTCTTTTCCCCTCATTCAGCTAAAGTTCAAATTCATGCCTGTAATTTGCATTCATCACAGTCCTCTGTGAAAGCAGTTTAATATTGGGTTTGTCAAGCTCAATTATGTCTTGATGCAAAATAGAAGATGGGTAGCTACTTTAAAGTATAGCCATTATGGTAATCTCTCTTAGAGTAAGCAGTTTTCTGCAAACTGCAAAACAATTTCCTAGTCCCCGTAAATCAATTGCATTAACTAGAAATTAAAATTGCACTACTGACAAATAAAAAGCTGCACTACTTAGCAATCTCTTAAATTAATTGTACGAAAATATATAAGAAACCCGACTTGAAGATTAGGAATAAAAGCCCCCATTTGAAAAGTTATGTACTGTATACTTCTCGGTAAACATTAGGTTGCTAAGTGCAAAACCTCAGACAAATCCTTACTTATCAAAATTTCAATCCAACGGTTTACCAGATGTACAGTAAAGTGTACAGAAGGGAGGAAGAGAGCTCAGTTTTCACCGGAAGTCTAACAAAAGAATGTAGGGATTACTGCAGAATATAAAATCTGTGAAATGAATTGTGCCTTCACTTTGGGGAGTTAGTCTCTTGTTTAACCGATACTACGTGAGGTAGACCAGCTAAGGCTTTGAATAGATTATGGAAAGAGAGATCTGGTAAATAAACTTGACTTTCGCAATCAGCATTATCCTGCAAACCAGTCAGGCAGTATTATGCATCTGTTCTGGGTATCTGATTGTTCTGCCTGGGACGGTCAAGCCGGAAGGCAAGGTTTGAAGGGCCAGTGAAACAGAACTACTCATTCATTTGATGATGGATGCACAGATGTTTTCCTCCCTTAGGGAGGATGGAGGGAGGAGGGAAGAACAAAAGAGATAATAGCATACCATGTCAGCAGCTTTCCCCAGGAACTGCAAAAGTGATTCGCTATTATCAGGGGAGACGGAGAGATAATGGATTTGGAAGCTTAGCTCCATGCACAGGAAGTGGAGTCCTGGGAATGCTAGCAGAAAGAGAGGAGAGAAGCGAAAGAATATTATCGGCAATGTTTCTGGAAGCAGAGAGGAACAATAAGCGCATATGAGCTTAGCATTCTGCTTTTAGACAAACTTTGGCTTCTTTTGGACGAGATGAATATGAAATGGGAGAAGCAGGAGGGGCGGGGCTGCCTGTCTTCCAAGACTTACAAGCTAGGGCAGGCTGCTAGACACCTTTCTTACAGATATCTGAGGTAAATACGCGACTGCTACTCATGTGATTCTTAAGACTTATTAAACCTCAGCCGAAATGCAGGCGTAAAAGTTTTCACTTCATGATGGCGGATTGCCTTTCTGAACCTAGGAATATCCACATCTACAGTTTAAACACATGAGGGAAACTGCTGCTTCCTATATTAGGTGGACTCAAGTGACACAAAAATATTTAAAGAAATGAAATGAAAAACAGCAAATAAGACTCTAATTTCCATTTCAATGCAATGGTTAAAAAGTTCCAGCAGAGAAGAATGAAGTATCATCTAAAACTGAAAAGGAAAAGAAAAGAAGTAAAAATTAGCAGATGCATCTGTAGGGAGGTCAAAAAAAATCAAAATGGTGTCTGACTGTACAGTTGAGACCCAATCCCTTTTTTTTACAAGTGTCATGGCATAGGTTAAAAAAAAGTAATGGGGCTGTAATTACACAACTGGGGTCAACATCTTGACATTTTTTAATTCACCTTAGAATTTTTCCCTCCCTCCCTCCCCCCTTCCTTCCTTCCTTCCTTCCTTCCTTCCTTCCTTCCTTCCTTCCTTCCTTCCTTCCCTTCTCCCTCCCTCCTTCCCTCCCTTCCCTCCCCTTCCTTCTTCCTCCTTCCTTCCTTCCTCCCTCCCTCCCTTCCCACTCCCTCACTTCCTCCCTTCCTTCCTTCCTCCTTCCCACTCATTCATTCCTTCCCTCCCTCCCTTCCCCTCCTTCCTTCTTTCCTCCCTCCCTCGCTTCCTTCCTTCCTCCTTCCTTCGTCTCTCCCTTCCCACTCACTCACTCCTTCCCTTCCTTCCTTCCTTCCTTCCCATCATTCACTCCTTCTCTCCCTCCCTCCCTTCTTCCTTCCTTCCACTGTAAGCAAGTAAGCTTTAAAACCATAAAGAGTTTTGAGGGAATAACAATGAAGATATGAACAGCATGTCTTTATATTTCTGAGTTGGAACAATAACAATTGGTGGGAAATGGCAGAGTAAAATAGATTTCAATGAGAAAACAGCATTTAAGTTCATGCTGAGGAAACTTGTTTGTGGGAGTTTAATGAATCAGCATGTAAAGTGCGACTGTTAACAGACAGAACAGGTCCAAACCATCTTTTGGATAACTGGGGCAAAGGGTACCGAATAAACAACTTGTGACTGACCCAAACTCAGAAAGTTTCTAGAACGGAAAGTGAATGTGAACTTGTGTTCCATCATTTTGCTCCAGCATCTTAAGAATGACAATTCCCCCCCGCCCCACAAACTCTGATTTATACTTAGAAGTTGTTTCTTGATCTTTACAACAGGGATGTACAGACGGTCCTTGACTTACTACAGTTCGTTTAGCTACAACAGCACCGAAAAAAGTGATGGTATGACTGTTTTTCACATTTATGACCATTGTAGCATCTCCAAGGTCACGGGATCAAAATTTGAATGTGTTAAGTTGGGAGACTTAAGGGACGTGGTGGCTCAGGGGCTAAGACAGCTGAGCTTGTCAATCGAAAGGTCGGCAGTTCGGCGGTTCGAATCCCTAGTGCTGCCATATAACGGGGTGAGCTTCTGTTATTTGTCCCAGCTTCTGCCAACCTAGCAGTTTCGAAAGCACGTAAAAATACAAGTAGAAAAAATAGGGACCATCTTTGGTGGGAAGGTAACAGCGTTCCGTGCGCCTTTGGTGTTGAGTCATGCCGGCCACATGACCACGGAGA